>NW_006921648.1:11437614-11520233 GCF_000298275.1 Orycteropus afer afer
TGCTGAGCAAATACTCAGAGAAACTGGACTATATGAAGAACAAGGCATCGGGATTGCAGGAATACTCTTTAACAACCTGTGATATGCAGATGACACAACACTGCTTGCTGAAAGGGAAGAGGACTTGAAGCACTTAGAGATGAAGATCAGAGACTACAGCCTTCAGTATGGATTACACCTCAACATAAAGAAAACAAAAATCCTCACAACTGGACCAATAAGCAACACCACACTAAATGAAGAAAAGATTGAAGTTGTTAAGTATTTCATTTTACTTGGATTCACAATCAACATCCCTGGAAGCAGCAGTCAAGAAATCAGGCATCACCGTGCACTGGGAAAATCTGCTGCAAAAGACCTCTTTAAAGTATTAAAGAGCAAAGATGTCACATTGAGGACTAAGGTGCACCTGACCCAACCCATGGTCTTGTCAGTCACCTCATATGCATGCAAAAGCTAGATATTGAATAAGGAAGGCTGAAGACGAGTTGATGCTTTTGGATTATGGTGTTGGTGAAAAATGTTGAATATACCATGGACTGCCAGAATAACAAATCTGTCTTGGAAGATGTACAGCTGTAATGCTCTTTAGAATGAAGATGCTGAGACTTCATGCCACATACTTGTATGTGTTACAAGGAGAGACCATTCCTTGTAGAAGGACACCATGCTTGGTAGAGGGTCAGCCAAAAAAAAAGAGGAAGACCGTCGACGAGATGGATGGACACAGTGGCTGCAACAATGGGCTCAAACATAGCAACGATTGTGAGGAGGGCGCAGGACCAGGCAGGGTTTCGTCCTATTGTACATAGGGTTGCTAGGCACTGGAACTGACTCAACAGCCCCTAACAACAACAGCAACAACAGGGCTGAGGGGATAGAGGAACTGACGACTGATGGATGAGGGGTTTTGGTGGAGTGACGAAAATGTTCTAAAATTGATTATAGGGATGGTTACACAACTCCGAATATACTGGAAACCACTGGCTTGAACACTTTAATTGGGCAACTTTTATGGTACATGAATTATATCTCAGTAAAATTAAAAAAAAAAAAAAAAAAAAAAGCACACGTCTGAACTCCAGTCACTGCTCGACATCTCGTATGCAAAAAAAAAAAAAAAAAAAAAAAAAAACACCAAGCAGCTTTGAACTAATAATGGGGCACCCTTTTTCACAGTGGAAGAAGACTGTGAGGCTAAAGTCCTCAACAATTGATGGTCAGGGCACACATGGACAGATGGACCCTAAGAGGGCAGTCCCAGGAGGGGGCTTTATTTAAAAGGATGACAGTTCCTGTATCAAGAAACAATCAGTTCAGAGTAAGATGGGTGCATTTCAGAATCCCTCTCAGTGCAGTTTTTAGAACTTTATTTCACATCTGAGAATGGTACTTAATGTTGGGGGCCCAGAAACATTCAGATCAGATAGGCCGTTATAGCCAGGTACTGGGTGCTGACACTTCACGTTCCTGCGGTGGGATCGGACACTGGATGAGGTGCAGGTTCTCCGCCGACTCTCGTGCTCTGGAGGACCTCTGGACCTCTGAGTACATGGCACACATGTTCAGACCTCCAGCAACTGACAGAAGGACTCCCAGCAAAACAAGGATTATCCCAAGGACATCAGCCACATTGTCAGAAACTCCGGTAATCACAGTGGCTCCCATAGCCAGACTCACGAATCCCAGGCTGGCAAGGATGATGGAATCACGATAGTGAGCACAAAAAGGCTTACGGAGGGCACTCTTTGGTGACCTTACCCTCCAGTGATGAGTTTGTAGAGACCCAGGCATGACGAGTGTTAGCTGGGGAGGTTATAAAGAAGGGTATAAGTTAGATACACAAAAGATTGGCCAGAAACACCCCCTTCTCGTATGGAACAACACTGCATTTGGATACAGTCCCACATCTGTTGTCCATGAATGTGACAGGATCACCCATTTGTTTGGTTAATCTGACATTCTGAAGGTACAACATAAAAGGTTGGCTTCTGAGACCATACTTCATATTTATGTTTAAATAAAACTGGTGTGTACTTTCACAGTTCTGTGCCTTTTGGGTGGAACTAGGTGGCTTGAAGGAGCTCTGGTGGCATGGTGCCTAAGGCATTTGACTGCTAACCAGAAGGCTGGCGGTTCACATCCACCAGCCACTCCTTGGAAGGAAGACTGGGCAATCTACTTCCATAGTGATACTGAATCATAAACCCAAGGAGCTATGAGTCAGATCCGACTCCACAGCAGTGAGTCAGATAGCTTGAAGGTGCTCTGGTGGCGTAGTGCCTAAGGCATTTGGCTGCTAATGAGAAGGCTGGCGGTTCAAACCCACCAGCTACTCCTTGGAAGGAAGACTGGGAAGTCTACTTCTGTAGTGATACTGCCTTGGAAACCCAAGGAGGGGTCGTTATGGGTTGAAATTGACTCAACGGCAGTGAGTTTGGGTTTTTTTGGGGGGGAGATAGCTGATGAGAACCCAGGACTTCCTGTCTAGCTATCATCTGTTCCACCTAAAAGGGTCTGGCAAACTTGGCTGCTACACAAAAGGCTGGGAGTTCAAGACCACTCAGGGGCACATCTGAAGAGAAGCCTGTGATCTGCTTCTGGAAAGTCAGCCCCTGAACACCCTCTGTGGTTCTCTGACTACATGGGACGTCACGAGGCAGAATCAATGCGACAGCAACTGGTGATGTCTGGATTAATCTCTTTATCAGAATAATTGGAAATCTCTAAATAACAATTGTACAGTGTTGTTATCAGATATTACCTGAACATAGTATCTTCTCTGAAGATATAGCTTAACTATCTTTTAAATTTATTCTAAATTTAGCTGTTTTTGTTATTAACTCTCAAGATTTAATTTTGGTTATTTATGTCTTCCTAGGCTAAGGCACTTGACTGCTAACCAGAAGGCTGGCGGTTCAAACCCACCAGCCACTCCTCGGAAGGAAGACTGGGCAATCTACTTCCATAGTGATACTGCCTCGGAAACCCAAGGAGGGGTCGCTATGAGTTGGGTCCGACTCGACGGCACATAACAACAACAACAACAGAAAGATACCTACGACTATGAGACCAGAAGAGACGACTGTGAGACCAGAAGAACTAGATGGTGCCTGGCTACCACTGTCAAACACTCGGAGGGGGATCTATGTAGGAGTTCCTGGATAGAGAGGGAGAGCAATGTGGAACAAAACTCAAAATCATTTGGAAAAAAAAAGGGGGGGGGACCAGGTTTTCTGTTCTGATAGAGCCTGGTGGAACCACTGAGACTATGGCCCCTAGCTGCCCTTCAGGTCTGGAATTGAACCCACACCTGTGGCTTCCAGCCAAACAAAAGCCAGGCATGTGAGTTGAACATTTACCTGAGGTAGATATACTCCTTGGAGAGAACAATCATGGGAGAAAGAAGGGCTGTTTATACACAGGGAGACAGTTCAGGGGGCAGGAGTGCATGGAGGGATGGACACAGGGAAGAGGTAACTATGGGGAGGAAAAGGGAGAGCAGCTGTTGCATTGTGGTAAACTATGGTCAATATCATGAGACAAAGTGTATGTGAACTGCTGTATGGAAAGTGAATGTGCTCTGTAAACTTTCACCCAAATCACAATAAAAGGAAGAAAGAAAGATACCTGTTTTATATAGATTTTAAATTTTACTAAGATATATTTCTGGCTGCTAACCAGGTCAGTGGTTCTAACCCACCAGCTCCTCTGAGGAAGGAAAATGGGGCAGTCTACTTCTGTTAAGACTTACAGCCTTGGAGACCCAGTGGGGGATGCTATGAGTTGGAATCGCCCAGATGCCAGTGAGTTTGGTTTTTCTGTTGGTTTGATGTTGTAGATAATGGTTTTTTCAGAGTTCTTTTAACCTGTGGTTTGTTTCCTTTTCCACTCTTGATATTGGAATTATTGATTAGGTTTCTTTTAGAATGTCTTGCCAATAGTTGGATTATTTTGGATACCTTTTCCAATCATACATTTTCAATTTTCTTCTGTCAAGTTTCTGGTTTTTAATTCATTCATCTGTTTTTCTTTGTAATTCTCTCCTCCCCCTCTACTCTTTATTGGCCTTTGTTGATATAGCCCTCATTTTTAAAGTTGATGCATCTCTCATTTATTTTCCTGTTTTGTTGAATAAAGTAACTTAAGGCTGCACATTTTGTTCTGAGAAATGAAATCCAAAAGCAATATTATAATACAAATGGAATATCTCACTACATTGAAAAAAAAAAGTTTAGAGCAGAACACAGTATAGACAGAGTTGAAGGTGGTGACAACAGGAAGGGTGTTAAAAAAAAAAACGGATTCCAACAGGTTCATTATGGTCCACCCCAGAAATACTGGACCAGAATCTCCATTTTCCCAGTAACCCCAGTTGCTTCTTACAGATCCCTAGGCTGTTTTTATGTATGAATAGGTTCCAGGCTCTGCAATAGACAGAAATTTAAACCTGAGCAAGATGAACTGCTAACAAGGAAGGGGAGACCAAAAGCCTAACAGAATATCTGGATAATGTTTTAATATGAATGCATGTGACATATGTATTATACAAAATGATATATGAATAAAGACCATAAACCAGAAACACAACAGACGACATTCAAGTGGTAAATCAACACGTGATGAGATGTCCACCTTTGCTAATAAGAGAATGAGCATTGTTGACAACAAGTACTTGACCATTAAGGAGATCGACTATTCATTAAGAGCGAGAGAAAGAGCGAGACATTTGCAAACCGGCAGTCCATTGTAGAGTAAATGCAGCAACTAGCGGAGGGCTGCTTTTTGTATGACGTTAACAACCTCTCCATACAGAAGTACATTCAGCTGAGATTTTGAAGGTTCTGTAGTATCAGAAGAACACCCACTGCCACTACCATCGAGTGGATCCCGACGCATAGCGCCCCCAGAGGACAGAGTAGAAATGTCCCCGAGGATTTCCAACGTTGTGATTCTCTACCAAAGCCGACTGCCTCATCTTTCTCGCCTGAGTGGCTGTGGGTTCTAACCCCCGACACTTTGGCTAGCAGCTGAATGCTTTAACCACTGCACCACCAGAGCTCCTTATATCAGATTGAAAAACAAATTAGCTGTCATCAAGTCAGTTCCTGATTTCAACTCATAGCAACCCTCATTGGGTTTCCAAGGCTATAAATATGGAAGCTGACTGCCCCATCTTCTGCAGAGTAGCTGACGGGTTCAAACCATAACTAGGTGGTTAGCAGCCAAATGCCTTAACCACTGCACTACCAGAGATTAGACTTCCTAAATTTTCAGTCAGGTTAGCTGATCTTTTCAGTGCCAAAATAAATTATTAACAAACCTCTGTTAACTATGCAGCCAAGGGAATAACTTACATAAAATTAAAACACACTCTACTTAAATCCAGGCTGTGGGTTTTAAACCATATTCCTCCCCCACACACATCCATACAAGCAACAAGTGGGGGCTCCCCAGGCGTGGAAAAATGGCTTCACACGATCTAATCTTGGTGTAAATCACTACCACATTTAAATAGTATATTTCAAAAGCTATCTGATTATCACAATAAACCATGTGATTAAATGGCACAACTTCCCATGATTCCTTAAAATCACTCAGCAAATTGGTAACCAAACAAAATTTGCTTAACTTGGTAACTTGATATAGCATATAAAAACGGTAGTACTTTTACGAAAGACATTCCATTTTTACTTCCATGGCATTAACAGTAATCTTAAAAAACAAGAAACTACTAGCATGTTTCCAACTGAATAGGCACACCTGTTGGTGAAGAATTAAGAGCTGGCCTCTTTTCTTTTGTGGTCAGAGGATCTCGATTAGATCATTACAATAGCATGGATTCTCAGAGGACCCCATTGTTACACCTCAGGTGAGCATTTATTCCTAACTAACCCAGTGATTAGTGTTTTCCTGTAGGCTGTGAGGAGCTCTAGTGGCACAGTGGTTAAAACACTTGGCTGCTCACCAAAAAGTCAGAGGTTGGAATCCACCATCTACTCCGGGGAGGAAAGATAAGGTTTCCATAAAGATTTACAGCCTTGGAAAGCCTACGAAACAGTTCTATTCTATCCTCTAGGGGAGCTTTGAGTGAGAATAGCAGTGGGTTTGGTTTGGGCTTTGCGTCTGTAAAGATTGACAGCCTTGGAAACCCTCTGGGGCAGTTCTACTCTGCCCTCTAGGGGCGCTGTGAGTGGGCATCGATGTCACAGCAGTGGATGTGCTTTGATTTGGGTAGGTTGTGAAGGACTTGGCTGACCAGAGAGGTTGTGATTTTACTCTCACTGGTGCTGAGGCAGGTAAGGTGAAAGCTTTGCTGTAGAAAGTCATAACAATGGATTTATTCCACACTGGTAATGTCTTCCAGCTAAGAGCCAACGCTGCCCTCCTTGTTGGTGTCTTCTTCCCCTAGTTGTTAATGACTAAATTCGTGGTTCTTCACCCTGCCTGTATGTTTGAGTCATGCGTCCCACCCCAGATCCATACATCTGAAGGTCTGGGGATGGAGTGTGGTCCATAGGAGTTTCAAAGCCTTCAGGGTGATATTCAGTTGGAGTTGATAAACCCTGTGAGAGTTACAACCTATTTATAAGAAAAGGAATGACCGGAAAGGACATCTTCTGACTTGATACTTTGGGCCAAATGTTTTACATTCAGTATCTTGAGAAGCAAGTATTCTTATCAACATTTTACAGACAAGAAAACCAGGTTCTGAGCGTGAAATAACTTGCATAAGGTTTTCAGACAGGAAGTGGCAGAATTTCAGACTGAGATCTGTTTTGCTCTTGGCTCTCTCTGGTTTTTCATAACACCTCCCTCAACGGGTTAAACCAAGAGCCACAACCACTGCCATCGAGTCGATCCCCACTCATAGCAACCCTATAGGACAGAATAGAACTGCCCCATGGGGTTTCCAAAGCTGCCAGTCTTTACAGAAGTGAACTGCTTCATCTTTCTCACTCGCAGCAGCTGGTGGGTTTGAACCATTGACCTTTTGGTTAGCAGCCCAATGCTTTAACCACCATACTACCAGAGTGCCTTTCCTTAATGGATTAGGTAAATAGATCAGTTGGAAAGGTGGTCCCTGAACCATCACTTTAAGAAACTTTAAGAAATGCAAATTCTTGAGCATCCAACCCAGACCTACTAAATCAGAAACTCTGGAGTGGTTTTAAAGAGCTTTCAGGAGACTCAGGAGGTCAGTGGTCCTTGTAGTAAAGAAGTGTCTATTGTGTCTGTTGCTCCAAGATGTTTGCCTCCTTGGGTTCATGTCAAGCTTGGATAGCCATGAAGCCAAGTTCATAAAAATCAAGCCAAACTGCTACTGAATTGATTCCTACTCATAGCGACCCCCTGTATAATTTCCAAGACTGGCTCATTTTTCTCCCACAGAGCAGCTGGTGGGTTTGAACTGTTGACCTCTTTGGTTAGCAGCCCAATGCCTTAACCACTGTGCCACCAGAGCTCAATCAAGTTCATATACTATCAGGTATATAGAACACCATTAGAAGAGGACAAAAAGTTGGAGCCCAAATGGGACATGAGAATGTCAAGGCCTGGTGAGGTTTTGGAGATCACTGTATCAAGGGGTTGGGTACTTCCATTACATTGGAGAACTGTCAAGGGAGGGATCCAGGGAAAGTGACCCAGAAGGACAAGAGGACTGTGGGGAGAGAATGGGCTGTCTGAAATGATGACGAGCCCCAGATCACGACCATGGGCACTTGGTTGGGGGGGTGGGTAAGAAAAAGACATGGCAGGTGAGGAGGGCTGTGAGCTGAGCACCCACAGTCTGCGTTGAGGCCTCTCTGTGCACGTTATAATCTGCAGGTGTGATGGGAAGGCCAGAGTGAGAGGAGCAGCTAGACCTTCTGAGATGGTATGACGAGCACAAGGAGGTTGGTAGATGCAGTAACAGGGAGGGGGAAAGTGGTGCATTCGTCCCACATGACTCAGAACAAGTGCTTGGGCAGGAAGAGAGGTCTTACAGGAGCAATCGAGGGGACATCTAAAAGCAGAAGACAAGTCTTTCAAAGGTCAAATTTATTTCTAGTTAAAATCACACTCAGAGGGGCTTTAAAAAGGCCCAGAGGCTCAAAGATAACGGGAGTTCATATACGACCATAGTCAGGTGCTGGCTCTGGCTGCCTCCACTTCAAGTTACTTATTCTCAGTATTTCTGTGTCTCTGGTTATTGCTAAGCATTGGTGACTCTTCTCTTCTGACAATGGAGGCTTCCTCTGAGTTTTGCAACTCCTAGATCGTACAAGGCTACCGTGCCATTAAAGACACTACTAAAGCAACTCCACAAACAGCCATTATCATTCCAAGGGTGAAAAGCACATGCTCAGATGAAAGCCATCACCGAAAACTCCAGAAGCAAAATGAGTAACCCAATAAGCTGCAGATAGACACAGTGGCACAAATTCCGTGAAGGCATATATTCTATTATTCTCTGCAACCAGGAGCATGGGTGAGGAGCTTTGAGTGGCTGGGTTCAGGAAACGGCTTATCCGCAGGGATGAGGAGAAGAAAAAAGTTAAGGTCAGGTAAGGTTGACTAGGAACCTGTCTCCCCATCGGCCTGGCTTTAGGAGAACGTTTGAACTCATTTACTCTGAGTTATCAAGGGTCTTGACAGTATCACACAGAAAGTTTCTAGAAACAACTTTGGAGTTGACTTCCAAGGAAAATTGCCAGAAAAAAATCAAGGATAATCCATATGTGTTCTCAATTTTCTTTAAATACTTCTTTCAGTAACCTTCACAAAGCCTATCTATCATCAACATCTGTGTCATTCCAGAGAGACCAATAGTGAACGGGTGTAGCCCACAGTCCTGAAGTTTGCTAGGGATGTGCTCAGAATACGCACCGAGTTTTACTGGAGTACCAGTGTTACCAGATGGTGTACTTAAGATTGTTATAGTAATTCAGATACAGATGAAGACGGACACAAAGCAAGAGTTCTGTTTATTTGGATTCTTAAATGATGGAAAAGAAGTGAAGGAGCGGTCAGTGAGGAAGGGGAAGACCCTCAATGAGATAGAATGGCACAATGGCTGTAACAACGGGCTCAAGCCCAGCAAGGACTGTGGGGGTGCCATAGGACCGGGCGGTGGTTTGTTATGTTGTACAGGGAGTCACTATGAGTCTGAATCGACTCAACAGCACCTAACAATGTATTAACTTAGAATTTTATTAGTTCTATTTACAACTGGTAATTGCATCCATAAAGAAAGGCTACTAAATTTGTGAACCATTACTACACATTTTATTTTGCCACCTAGGGACTTTTTTCTTTTTCTTGTGGTTTGGGTGAAATTTTACAGAGCAACAGTTTTCCATTCAACAGTTTATACACCATTTGCTTTGTAACTTTGGTTGCAATTCCTTCAATGTAACAGCACTCTTCCACCCACCTCCCTGGGTTCCTGGTGTCTGTATGTCCCTTCTTTCTTGGCCCTTCCTGCCTTCTGACCTATGTTTTTTGCCAAATGCCCTTTTAGTTTTGTATGGTTGATTTTAACAAAAATTCTAAGCCTCTTCAGTTGATTTCTGCATTTACTGGGTTCACAATGGTATCTGCAAATATTTATTTTTCCAATAGTTATAATGAAAAAGGAATATGAAGTGGTATATTGATAATACTTATACATTACACTTTTTTATAAATGTTTATATCTGGATATATGTCTTATTAATAGAATACTAGCTTATTGGTGGGAGCTCTGGTAGCATAGTGGCTAAGACACTTGCCTGCTAACCAGAAGGCTGGCGGTTCAAACCCACCAGCCACTCCTTGGAAGGAAGGTTGGGCAATCCTACTTCCATAGTGATACTGCCTCGGAAACCCAAGGAGGGGTCGCTATGAGTCGGGGGCTGACTCGATGGCAAAACAAGAACAACAAGCTTATTGGTTTGCTAATGATTTACTATTTGTTACCTTTCTCAAGAAACTAGCTTTTAGTTTTACATTTGCTTTCCAATTTATCATTTTGGTTTATCATTTTAGGTTTTCTTTATTAAATTTCTTCTCCATTTGTACTGGATTATTATTTTTTTTTTGGCAATTTTGTTTCTCAGGTTAGATGCACACTTTATTTACTTCCAGTCTTGCTAAATAAAAATATTATAATTTTAAGCTTTACTTCAAAAAGAGCAATTTATTAAAAGAAAGTAATATTTGAATGGCCCAAGACCTAGCAAAATAATGGTAAAGAACAGTCTGGGAGAATATGTATTTATACACATAGAAGATCAAGGGTTAAGATGATCCTTAATATACAAAGAAAACCCACAAATAAAGAAAAACGGAAAAGGAGACAAAGGGCATAGGAGAATCCCACATCTGAAAAAATGCAATGGTCAGTGAATCTTGAAAGGACAAACCTGACTTACCTAGTAATCAGAAAAAGAGCAGCTTCAATGGCTTCTAAACACACCACATTAATATATATGTAGATATATTAAAAATAAAAATCAGAGTCTCTTTTACCTGGTGGTAAATGCAGCTCTCTAACAAACAACAGAAACAGCCAAACACCCTTGAAGATGAAATAAGAAACATAGTGCTTTGTGTTTCTCTTATAGGAGATAGGATCTTGATCAGATCATCGCAATAACATGGATTCTCATGGCAAGCCATTTGCATCCAACAGCTGAGATTTCTCCCAGTTAATCTAATGATATAAGGGCCTCCAGGCTGAGGAGTTGAGAAAGGAGAGACTTGTGGCAAACCCTTATAATATGATGTGCTTATCATTCATGCACCTGTGTGAAAATATAGGCTCACTGCTTTGATTTCATCTGGCTGTGGAGTGGCCGTTTTGTTTGGTTCCACCTGATTGACAGTTTAGTCAAGATGAGGGGCAGCTGCCTCTCGGCCAGCACACACTTTATGCCTGTGTTTCCCAGCCTCCCCTGAGCAGGAGAACTCCCAGGGCCTTTGTTGAATTGAAAGCCCAGTTCACCACGCTCTTTCATGGAGGATCTGGCAGCAGGACCAGCTGTGTGGACTTTGCGCAGGCACCTGTTGTTGTTGCTGTTGTTGTTATGCGCCGTCGAGTCGGCCCCGACTCATAGCGACCCCTCCTTGGGTTTCCGAGGCAGTATCACTGCGGAAGTAGATTGTCCACTCTTCCTTCCGTGGAGTGGCTGGTGGGTTTGAACCGCCAGCCCTTTGGTTACCAGTCAAGTGCCTTAGGCACTACTCTACCAGAGCTCCCCCACAGGCACGTAGGGATTCTGAATACCACAAAGGTTGGGAAAACACCAATTTAATCCATTCGCTGTATACTTCTTACTCACAGCTTCATAGAGGTATAGATGAGGTACAAAAACCAAACAGACTTTAAGCATAGAGTTTGCTGTGTCAGCATAATCAAGATCATGGACCTGAGTCTGAACGTTCCCTTGTGTTTCTTTTCATTCCAAGCATCTCTCCCTGCCTTCCCAGGCAGCCATTGGTCTGCTTCTGCACCTGTAGGTCACTCTGCATCTCACAGAAATGGCCAGGCACTCTGTGTTCTTCCATGGTTAGCTCTTCCATCCAACATAACTATTTTGAGATTCATCCATGTTGTTCTGAGTGTCAATAGTTTGTTCATGTTTATGTTGAGCAATATCCACTGTAAGTCCCTAGGTGGCAAAAAACAGTTTTCCCTTGACTTCTAACCCAACAGTGCCACAGAAGATAGGTCTGGTGATCTGCAGCCATTAAGATCACAGCTGTTCACTAATGGCAAAGTTCAACAAGACAGAACATAACAAAGGCTGGCGAGGATGAGGACAGATTGGGACTCTCATACACTGCTGGTTGGACTGTCAAATGATACCACCACTGTGGAAAGCAGTATGGTGATTCCTTAAAAAGCTAGAATTAGAAATACTATTTGACCCAGCAGCCCCATGACTAGGTATATATCCTAAAGAAGTGAGAGCCAGGACAAGAACAGACATACGCACACCCATGTTCATCACAGCACTATTTACAATAGCAAAAAGATGGAAACAACCTAGGTGTCCATCACCAGAAGAATGGATAACCAAACTATGGTACACAAACACAATGGGATACTGTGCAACCCGAAAGAATAACATAGAATCTGCAAAACACTGCATAATGTGGATGAACTTGGAGGACATTATGAGTGAAATAAGTCAGTCACAGAAGACAAATATAGTATTAGTTCATTATTGTAAAAAGTCAAGGAAAGGTTTATATATAGAAGGAAACTTTCTTTGTTAGTTACCAGGGGTGATGGGAGGGGAGGGAACACGCAAAACAAAAAAAACAAAAGATCACAGCTGTTAACATAAAATCCTTTGGAGCAATTCTGCTCGGTGACATACGAGGGGCACCATGAATTGGAAAAAAACAACAACAAGAAATGTCCTTGGTGTGGGTGTACCACAGTCTGTGTGTAACTCCATTGTTTAGTATTTAAGGTTTCTCCAACTTGGGGCCATTACAAAGAATTTGGGATAATTACATATGTACAGTGAAAGAGAGGTTGTTTTACTTTTTCATTTGAAAAGGTATTTCATTAAGAAAGGCATGAAACTTACAGTTGATGGTAATAAAGAAGGAAGAACAGAACCTTAGACATGTGGGGAAAACACCATTAGATAACACCATTCTTTGGGTATTTTTTTACAGACTTTCAGTGTTAGAAGGTGCAGGACACTGTAAAACATCTAGAGGATGTATCTCCATTTCATTGATGGAGAAGCCAAGGCATAAAGTGTAGTTTTTTGTTTTTGTTTTTTTTAAGCAGTATCAAGAAATCTCTGTATTAGACAAAAACAGAAAGTCTGGGTACCCACAAGGCCCTTTGATGCTGGAGGGCACAGGAGGCCTGTCGTTTGGGAATATGTTTTAATTTCTTGTAACTTTTCACCAAATCACCAGGATATTGACATGTCTTGTGGAAATTTTATTTATTAACAATTTGGTTTTATAAGGATTCCAAAGTCTTGAGGAAATTTTGGAAAATTCAAGACAGATCCAAATAGGGAGGTCATTTGTTATTGCATCTCTCAGAAACAATTGATGATGATTCTCTAATGTGTTTACATCTCTTACCCATCAGTTTAGTATAGAAAATATCACCCTGTCTTAAGGGGAAATGTTGTGGTAGCTTCTTGGCCACAGCCAGCTACCCTGAGGGAGTGAAGAGTTGGATCTGCAGGCTTGGGACCGTGGTCACAAGGGATATCAAGCTCAATTGGCAATACTACACAGAAACATTGTTCTACCTCTTACTTTGGTGAGTAGCAAATGCGGTCTTAAAAGATTGCAAGCAGCAAACTAGATGCAATGATGGGTCTCTCCTCATCCAGAGCAAAGAATAAAGAAAACCAAAGATGCATGGAAACAATTAGTCCAAGGGACTGGTAGACCATGCACTCCTCAGCCTATATGACCATGAGACCAGAAGAACTAGATGGTGCCAGGCCACCACTGTCAACCACTTAGAGGGGGTCTATGTGTAGATCCTGGACAGAGTGGGAGAACAATGTGGAATAAAGCTCAAAATCACTAAAAAAATAAAAAAAAAGACCAGGTTTGCTGGTCTGATAGAACCTGGTGAAACCCCTAAGACTGTGGTCCCTAGTTACCCTTCAGGTCTGAAACTGGACCCACTCCTGTGACTTCCAGCCAAGCAACAGGTGTATGGAATGAACATTTACATGAGGTATATACATTCCTTGGAATGACCAATTTTGAGAGTTGAAGGGCAGTGTTTTCACAGGGAGACAGCTGAGGGGGCAGGAGTGCATGGGAAAGAAGGACATAGGGAAGAGGTAACTATGGGGAGGAAGTGGGAAGAGAGCTGTTACACTAAGGGATTGCAGTCAATGTCATGAAACAAAATGTGTACGCACGGCTGTATGGAAAATGAGTTTGCTCTGTAAACTTTCACCCAAATCACAATTTAAAAAAAGTCTCCCTGTCTTGCCCTATTGCATCATGATTTTTCGAAGTCTCCTATTCTAGGATATCGCTCTCAATTTTTCCCTACTTATAAATGATTCTCCTTGAATGTAACCCCTCACCTTTACATCCCTTTTGGATGTTTAATTCTGCCCTCATGTTAACTTCCAAGAGCTGTGGATTTTTTCTTACTGATCTTTTATAACACCCTATTCTCATGTCAAGGAGCTCTGGTAGCAGAGTGCCTAAGGCATGCATCTGACTGCTAACCAAAAGGTTAGTAGTTCAAACCCACTAGCCACTCTGTGGAAACAAGACTGGGCAATCTACTTCTGTAAAGATTTACTGCCTGGGAACCCAATGGGGCTCACTGTGGGTAGGAATCGACTTGATGGCAGTGGGCTTGGCTTTTTTTTGATATTCACATGTCATTTATGTACATGTTCTCCTGTGTATCCGAGAACATTCATTATAAATTGAAAGAGAATTGTCTGTGCATTACTCCCTAGAGTATCTCCATATCCTCCAGGGTCCTGGTTTCAGAGCTCCCCTTGCTATTTCACAGGATGGGCATGTCAGGCTTGTTCATGGCATGGTAAGGCCACCTTTTCACTGTGAAACTCCCAACAAATCCCAAGGAAGCAGCAAGTACTTATGTCAGTTCTCTGGAGCAGAGAACATGGCCATCTCCTGCCTCAGCTGAGGCAACCAGCGGGCAGGAGAACCTCCAGTAGCGAGAGCCCCTTTGTGTTGGTGATTGTGGTGTCACAGGTGGCCAGCCAACTTTTTTATGTGATTTCCTCCAACACATTTTCATCCTTGGATTCATGAGTTGATGGCCTCACTAAATCAGATTGGTGTCACTTAACATGTGCCATTAGAAGGGAGACAAAAAGTTAGGGGTATTCCCAAGAGGTAGGCCAAATAGAACAAGAAGAAAAATCAAGACACTGTGAGAGTGGGTAGACCACAGTGTTAAAGATTTGGACAACTGGTGAGTGAGGGGTGGCCAGGGAAAATGATGGCCAGGACAGTGGTGAGAGGATGGGCTGCCTGAAGGGATGAATTGGGGTCTCACAGGCAGCAGTGATGAACTCCAGGACATGACCTTGGAAGTGAGCATCTGAGGGGTGGGGAGAACAGGACATGGCCGGTGAGGAGGGCTGTGAGCTGAGCACCCACAGTCTGGGATGGGTCCTCTGGGATGTGTAGGGTAAGATCTGCCGGTGTGATGTGAAGGCCAACTGAGAGGAGCAGTTAGGCCTTCCGTGATGGTAGGCAGAGAGCAAGGAGGTTGGTAGATGCAGCAACAGGGAGGGGAAAACTAGGCCGTTCATCTGACATTACCGAGAGAACAAGGACTTCTCCAAGAAGATTTTATAGGGGAAATAAGAACATACCAATACCAGATAACAAACCTTTTAAAAGTCAACATTTATTTCTACTTAAAAATGCTCAAGAAAGTTTAAAAAGTCCAACGGCTCAAAGAGATCCAGGTTTAATAGTTTATAGTGAGGTGTATGTCCCTGTTGCTTCAGCTTCATCTTGGTTCTGGCCAATTCTATGCTGTGGACTTGCTTCCAGTTGGAGAAGAGACGATTCATCTGACTTCCAGCATGCTTCATAAAAGACTATCACCCCAGAAACGGTGAACAAAAGAGCGCCAAAAGCCATCATTGTCACTGCAATGCACAAAGCTGGATAATTCGGATGGAAAACCATCAAAGCAATTCCAAAACTCAGAATTATTAACCCAATTTTTAAGAAACAGAGCTGTTTGCAGATTCGACATGAAAAATGGTCCCGCACTATTCTCTGCAACAGGACCCACTGATTATCAGCTCGAGTAGCCAGGATCATGGTGAGATGTATCTGCAGAAATTAGGGGGAGGAGAAAAAAGAAAGTAAGGTAAGTCCAAGAGTTAACTAGGAGCTGATCTTTTCGTTTGACATGACAGACTTCAGATGAGGCTTTGAATCACATTCATTAGAAGTCATCAAGTGTCTTGGCAGTGGAAAACAAAGGGTTAGTTTCTAGAACAACCTGGAAGTGACTTTTTTTTTTTTTAATTAGGATTTGGGTGAAGATTTACTGGAAGTGACTTTTAAGAAAAAAAAAAAAAAAGCCAGAAAATCTGGAATAAAGAATGTGTATTCTTAATTTGCTTTGTTGTTGTTACGTGCCGTTGAGTTGGACCTGACTCATAGCGACCCCTCCTTAGGTTTCCGAGGCAGTATCACTCGGAAGTAAATTGCCCAACCTTCCTTCCAAGGAGTGGCTGGTGGATTTGAACCACCAGCCTTCTGGTTAGCAGTCAAGTGCCTTAGGCACTATGCTACCAGAGCTCCCTAATTTGCTTTAAGCACTTCTTTTAATAACTATTACTGTGCTATGTATCACAAACTTCTGGATTGTTCCAGAGAGGCCATTACTGAAGTGGGTTTGGCCCATTGTCCTGAGATTTGCTGAGAGGAACATGTGAACTCAGGATACACACTGCGTTTTACCGGAGTTACTACTTGGTGGTCAACAACAATACTTAAGTTTGTTATTCTATTTGAGATACAAATGAAATGGACACTAAAGCATGAGCCCTGTTGGTTTAGATTCCGAGATAATGGAAGATAGGGTCTAAACAACACATGTCACACCAAACACAACAAGCAAACATTGAACACCAGCAAGCTAGTTCCCCTCCTGTGGGTAGCACCGGGATGCAAAGTGTGACACACAGGAGGAAAGGAAATTTCCAGTTGTTTCCCACCACTGCTCTTGCTGTTGCCTCAGGGGGTCCAGGGGGGATTCCTGAGTTCACCAGACACCAGAAGGGTCACTTGTGAGGGTCAGGGCTAAGAGACCACCACCAGGTCACTTGTGTGGTTGGCATTTCAACAGACAAATGGGCTGCTTGGTGTTGTCGCAGGGCCATGCAGTGTCCATCTGAAGGTAGACTTGGTTTAAGTAGTGTGGTTCAATGTCTGAGTGTCCACGGTTACCCCCACCATCCTAAATGCTAAGAATATTGGTATGAAATTTTAGAGTTATCGTCTTTCATTGTTCTTTTTAGCTAATGATATTTCTTGTCTCATTCATAAAATGCTAATGTTTTATTGGTTTGCTCAAGGTTTATCTACTCATCTTTTTCAAGAAGTACCTTTTTAGTTTTATCAAGCATAGTATCTGCTTGCCGATTTATTATAGGCTTCCCTTTTTAAGTTACTGTTCAATTTCTATTGGCTTAAGTTCCCTAGTTTGAATGCATGTCTTAGATATTTTCAGCCTTTCTAAGAAAGAAATTCAGGTTTTACTAGGACAAAAATGATATAGAAAGACCTTCAAGGAAAATGTCACTTGAGTGGCACAAGAAAGCATACACAGAGTTATGGCAAAGGACAGTTGGGAGAATCTGTTTTACACACAAAGAAGACCAAGAGTTATCATCCCTTATATACAAAGGACATCTACAAATAAAAGGGAAAAAGACTATAGAAAAGCAGACAAAAGTCTAACAGGAAACCCACAACTGAGAAAATGTGAGGTTAGTAAATCTGAAAGAACCAACCTGACCTCAGTCCTCATAAGAAAAAAAACAACCTTAACGGCCTCCCAAAAAAAGGAAAATTTAAAAAAATAAAAATCAGAGTCTCTTTTACCTAGAAGTCAACGTAACTCTTTAACAACCAACCAAACCAGCCAAACACCCTCCAAGGTGAGATGTTCCTGCTTTGTGCTTTTTCTATAGGTGGTAGGACTTGACTGGATAATTGCAATAACATGGATTCTCACGGCGAGCCATTTGCACCCAACAGCTTAGCTCTCTCTTAATTAATCCAATGATATAAGGGCTTCGATGATGAGGAGTTGAGAAAACTCCTAAAGGAGAGACTGGTGGCAAACACTTATAGGGTACTTATGGTTCAAGCAGTTGTGTGAAAATAGAGCGTCACTGCTTTGATGTCATCTGGCTCTCCATGGGTGGCTGTTTCATTGGTTCCACCTGATGATGGTTTGGTCAAGAGGAGGGGCGGCTGCCTCTCAGCCAACACACCCTGTATACCTGTGTTTCCCATCCTCCCTTGGGCGGAAGAATCCCCAGGACCCTTGTTGAATAGAAAGCCCAGTTCACTGGGCTCCTTCATGGAGGAGCTAGCAGCAGGACCAGCTGTGTGTATTTTCCACAAGCACCCAGGGATTCTTAATACCAGCAAAGACTGGAGAAAGACCTATTTAATCCATTCACTGTACACTTCTTTATTCACACTTTCTTGGACGTGTAAGTGAGGTACCAAACCAAAAAACTAAACTCACTGCTGTCGAGTTGGTTCCAACTCATAGTGACCCTTCCTTGGGTTTCTGAGGTTGTATCTCTATGGAAGTAGATTCCCCAGTCTTCCTTACGAGGAGTGGCCAGTGGGTTTGAACTCCCAGCCTTCTGGTTAGCAGTCTTAGGCACTACGCCACCAAACTGTATAACTCAGTGAGTTTGGACATATGTAGATACCCAGGAAAGCCTTAGAACAATCAAGATCAGGGTCATTCCCATCACCCCTGACCGTTT
The DNA here is from genome assembly GCF_000298275.1 of Orycteropus afer afer. Taxonomy (NCBI): domain Eukaryota; kingdom Metazoa; phylum Chordata; class Mammalia; order Tubulidentata; family Orycteropodidae; genus Orycteropus; species Orycteropus afer. The sequence goes on from NW_006921648.1 coordinate 11,456,109, forward strand.
CCTCTTGCTTCTTTGTAATTCATGCTTTCCTCCCTCCCTTCCCCAGGTGACCACTGATCTATCTCCTCTGTCACTGTAGATTTGCTTGCATTTGATCAAAATGGCATCATGCAGTGTGTACTCACTGTGTCTGGCTCCTTTTATTCAGCACAATCATTTTGAGATCCATCAACAGTTTTGTTTGTTCTTACTTTGAGTTGTATGCCGCTATGGGTATATGGTGGTTGATGTATCCATTCTCCTGTTGGTGATATTCACGTCATTTCCCAAACATCTTTGTCAAGGTTAAAATCTGCAGGTATGACTTGAAGACCAGAGCAAGAGGAGATTGGGACCATTGCAAACAATTATGGGTGATGAAAGAGGTGCAGTCAATGACAGTTTACTTTCATTTTATTGAAAAAGAAATAATATTAACAAAACCTTGAAAGTATTGACTGGTAAAAAGGAGGAAAAAAGCTCTATACATTTTAGAGGAAAGAACTGTTGAAATATACTCTCCTTATGTTTGGAAGATGAAGCTTTCATAGCATTTTCTTACAGATTTATGCCTGTGTTTCCCAGCCTCCCCTAGGCAGGAGAATCCGCAGGACCCTTTCAGTCTCAGCAGTGCAAAACCAAACACACTGCCATTGAGTCAAATGCCAACTCATAGTGATCTGACAGGACAGAGTGGAACTGCCCCATAGGGTTTCCAAGGCTGTCAATCTTTATGGAAGCAAAGCCCAAACCAAACCCACTGCTGTGGAGTCAATGTTGGCTCACAGCGCCCCTAGAGGACAGAACAGAACTTCCCCAAAGGGTTTCCAAGACTATAAATCATTTTGGAAGATGACTGCCTCATTTTTCTCCTGAGTAGGGGCTTGTGGGTTCAAACTGCCAACCTTTTGGTTAACAGCCAAACGCTTGACCACTGTACCACCACGCAACTTTCAGCAGTGGATATGTATTTCAGTGGCTATATCATCTCATTTCAATGATCAAAAGGCCAAGACAAACAGTTCATACTGATTTTTAAAAGATACCAATCGATGAATTGGCGGCACCAGAGCTGGGCACTCACACAGCCAGCTTCCAGCTCTTGCCGCTGGAGGGCACTGGAGGGCTCTCCTTTTGGGAATGTCCTGTCTTCCTGAAACATTTCACCAGGTTTCCAGAATGTTGGGAGGGAGAGAGAAATAGACAGACATAAACACATTTTTACTTCTTTAACCATTTGGTTTTTGGGATTGCAAAGTCCTATGTGTTGGGCCCCGTGGTTAGGTTCCAACTCATAACGACCCTACGTACAACAGAACGAAACACTGCCCGCCCTGCGGCATCTTCGCGATTACTGCCATATTGAGCCCGTTGTTTCACCCCCTGTGTCGTCTCATCTTGTTGAGACTCTTCTATGCATACCATTGGAAATCTTGGAGAACACAAGAAAGATTCAAGTACAAATAGAGGTCATTATTTATTCCACAACACAGAAACAATCACCATCAATGGCGATTTCCTGCAGTGTTTACGTCTTTTTAAAGTATTTCCTCTCTTTATTGTAAATTGATTTTTACAGAACACTTTCATTGATTTTTGCTGAACTCTCATATTCAGAGCTAATTGACGATTGCAAAGACGTTTACATATTTTTAACATCAGTTTCAGAATGGTCTCTGGCGGCTCAGTGATTAAGTGTTTGGCTGCTGACCAAGAGCTTGGTGGTTTGAACGCACCAGCTACTCCACAGGAGAAAGATGAGGAAATCTGCTTGCATAAAGATTATGGCCTTGGAAACCCTGTCGAGCCATTCTACTCAGTCACATAGGGTCGCTATGAGTTAGAAGCCACACCTTGGCAATGGCTGTTTCTTCTTTAAATGGATAAAATGGTTTTTTGTTGTGTCTTATTTTATTGCGATTTTTTAAAAATAACATCTATTGTGGGACATTGTTTTCAGTTTTTCCCCATTATAAATGATTCTCCTTGAATATACCTCCTCACTTTTATCTTATAAAACTTTTTGAATTTTTAATAATGTGGCCTCATTTTAAATTCCAAAAGCTCTTTTTTTTTTTTTTCTTACTGATTCTTTATAACACTATGTTCTTATTTCATTTATGGGAATTCTGCTACATGTTGAAAATATAAATTATAAGTTGAAAGACATTTTCTGTGTATTGCTCCTGCTTTGTCTCCATGTCCTCTAAAGTCCTTTGAGATCTCTGATATTCTGCCATGTAAGAATGTGAGGCATTCTTAAAAGGCCCTAGTTTCTGAGCTCTCTCTTCCCATTTCAAAACGAGGCACTCAAGAGCAGTTGGGTAGGGCTTGTTGACCAGTGGGCTTTCCAGGGTGAGTAGGTGGAATGGTAAGTCACCATTTTCATTATGGAGTCCCCAAATGACAGCTGAGGGAGAAGGAAGAACTTTTCTTGGACCAGTTATCTTAGGAATAATCTACCAGTCTCCAGCCTGAGCTGAAGGAGTGGGGGACACCTCAAAAAAGGCAGGATAACGGAGGAGCATCCACCGACGTTGTTGTTGTGTGCTGTCGATTCTGGCTCAGACTGACACTGCAGGGCACAGGAAAACAGCCCCACAGGATTTCCTAGGCGCTGTCCTCTTTCATGGTAGTCTTTTCTCCCGCGGAGGTTTTCTGGGGATGTAGTCGGTAAGGCATTTGGCTGCTGACCAGAAGGTCAGTGGTTTAAACCCACTAGGTGCTTCGAGGGAGGAAGATGAGGCAATCCCTTTCCGTAAAGATTTACAACCTTGGAAACCCATTGGGGGTCCCTGTGAGTTGAATACACTTGATGGAGCTGGCTTGATTGGTTTTTTTCCCCCCATGGAGTCCTGGTAGGTTGGGATCACCCACCTCTTGGTCAGCCACCACATGCTTAACTATTGTGCCCTGCAGTCTCCTCCCATTGTGGTTAGTGAGTGTAATTTTTTTTTTTTTTTTTTTTTATTTTATTAGGATTTGGGTGAAGATTTACAGAGTAAATTCACTTTTCATACAGCAGTTCACATATACTTTGTCTCATGTCATTGACCAAAATTTACAATGCAGCAGATCCCCTCCCACTTCCTCCCCATAGTTACCTCCTCCCAGTGTCCATCCCTTCATACTCTTCGAGAGGCCCATATTCTGCCAACCCTGTATATGATCTTGGATACACTCCCCATTTAGACATACATAATTGTTTAGCTTGTTCACCCATCTATCCGTCCCTATACCCATATTTGCTTTCATTAACAACTCAGTATTGTATTTACAAAGGGGTTCATATTTGTTGCTTGTACTGCCCATGTAACTCTCTCTGTCTTTCTCATCCTCAATGCTGCCATATTGGTCACTCACATTTGGTACATTGCCCTTCTCTTCACCCAAATCAATATTTATCTCTATCTATCTAACAGCATTCCCTCCCCTTCCCTCCCACCCCTGGTAACCAACAAAGAAAATGTCCTCCAATATATAAACATTTCCTTAACTTTTACAATAACGGACTAATACAATATTTGTCCTTTTGTGACTGACTTATTTCGCTCAGCATAATGTCCTCCAAGTTCATCCACGTTATGCGGTGTTCTGCAGATTCTACATTATTCTTTAGCGTTGCATAGTATTCCATTGTGTGAATGTACCAAAGTTTGGTTATCCATTCCTCAGTTGTTGGACATCTAGGTTGTTTCCAAGTTTTGGCTATTGTAAATAGTGCTGCGATGAACATCGGCGTGCATATATCTGTTCTTGTTATGGCTCAGTGAGTGTAATTTTTTAAAGGAAGCCTTTCAACCTTACTGCACTGTTTGCTACAAGATATTCGTCTTTCAGGACTGCAGGTAGACAGTTCAGTTAAATCCAGCTCGTCTGTCACCAGGGATGGAGTGCTAAAAGGAGCAAAAAGTTGGGGGTATTTCCAAGAAGAAGCCCAGATGAGACAAGAAGGCAAGGCATGGGAGGAAAGTGAGGAGACCTAGCTAGCATCAAAGGGTTGATTAACTCCACCATGTTGGAGAATTGTTAAATTAGGGGTGCAAGGCTATAAAAATGGCATGGGGCGCCATTGACCTCCTTTAATTTCACAAGTGGGGGGAGGAGGATCAAGACTATCAACAGCCCAAGGCTGATTCCTATGGTGACACCATCCTCCAACCTTTTGACTAATCTGACACCAGTGGTCCCTCCCCCGACTCTCTCTACTTCTCTGCAGGATTCGATAACCCATTGCAATGGCCTTACAGAACTCACAGACAGTACTAACAATTATGAGGTTTATTGGGGAAGTTTGTGTTGTTGCTGTTATGTGCCATTGAGTCGGACCTGACTCATAACGACCCCGCCTTGGGTTTCCGAGGCGGTGTCCTTCGGAAGTAGAGTGTCCAACCTTCCTTCCGAGGAGTGGCTGGTGGGTTTGAACCGCCAGCCTTCTGGTTAGCATCAAGTGCCTTAGGCACTATGGTTACAACTCAGGATCAGGATTGCTCAGGATCCAGTTCTTTGGTCAGGACAGCCTCCTCTCTGCCGTGCCAGCCTCTCTCTGGCCCTTGGCCCCTTGGCCTGGCCTCTGTGCTTCTCAGGCAAGCGTGTTAGGAAGCTCCTTTAGCTCTGCCAGTAAATGCCTGCAGGCACCCCACTGCACCAGCGAGCCTCGGCCCGAAGGCACTCACCTTTCCCGCCCCATCATCCGGGAAGCCCACTGCTCTGTCTCGTGCCGGTCTCTTGGTTCTGCTGCCTCTGCTGCTGCTTCTCATCGACTCTGGGTCACAGCTTTCTGTCTCTTGGATCAAGCAGGTTCAGTTCAGAGCAGGGATCTCAGGTCCAAAGGACACACTCCACTCCACGGCTCTTTTTTCTTGATGGTAATGAGATTCCCCCTCTTCTCCTCTGGGATGGTTCCTTTTAAGAGTAGCGGGACGGTAAAACTGACCAATCCACACATTAGGCTTCTATATACCTTATTTGCATGGCTCCACCCCCGTAAGGATGTCATGCACCTTATTTACATTATTAACAAGTTATCCAGTGTCCTAGGTGGGCCTCAAGCACCTCACATCTGCATAGTCCCACCCACTCATGTGGTGGGAGTCACAAAGACCATGGCTAGAAGGGCCATACCAAGCAATTCACTGCACCGCACAGGGAATGTGATCAAGAAGGATAGGAGGTCTGTGGTGAGATGATAACCAAAAACCAAACTCACTGCCTTCGAGTAGAATAGGGACCCCTCCTTGGGTTTCCGAGGCACTATCTCTATGGAAGTAAATTTCCTAGTCTCCTTCTGAGGAGTGGCTGGTGGTGAGAGGATGGGCTGCCTGAAATGATGATGGGCTTTCACAGGCAGCAGTGATGAAAAGATATAGGACATGACCATGGAGTAGCATCTTATGGGGGTGGGGGAAAGGAGAATGGGACACAGCCGGTAAGCAGGGCTGTGAGGTGAGCACCCACAGACTTGGGTAGGTCCCCTCTGGCAAGTTAAAATCAGGGCTTCGAACCAGTTCATTCCTGTGGGACTCCTTGCTGATAATTTGTATTCCACCCTGGATATTCTGAGGTGCCTAAGGCATTTGACTACTAACCGGAAGGCTGGTGGTTCAAACCCACTAGCCACTCTGCGAAGGAAGATGAGGCAATTGACTTCCATAAAGATTTACTGCCTTAAAAACCCAATGGGGGTCTCTAAGAATCAGAATAGACTCAATGGCAGTGGGTTTTGTTTTTTGGTTTGGGGTGGAAATGCAAATTCTCAGCACTCTAATTTCAGGGGGCTGAATTGAAATGAACTGGTTCAAAGCCCTGCTTCAGATCTGCTGGTGTGACGTGAATGCCAGAGTGAGAGTGGCAGCGAGACAACAGCTATGGTAGGAGGAGAGCAAGGAGGTTGGTAGACACAGCCACAGGGAGGGGAGGCTGGTTTGCTCTTGTGACAGGAATTTAAGTGAACAATTTTTTCCAAGACGAGAGACATTTCATAGAGGCAATAGGACACAAGACAACAAACTTTTCAGAAGCCAGAGTTTATCTTTACTTAAACAATACTCAGGTTAACTCTCAAAAGGTCCAAAGGCCCAATAATATCTGGATTTAATATATTAAAGCCAAATGTTGTCTATTGTTGTCTCCGTTTCAGAAACCTCTGAACAATCCTGGGCAATGTGACGCCTCAATAAATCTTCTAATCCGGGAGTCAAGAATCCCTCTGACTTCCGACATAATTCATACAAGGCTGTCACTCCAGTTATGATGACAAATGCAAGGCCAGAAACCATCATTGTCATTAAAAGGGAGAAGGACAGATGGTCGTAAAGGAAAGCCACCACAGCAATTTCAAGAAACAAAACTATTAATCCAGTATAGAAGCAGCAAAAGCATCTGCAGAGTCTGTGTGGCAACTCCTGCTCTCGTCTCTGAGGGGCCGCAATCATGACGGATCTCATCTTCAGGGATTAAAGGGAGAAGAAACAAAAGTTTGACCAGGAACTTAGCTTCCCAATTGGTGTGACACTGCTCTTAGATAGGTTTACAATTACGTTCACTGAGTCAACAAATGTTTCTTTAAAAATTTTAATAAAAAATTTAAAATCCTTGAAAGTATAATGCAAAGGGCTAGTTTCTAGGACAACCAGGGAGTTGACTCCCTGTTTTCTTTTATTAATTTGATGAAGTTTAGTGATTTTCCTAATTTGAACCCACCCCTGGTGGTGCAGTGCCTAAGGCATTTGACTACTAACCAGAAGGCTGGTGTGGTGGTTCAAACCCACCAGCCACCCCTCAGAAGGAAGACTGGGCAGTGATACCACCTTGAAAACCCAAGGAGGGGTCTCTATGAGTCAGATCCAACGCAACAGCAGTGAGTATGGTTTTTTGGTTTTGTATTCCTGATAGGGAGCTCTGGTGGTGTAGTGGTTAAAGCACTCAGCTACTAACCAAAAGGTTGGTGGTTCAAACCCACCAGCTACTCCTCAGGAGAAGGATGAAGCAGTCTGCTTCTGTAAACATGTACAGCCTTGGAATCCTATGAGGCAGTTCTACTCTGTTTCAAAGTGTTGCTATGAATTGGAATTGACTTGATGGCAGTGGGTTTGGTTTTTGGTGTTCTATATTCCTGAAATAAACGTTTATAGGTATTCTTTACTGCATTAAAACTGTATAGGTAATCTGCTAGCACAAGGGTGATTTCAAGTTTTTGTGGTAGAGTACTCATAAAGAGAAGATACAAGTTGAAGAATTAGCGGTGAATGTTGGCACAATGTGAAAAACGAAACCAGTGTCACGGTAACAAATTGTGGAAAAATTCTTAAATGAGAACCTAATTGCTATGCAAACTTTCACCTAAACCACCATAAAATATTAAAAAAAAAATTAAGGATGCAATATCATGAAGTCTACCACTTACTCTGTAAGTATTCAGCAAATATTTATTTAAAAATAAATTATATACACATGTCATACCACAAACCAAGAAAACCAAACTCACTGCCATCAAGTTGACTCCGATTCATAGTGGCCTCCCATTAGGTTTCCAAGGCAGTAAATCTTTCTGGAAGTAGAATGTTCCATCTGCCTTCTGTGGAGCAGCTGGTGGATTTGAACTGCCGACCTTCTGGTCAGCAGGCAAATGCCTTAGGCACTGCACCACCAGAGCTCCTTCGTCATACTACAGTTATGGCAAAATGTTACCAATATATTCCATCTAAGTGAAGGGCAGGTGAGTGGTCACTGTGCTTTTCTTCCTACTGTTTCTGTATACACGTAGTCTCTGATTCACGATGCAGTTCTGACTGTAGTAAGAGTCCTGGAGTATGAGTCCTATACCTCTTTTGTTTAGTTTTCATTATTATTGCATTTTATTATCAGCATCTTTATAAATCTGATCTTTGATCATCTGGGAGTGAACATCTGGGAATGATGACATCAAGTCAATTACATGCTGCAACATTGTATGCAGTACATAGTACTAACAATAAGATGCACCAAAAAACAAAATGAATAGACAATTGTAAGTGCAGATCATCGTAACTTGAATATGTCGACGGGGACTAGCTGGATTTTAAAAATTATCTGATTAAATGGTTTTTTTTGAAGATGATTTTATTTGTTTTGTTAGAAATTTTTACCTGCATGTTTTAAGCTGGACAAGGCCTCAGTTTTGTCAGGGAAATGATAAGCGTTGGGGTCAGGGTGACGCTACCTTTGTAAAATGATTTCAAAGCTTTCCAGAGCACAAAGCAGACAGCCCCTCAGGTCATTCCTGACCACCTTTCGCATTTCTCCTAGAGAGAATGGTCTGTTTCAAGTTTCTGTCTTTCCGTGAGGTGATTTAAGTTGCCTTCAATTTTGTTAAGTTTTGCTTTCAAGGAAGCCATCCGTTTTGTCTAAAATGTCAAATATATTGGTAGGAAGTTATACAGTATCTTTGACTGATCGTTATTATCTGACTCTTTGTCTCATTCATAAAATGCTAATCTTTCCATTGGTTTACCAGGGTTTTATCGATTTTTCACCTTTTTCAAGAGTTAGTTTTTAGTTTTATCCACGAAGCATGATATCTGCTTTCCAATTTGTTATTTTAGGTTCCCTTACTCAATCTCTCTTCCTTTTGCTTTTTAAATTTTTTTTCTAGTTCCTTAGGTGGAAGGCATATTTTATATTCAGCTTTACTAAATAATTTCTAGCCAAGACATCATAGACAACGTTATTGTAAGGGGCAGTCTGGGGAACATATTCCAGCACACAGAAGACAAAAAAGGTGCACTGTCCACAGAGAACATCAACAAAGTTAAAAAAGAAATAAAACTATAGAAAAACAGACAGACCAAGGGCACACCAGGAAGCCCACATCTGAGGAAACACAAAGGTCACTCAGAAAGGACAAACCTGACCTCACCTGGTCTGTAATCAGAAAAGGAGAATCTTTAATGGCTTCCAAACACACCAGCACTTAAAAAAAAAAAAAAGTGGTTTTCTTTACCTGGTATTAAATGCAGCTCTTTAAGAACCGAAACAACCAAACAGCTTTCAAGATGCAGTGCCAAACACAGCTCTTTCTGTTTCTTTTATTGGAGTTAGAATCTCCTGTAATTGGATAATTGCAATAACATGGATTCTCCTGGGGACCCACTTTCATTCAACAGCTTAGATTCTTCCTAATTAACCCAATAATACAAGGACCTGAATGCTGAAGGTTTGAGAAATCCCTTAAAGGAGAAATGAGAGACATGCATTTGTTATATAGTAGCTGATGTCAGGGAGCTCTGGTAGCATAGTAGCTAAGGCACTTGACTGCTAACCAGAAGGCTAGCAGTTCAAACCCACCAGCCACTCCTCGGAAAGAAGATGGGGCAATCTACTTCCGTAGTGATACTGCCTTGGAAACCCAAGGAGGGGTTGCTAGGAGTGGGGTCCGACTCGATGGCACATAGCAACAACAACAAGCTGATGTCATGTACTGTGTCAAAAAGTAAGAAATCATTGATTGCATTAGTCAGGCTGTTGATGGAATCATGGATTGTATTAGTCAGGCTGTTGATGGGTGGCTGTTTTGTTGGCTTGCACCTGAAGGTTTGGTCAGATGAGGGGAGGCTGCTTCTCAGACAGCCCACACTTTGCACCAGTGCTTCCCAACCATCCTTGATTAGGAGAAGCCCTCTGTTCCTTTGAAAGCAGTGCAGGGTCATGCAAACAGTTAATGCACTTGGCTCCTAAACAAAAGGTTAGCGATTTGAGCTCACTCTGAGGTGCCTCTAAGGAGCTTTGGTGGCATAGTGCCTAAGGCACTTGACTGCTAAACAGAAGGCTGGCAGTTCAAACCCACCAGCCACTCCTCAGAAGGAAGGTTGGGCAATCTACTTCTACAGTGATACTGCCTCGGAAACCCAAGGAGGGATCACTATGAGTTGGGGGCAACTCAAAGGCATACAACAACAATGACTAAGGTGCCTCAGAAGAAAGTCCTGGCTATTTCCTTGCGAAAGATTGGCCATTGAAAACCCTACGAACACAGTCTGACTCTGACACACATGGGGTTACCATGGGTTGGAGTTGAATCAGAGCCAAGTGGTGGTGGTGGTAGTGGCTTCTTGAAAGGCCAGTTCACTAGGCTCTTCCATGGAGGATCTGGCAGCAGAACCAGCTGTGGGCATTTCCACAGCCCCTAGAGAATTCTTACCATCGGTGAAGACTGGGGAAACACAGGGCTTCCCAGCTCCTTGCCTCTGGACATATAGGGGGTCTCTTCTTTTGGGAATGTATTCTCGTTTCCTGATTATCTTATAAATTGTCACTGGGATATTGATAAAAGCTATTTTTAAAAAATTGGATCAGTTTTAAAAATTGGGAAAATACAAGAAAAAGTCAAGTAGATACAAGGTCACTAGTTATCCCACCACCTAGAAACAGTCCCATTAATGATTTCCTCTGGTGTCTGCAGACATGTGACATGTTCTACTCTATCATGATTTTTTGAAATCCTGTATTGTTAGACTTTGTTTACCATTTCTCCCCCTTGTAAATGATTTTCCTTGAATATACCTCCTCACCATCATTTTTTTGAAATTTTTAGTTTGTGCCTACATTTTTATTTCAATGAGCTCCTGCTTTTTCTTACTTATTCTTTATAACTTCCTATCCTCATTTCACTTATGCAATTTCTCCTATGTGTTGAAAATGTCAATTATAAGTTGAAAGAGATCTTTTTCCTCCTCCTACTGTCTCCATGTCTTCTAAAGTCCTTTGAGATTGTCTACAGTAACAGCTGCTTTCTGAAAAGGCCCTCATTTCTGGGCTCTCCCTTCCCATTTCAGAGAGGCACCAAAGAACAATTGGGTATGGCTGGTTGACCAGTGGGCTTTCCAGGGTGAGTAGGTGGCGTGGTAAGTCATCATATTCAAATATCAGTTGAAAGAGAAGGGAAGAAGTTCCCTGGCTAGTTATCTCAAAAAAAGAATCTACCAGTCTCCAGCCTGAGTGAAAGGAATGGGGAACACATCAAAAGGGCAGGATAGCAGTGGGGAGTGTCCTGAGGTTAGTGACTGTAGTTTTAAAGGAAGCCTTTCAACCTTATTGAATGATTTGTTCCAAGATGTTGGCCTTCTTGGATTCATGTACGTGAGGATGTAGTTCTGTTCAATCAGTTTCCATAGATTACCAGGCATGTGGAGTTAGAAGAGGGAGAAGAGTTGGCAAGTATTTCCAAGAGGAAAATCAATTGGGACAAGAAGAGAGTCAAAGTGCTGCGTGAGTTAGGAGACAATTGTATCAAAGGGTTGGGTACCTCCATCATGTTGGAGAATTGTCAAATGAGGGATCAGGGGAGAGTGATCCAGAAGGACAAGAGAACTGTGGGGAGAGAACAGGCTGTCTGAAGTGATGACAAGCTCCAGGACATGACCATGGAGTGAGAACCTGAGGAGAGCAGGACATAGATGTGAAGAGGGCTGTGAGCTGAGCACCCACAGTCTGGGATGGGTCGGTCCTCTTTGTGTAGGTTAAGATCTGCAGGTGTGATGTGAAGGCCAGCTAGATCTTCAGTGATGGTAGGAAGAGAGCAAGGAGGTTGGTAGATGGAGAAACTGGTTCATTCTTCTGACATTAGTAAGAGAACAAGGACTTCTGCAGAGAGAATTCATAGATGCAATAGTGAACAAGAACATTTCAAGATCCGTTAATAAGATTTTCAGAAGCCAGTGTTTATTAGTGTTTAAAAACAATGTTCAAGAGACCCCAAATTTCAAGGCCGCAGAGAGCAGGTTCAGTATACAGTTATAGCTGGGAGATGGAGACGGGCCCCTCTATCATTGAGGACTCTGAATCGTGTTGGGTGCTTGCATCCCTCCTTGCTGTGGCTCGTCCTAGTCTCGTGGTTCTCCGTATGTTCTGGTTCATCCCACACTGGGCTATCTCTCCATTAAGGACAATAGAAAAGACTTCCACGACTCTAATTGTTATTCCAGCAAAGAAAGACACAAAGTCAGAGGAATCATGCACAATGACGGTGTTTCCCAGAGCCATGGTCCCTAACCCCATGCAGTTAACAAGCAAGAATTCAGAGTGAGATAAGTACAAGGGCTCTTCTGATCTTCTTCTTCATAGAGTGGTCTCCAAATGATGAACTTAGATATATTGGAACATCATGCTTTATTTGCTGCAGTAGTTAAGAACAAAATAATAGGGGTCAGAGACATCAAAAGGATGAGTAGAAACCTTCCTTCTCTGGTGAAGACATTGCTGTGAACTGAACCTGCCATGAGTTACCAATCAGAGCTTGGAACACCCTCTCTAGTATCCTGTAGGAGTCCCTGGGTGGGACCATTTGGTTAACACACTCAGCTGCTAACTGAAAGGTTGGTGGTTCGAGCCTTCCTAAGGCCCTTTGGAAGAAAGTCAAGATCTACTTTCCAAAAATCAACCGTTGAAGGAGTTTAATTATTTTCCCTGCTTCCCTAATGCTTGACCATCTTTGCAGTCCTCATATAAATTCTCCTAGGCTGCTTTTTTATCCTTGTAAAATAGATGGTGTTTTATATATATATTTAAAAACAAAATCAGATTATAGGTTTTTTTGAGGGGGGGATTGAGTACTAGTTTTGGGTACTAAGAGTGTTATTTCTGTTAAGTGAATTGGGAAGCTTTGCATTATAATGGCAACAACTTAGGATTTGTGTGCAAGATATTATTACTCATTTCAGTCAGATCTCACTGCCCTTTCTATTCCAATTTTTAGGTTTTTCTCTCTTGATTCAATTTTGATAACCAATGTTTTCCCAAACATTCATTTTGCCTCAATTTTCAAGTATATTGATAGGAAGGTGGGTATATCTCCCCCTTTTTTTTTAAGTTTGACTATCTTTCCTCTCTTGTTTAAATGGTGTTTGTCTTGTTTGGCTTTTCCAGAGATTTATTGATCTACAACTTTTTTTTTTTTTTTTAATTACCTTCTGGTTCTGTCTACTAATTATAGAGTTTGTTTTCAAACTGGTCATTTCCAGTTTTTCTCTTTTTAAGCCCTTCCTGAATTCTACAGGCATATGAATTTTCCATTTCCTTAGGTTGCATGATTTTCACTTTTTGTTTCAGAAAGTACTGCCAGTTTATTCAGAAAAAATAAAACCCAGCACCATAAAGAAAAAAATGACTGCAGTTCACCATTAGTTAAATTAGGACATGACATGTCAACATGAGGGAACATATTTATAATTAAGAACTTTACAAATCAAGGGAAAAAAATCCAGTAGTCAAGGGGTAAAAACCAGAGACCTACCTCTGGAGAAATGCAAACTGTACATTAATAGACATAAAATGTTACCCACCTTAGCAAACAGTAAGAGTCTTTAAAAAAAAATTCTTAAGGAACTTCTAAACACAGCAAAAAAGGAAGTTGCTAATTTTATTTTTTTAAAATTATAGTTTCTCTCACCTGGTATAAAAGGTAGCTTTGTAGGAAAAATAAAATATAACAAAAGCAGTTTCCCCAAAACAGCCAGAGACTCTGGAGATGAATTGTCCTTGGGATGAAAGACTAGGCCACACAGGTCTGTTTCTTTTCTGTGGATTATACTCCCGATTGGATATGGAAATAATATGGATTCTCAGTGGAGAGAGCAATTTCCACACATCAGAGTTGCTTTTTTTTCTCAATTAACTCAATAATATAAAGGCCTCTGTACTACAGGCTTTGAGGAAATTCTTTATAAGGAGAGTCTGGAGGCAAAGGCACCTAGCAGTTCACTTGAAAGTTCTAAGTCAGAATGCTGTTGTTGGGTGCTGTCTCCGGATCGTAGTGTAAGAATAGGGTCAAATAAAATAAATGAAACAACAAATATATACGATTATGCATTACATCTGTAAGTCAGTAGAATGAGGTAATAGAAGACCTGTTTTACGCTCGTGTTTTTCAGTTAGTGATCTCACCTGCTGGGAGTTTGGGACCAGGGTTACTACTAAGGGAAGCTGCAGTGCAGTGAGTTAACTTCCTATGACCCTTTAAGCCATAGTCGTCCATTTGCAATATGTTGTAAATCCTAGCCTCTCTGCCAGTGTTAGGGTCTCATTTCAGGGTGAGTTTTCTGTTGTGTTGATGAGGCTGGATTAGGGCTGACTGTATCCTGAGTCCCGGCTTGCTGGACTCTAGTCATGCTTAGGTTCCTTGACAGTGTCTGTGTGAACGCTCTGCAAAGTTCACTCTTGCAGAGGATCCTGCCTCTGGTTCGTCATCATCTCACTCCTGCTTCTTGGGGCTTGAGACAGCAGCCAGTCATCTGACCTCCTGACTGGGGTTCATCAGCCCCTGCAGCCACATGAGTGAGGAGACTCCACCAGACCATGCCTGACCCATGGATTTGGGGCTTGCCAACCTCCACCACCATGTGAGCCATTTCCCTGGCAGTTTGTGAGTTCTGTGAGACATCACAGAGAAATAGGGCCCCTAAGACAGGAGGGAAAGTACTGTTGGAAAGAGGAGGAGTTGATGATGTTGGAGATGATGGAGTGGTGCAGCGGTTTGGAAAACATGGACACTTGGGACATCTTAAGCCTCAATCTCACAGGGACTCACCTTGTGCTGATCCTTCTAAGAGAAATTATCCAAGCAGAAGGTAACATGTAGTTACCACACACTTTATGCCAGTATTTCTCAACCTCCCCTGAGTATGATAATCACCTGGTCACTTGTTAGAAATGCAGATTCCTAGGCCACAGCTAGGAAAATTCCAATTAAGTATATCTGCAGTAGAGCACATGAGTGCACATTTTTCACAAGTGCCATCCCACTTACCACCCACCTACAATGATCAGCAAAGATTTCTTTAACCTTTTATGCATTAAAGGGCGTAAGGTGAAGGAGTGCTGCATTGTTTGCCTGTTCAAAAATAATTTTATAAAAGAAAATCTTGGGAAGACTCAACAAAAAAACTATTGGAACTAATAGAGAGGTTCAGCAAAATGGCAGGATACAAGGTCAACACACAAAAATCAGTTGGATTCCTCTCCACCAACAAAGAGATCTCTGATAAAGAAATAAGGGAAATAATACCATTTACAGGAGCTCTGGTAGTGTAGTGCCTAAGGCACTTGACTGCTAAGCAGAAGGCTGGTGGTTCAAACCCACCAGTCACTCCTTGGAAGGAAGGTTGGGCAATCTACTTCTGTAGTGATACAACTTTGGAAACCCAAGGAGGGGTCGCTTTGAGTCGGATCCAACCCAACGGCACATAACAACAACAACAACATACCATTTACAATAGCTACTGTAAAGATAATAATAATAATAAAAGGAATAAACCTTACCAGAGACACAAAAGACCTATACAAAGAAAACTATAAAACACTGCTACAGGAGACAACAAGGGAGCTACATAAATGGAAGCACCTGCCTTGTTCATGGATAGGTAGAATGAATATTGTGAAAATGTCAGTACTACCTAAAGCGATCTACACATTTAATGCAACCCCGATCCAGATGCCAACAAAATTTTTTAAGGACATGGAAAAACCAATCACTAACTTCATTTGGAAAGAAAAGAGACCTCGGATAAGCAGAGCACTACTGAAGAAGAACAAAGAGGAGGGTCTCACACTCCCAGATCTTAAAACCCACTATACAGCCACAGTAGTCAAAACAGCATGGTATTGGTACAATGATAGACCAATGGAACAGAATCAAAAGTCCAGAAATAGACCCATCCATCTATGGACACATGATCTTTGACAAAGGTCCCAAACCCATTAAATGGGGAAGAGACAGCCTCTTTAATAAATGGTGCTGGCAAAACTGGATATCCACTTGCAGAAAAATGAAACAAGACCCATACTTCACTCCACACACAAAAACAAACTCAAGCTGGATCAAAGACTTAAATGTAAAACCCCAAACTATAAAATTCATCAAAGATAAAATAGGGGCAAATCTAGGAGCCCTAATTTAGGGCATGCTATCAAACATAACCCACAATGCACAGGAGGTAGAACAGAAGCTAGATGACTGGGACCTTTTAAAAATTAAATTCTTATGCACATCGAAAGACTTCATCAAAAGGGTAAAAAGAGAACCTACAGATTGGGAGAAAATATTTGCCTATGACATATCTGACAAAGGACTTATCTCCAAAATCTATTGAAAACCTCAACACCTCAACACCAAAAAGACAAACTACCCAATTCAAAAACTGGCAAAAGACTTGAACAGACACTTCACTAAAGACAATATGCTGGTGGCCAACAAACACATGAGGAATTGCTCACGATCATTAGTCATTGTTGTTGTTGTTGTTATGTGCCGTCGAGTCGGCCCCGACTCATAGAGACCCCTCCTTGGGTTTCCGAGGCAGTATCACTACGGAAGTAGGATTGCCCAACCTTCCTTCCGAGGAGTGGCTGGTGGGTTTGATCCGCCAGCCGTCTGGTTAGCAGGCAACTGTCTTAGCCACTATGCTACCAGAGCTCAATGATGAGGTATCATCTCACTCCAGCAATAATAGCCAAGTTCAACAGGACAGAAAATATCAAATGCTGGCAACACTGTGTAGAGATTGGAACTCTTGTGCACTGCTGGTGGGATTGTAAAATGGTACAACAATTGTGGCATACAATATGGCATTTCCTTAAAAAACTGAAAATAGAAATACTATTTGACCCAGCAATTCCATTACTAGGAATATATCCTAAAGAGGTAAGAGACAGCATATGAACAGACATATGCACACCTATGTTCATTGCAGCACAATTACTATAGCAAAGAGATGGAAACAACCTAAATGCCCATCAACGGATGAGTGGATAACCAAATTATGGTACATGCACACAATGGAACACTATGCTACATTAAAGAACAGTGAGGGATACACATCATCTCACAATGTGGATGAACCTGGAGGACACTATGCTGAGTGAAATAAAGTCAATGGCAGAAGGACAAATACTATATGAGCCCATGACCGTAAAAAGACAAAGAAAGGTTTGCTTAAGAAAAGGAGTTCACTTTGTAGGTTACTGGGGTGGGGAGGGAAGGGAGGGATTAATTTCAGGCTAATTGGGGCCCACATGCTGACGCAGGTAAGGGGAGGGATGTATAGAAAGAGTCTGTGGCCACCATGATAACATTAGGAAAAGGGAGGACACCAAATTGTGCACATAAGAGATAGACAACAGATGCTAATACCAACCAGTTGTATCCACAATATTGCATTACCATTAACACCAAACACCAGGCTACAGATAAACACATAAACATCTGAGAAGATCAGATGGGGGTCAGTGAACAAGAGAATACTCTAGACCAAGGACAGATTCAGTGGAGGCTAAACTTGTACAGGTACCAGTGATATAAAATATCTGCAGTCCTTATAGAAACAACAGAAGACAGATATAGAGTCTGTGGGAGAGAGATCCAATGGATCTACTGACTCAGGACCATAGTACTGGGGGACACCAGATTCAATTGGCACAACAAAATACATGAAAGTCTCGTTCCTCATCCTGCATTGTTGAGTAGTGACTGGGGTCTTACGAGCTCTCAAGCGGCCATCTAAGATGCAGCTAATGGTCACCTATCATCAGAAATGAAAAAGAGGGGAGAAGGGGGAAGCAAGGGCATTTGGAAGCAATTAGCCTTAGGACACGATGGCCCTCAAGACCAGAAGAACTAGATGGTGCCCAGCTACCAATGCCAGCCACTCAGGAAAGAATCAAATCTGGAGATCCTGGATAGAGTGGGAGGAAAAACATGGAAAAAAATCCAAAAACTCAATAATGACCAGAATTGCTGGTCAGATGGAGTCGGGTGAGACCTCCAACACTATGTCCTTGGGATACATTCTGGGCCTGGAATAAAACTCACTCTCAGGGGCTGGCTCTCAGCCCAATAATAAACAAGATGTACACACAGACCACTCAACCCAGAGTGACGCACCCACATACTCTATGGAAATGCATCCCTTGGAACAATCAACCACAGGGCACCAGAGGGGCAACATTCGCACA
This sequence comes from Orycteropus afer afer, assembly GCF_000298275.1. NCBI lineage: Eukaryota > Metazoa > Chordata > Mammalia > Tubulidentata > Orycteropodidae > Orycteropus > Orycteropus afer. Next base: position 11,474,070 of record NW_006921648.1, read on the forward strand.
GAGGAAAGGCAGGACACACAGGAGCGCATAACTATGAGCGGTATGGGAGAAGGTTACTGGGCAGGGAGGGGAGGAGACTGGGTTAGGATTGGGGATGGTAGATGGAGAGTGAAACTAAATGTACACATAACGTTGAATGTAAAACAAACTCTGCTCTGTAAAAATAAAATAAATAAAATCAGGAAAAAAAAAGAAAGAAAGAAAATCTTGGGAAATATAGAGTAAAAGAAAAAAATAATAACTTACCATAGGAAAAAATATGACAAGAAAATATGTGAAAATAGTAACTATTATGTTTGGGAAGTACAACTATGGATATTATTAAAAGATTTTTAGGCTAAAGAGAATACAGCATATTTAAACTCTTTCATGGTTGCATTCCCACTTCAGAGATGGAAAAACCAAGGCACAATATTTATTTATGGTTATTTTCAAATAGAATATCAAAAATGGCCTACATGTAAATTAGTGAGTGGGAGAAAGATATAGCAGTGTGCTTCCATAAAGATTTACAGCCTTGGAAACCCAGTGGGGCAGTTCTACTCTGTCCTGTAAGTTTGCTATGAGTTGAAATCAACTCAATGGCAATGAGTTTGGTTTGGGATTTTTAAGATTAGTGAAAGAAGCCCCGAAGGCATATGGTTAAGTCCTTGACTGCTAACCGAAAAGCTGGCAGTTTGGAACCCCCCATCCCCCAACCCCGTGGTTCTGTAGGAGCACACAACAGCAACAAGATTAGTGAAGAATGACCAGGCAATACTATGAGGTGGAGACACTAGATGACTTTGCCCTATGGACCTAACTCCTTGAAACTACAGGGTTTAGGAGGTCTCTTCATTAGACAATTTGAGAATGTACCATCATTTCTTTAGGTTCTTCAGTAAATCATGAGGATAAGAAGTGATATGGTTAACTTTCCTTTCTTACAAACTTTTTTCCCTCTGGTTCTAAAAGTAATTTCTGCACCTTTTGGAAAATCTGGAAATTATAGAAACACTTAAATGTGGGACAACCTATAGTCTACCACCCAGAATAACCATCATTACCATTTTGCATATATTTTCCAGTCTTTTAATGCACATGTAGACTTTATCTAAGACAGAATTGGAAAGATAATGTCTATAATTCTTTACACCATTTGTACCAATCACAATGAATCATTATTGCATTGCAGTGCAGTGTAGAATTTCAGTGAACTGATCAATGTGCAACCATAAGGATTTAACCAAATCCTTGCTGTAGTGTAAGGAGCCCTGGTGATGCTATGGTTAAGGCATTGAACTGCTAACCAGAAGGTCAGGAGTTCATACCTACAGCTGCTCTGCAGGAGAAAGATGAGGCAGTCTGCTTCTGTAAAGATTTGCAGCCTTGGAAACCCTATGGGGGTCTCTATGAATTGGAATCAACTCAATGAAAGTGAGGGGGTTTTTTTGTTTTTTTTTTTTGTAGTTGTATTTAGTTGGTTTTCTGGGGCTTTTTTTTTTTTTTTTTTTTGCATAGTATAAATCAGTACCTTCCTTACATATAAATCATGAATTCATGGCACACATCTTTGATTATGTCTTTAATATAACTATTTGTAACAGTTTAATTGCTGTGTCAGTAGACAAGACCACTTTGGCGCTAAAGCTGGTCTTCCTCAGTGTAGCCATACCACTTTACTGTAGGCTTTAAATGTGAAATCAGTAGATCCCTTTCCGAGCAGTTGACAATGGTAGCTGGGCACCATCTAGTTCTTCTGGTCTCGTGGTCATATAGGCTGAGGTTCGCATGGTCCACTAGTCCCTTGGACTAAATGCTTTCATGCATCTTTGGTTTTTGTCATTCTTCTTTGCTCCAGACGAGGAGAGACCCGTTGTTGCAGCTAGATGGCTGCTCATGAGCTTTTAAGATCCCAGTCGCTACTCACCAAAGTAGGATGCAAAAAACTTTTAAAAAATTTAAAAAATGGTCATCAATATAGATATAATTTATTAAGCACCTACAACATACCACTTGCATAACCCTGAACCTTGCAACTCCCCTGCTATGATAAATATATTCTTCCCCTCTTTATGGAGAACTGAAGCTCAGAGAAGTCCCACAGATCACACTTAAGTAGATTTAGGATTGAAGTTCAGGTCTGTCTGTCTCTAGAACTTAGTATGTTCTACACCACTAGTGTGTTCCAGCCTGTTCGTGTTAGGGCATACTTGGAACAGGCCAAGATTTATATGGTACATTGGGATAAACTGGGGGAGATCCAGAGGCATCCATTAAGGATTTGTAGGGAAAATTCAAAATATTAAAAAATTACATAATGATTAAAAATTAAATATATTCTATTAGTGGAGATGTTAAATATATCCTTGGAAGAGAGAATGCTCCTTGGAAGCGAGAATGGCCAGACTTTGTCTCACCTACTCTGGTCATGTTGTCAGAAGGGACCATTCCCTGGAGAAGGATGTCATGCTTGGTAAAGTGGAGGGTCAGCAAAAAAGGGGAAGACCCTCAACAAGATGGATTTACACAGTGGCTACAATGATGGGATCAAGTATAGCAAGGTCTGTGAGAATGGCACATGACCAGGTAGTGTTTTGTTCTGTTGTACATGGGTCACTATGAATCTGAGCCAACTAGATGGCATCTAGCCACAGCATTAAAAATTCTTGCTCATCCAATAGTTAACAAGATGTACATGCAGACCACTCATCCCAGGATGACACACCCACACACTCAATGGTAATACATCCCTTAGAGCAATAGACCATGGGACACCAGAGGACCAACATTCAGACGAAGGAAATGCAGGACAAACAGGAGTGCATGAATGTGAGGGGTGCAAGGGGAGGGTTGTAGGGTAGGGAGGGGAGGAGTCTAGGTTAGGGTTGGACATGGTGAATGGGGAATGAAACCAAATGTACACATTACATTGAATGTAAAACAACCTCTTAAAATAAAAATAAAAATAAAAATAAATTCTTGCTTGTTAGTTGCTGTCAAGCTGGCTGCAACTCGTGGTGACAAAACAGAACAAAATGCTGCCTAGTCCAGCCCTGTCTCCATATTATTTGAAATAAATTTGTGTAAAATTCTCAAATAAAATGTCTTTTTAAAATTTTATTGTGATTTGTGTGAAAGTTTTGACCAAATCCATTTTCCATATAGGAGTTCATACACATTTTGTTTCACAGCACTGACTGCAGTCCCCACAATGCAACAGCTCTCTTCCCACTTCCTCCCTGTGGTTACCTCTTCCCTGGGTCCTTCTTGCCTATGCATTCCTGCCCCCTGAGCTATGTCCCTGGAGTATAATTCACACACTACCCTTCTGTTCTCCCACTATTGATTGTTCTAAGCAGTGTATCTACTTGATATAAATGTTCACTCCATATACCTGTTTGTTGTTTGGCTGGAAGCCACAGGAGTGAGTTCAATTCCAGACCTGAAGAGTAACTAGGGGCCATGGTCTCTGGGGTCTCACCAGGCTGTATCAGACCAGTAAGCCTGGTCATTTTTTTATGATTTTCAGTTTTGTTCCACATTGTTCTCCCACTCTATCCAGGATCTCCTGCATGGATCTCTTTCTGAGTGATTGACAGTGGTAGCTGGGCACCATCTAGTTCTTCTGGTCTCATGGTCATACAGGTTGAGGTTTGCATGGTCCACTAGTCCCTTGGACTAATTGCTTCCATGCGTCTTTGCTTTTTGTCATTCTTCTTTGTTCCAGACAAGGAGAGACCTATTGTTGCAGCAAGATGGCTGCTTGCAAGCTTTTAAGACCCTTGTCACTACTCACCAAAGTAGGATGTAGAACAAGGTTTTTGTTAGTATGTTATGCCAACTGAGCTTGATGTCCCCATGACCGTGGTCCTGAGCCCACAGGTCCAAGAGCTTGCACTATCAAGGTGGTTGGCTGTGTCTAAGATCAAATGAAATGTTCTTATATTTGTAAATGAGGCTTGAACTCGCCTCTGTGAACAAAAATTTTTCTTGCAACAGGTTGGAAGGTAATTCACATACCACAAAATGTAACCATTTGCCAGTGTACAACTGATTTTTATATAATCATGGGAGTTGTATACTCATTCCATTATTACTACCTAACTCTGGAACATTTTTTGTCACCCCAAAAAGAAATCCCGGTAATAGCCATGACTCGTTTTCCCTTCTACAGAGCACTCTACTGAGCCCCTGACCACCATGAGTCTGTCTCTCTCGATTTGCCTGTTCTGGACATTTCATGTAAATAAAAACATAGTCTGTAGTCTATTGTGTATGGCTTCCTGATGGTGCTCTTTGAAATACACAAATTTTTAATTTTGGTTAAGACCAATGTTTCCATTTTTTCTGTCTTCACATGTGCTTTTGGTGTCATAGGTAAGAAATCATTGCTGTGTCCAAGGATACCAAGATTTGCTCCTACATGTTCTTCTCAGCATTTTGGCTCTCACATTTAGGTCTATGATCTGTGTAAGGTTTGTATACTGTGTGAGAAAGGGGTCCAACTTCATTCCTTTGCATGTGGATACCCAGCTGTCCCAGCTCCATTTGTTGAAAAGACTATCCTTTTCCCATTGAATTGGCTTGGCACGCTTACCAAAAATTGTTTGATCGTAAATATAAATGCTCTGTTGGACACGGGGTTGCTATGAGTCAGAACTGACTTGACAGCACCTGTGGTAGTTGTTTGTGTGTCAGCTTGGCTGGGCCTGGTTGAGTGGCTGGGCAGCTGGTGGTAGTTATTCTCCATGATGAGACTGGCAATCAACTCCATGGTGGGATCTACCATAAGCAGCTGAGTAGCTACTGAGTAGCTGGGTGTGTGTTCTGCTTCCCATATATAAGCAGCAGCTTTGGGACTGGCCTCTAGCCTATGGCACGCTTGGACCCTGCATGTAGCCGTGTCGTTGCTCAGCAGCCTGCTATGCTCTGCCAACCTTGGGGCTTACAATGGACTTAAGTTAATGGCCTGCTGTGTGACTTGGCAACATCAGGACTGTGCCTTTTTACTTGTCAACCTTGGAGCTTCTCAGCCTCAGCAGCCTGCAGCTGTCTGAGTGAAGAAAGGCCTCTAGCTCCAGTAAGCCGGGAGCAGGAAGCAGAGCTGGACCCCAAGGTTGAGGGGCTTTCACCCAGCCCCTAGAGCCTGGTACTTTGAACTTGGATTTGAAGCCTCCAAAATGTAAGAGAATAAACTCCTGTTTGTTAAGGCCATCCCACTTGTGGTATATTCTTGTCAGAGCGGCACTAGGGAACTGGAACAGCACCTGACAATTTGTAGCTCAGGGACCTTGGCAGTTCATTGGTGGGATCCTCCCCTTCCATGTGGGAGACCTGGGTTTGATTCCCAGCCAGTGCTCCTCATGCAAGGCCACCACCTGTCTGTCAGTTGAGGCTTGTGTGTTGCAAGGATGCTGAACAGGTTTCAGCACAGCTTCTGGACCACGATGAACTCAGATGGAAGGACTGGCCATCTACTTCTGAAAGTTAGTCATCGAAAACCCTGATCACAATGACCTGACCTACAACTGATCACATGGGGACAGGACCAGCAGCATTCACTCTGTTGTGTATCATAACAGGGGCTGGCTGACTCTACAGCAGCCAACAACAGCTTGGAGCATGCATTCTTTGAGCGGTCACCCCACAGGCTAGCTCAGACACAACAGAGCTGCTGCAACTAAGCAGAAAAATCCTCTGAGATTTGAGCCACACCACCTGGTCTGCCTGTCTTCACCATAGGCCTGACCAGCTGCAGCACTGTTTCCTGGGTACCTACTACAAGCTTCTTCGAGAAACGTGAACCACTCGTCTATGGGGGCAGGGGCATGTGCTGTTGTTGGCTGCTAACTGATGCTCAGCGGCTAGAACACATCTGGACCATGCTCAGCACGTCCAAGTGGAACAGCAAGTGTCATCTGGCTCGTTGCTTCTGAGCACATTGTCCCACTCAGGCTACCCTCTGAAGAGCACCTCTTTCTCGAAAAACAAGAAGGGAAAAACTGACCCAAGGAATAGACCGACACATACGTGCAATAAAATTTTGGTAAAAGGCGGTGTACTGATTCATTGAAAAAGCAGCCCTGGCACAATGGTTAAGTGCTTGGCTGCTAACCAAAAGGCTGGCGGTTCGAACCCATCAGCGGCTCCACGGGAGAAGATTTGATGATCTGCTCCTGTAAAGATGACATACAGCCTAGGAAACGTTGAGGCAGTTCCACTGTTCTATAGGGTTGTGGGGAGTTAGGAAACCACTCGACAGCACCTAACAAACTCACTGCCATCGAGTTGATTCTGACTCCGAGCGACCCTTGCATTGAAGAGGGTTTAGACTATTCAAACTGCTTTGGAACATGCAGCTGTCAACTTGAGAAAAATGCGGAATCAAAATATCAAATACAAAAATGAATTCTAGGTAACACAGAGCACCGAAGGCATGAAGAAAAATTAATCTGGTTACATCCAGAATCTAAAGAGACACCAGACATTTGTTCAAGTGTAATTTTCGGAAAAGTAAACGCAAGACTCATACAAACATACAGTGAGTCCATGTCAAAGATTTTATTGAACACATTAATTCATGAGACAACAAGAAAGACATTAAAATGGTTCGAATGAGCATCTGATCCACAGAGGTTTAAATTCTCTAAGGAGTTCCCTGGTGGCACCAACAGTTAAACACTCAGCAGCTAATCCAAACATTGGTGGTTCAAGCCCACCAAGGTGCCTCAGAAGAAAGGCCTGGTGATCAACTGCTGAAGAATCAGCCATTTTCAACCCAGAGTCCGGTTCTTCTCTGACATACATGGAGTGGCCATGTTGCCCTGAGTTGGAATCGACTGGTTTGTACTGGTACATTCTCTGAGTAACAGAATTCATGGGTATTACCGTCAACAACAATCATTTGCTTAGTTATGGAAAGGAAATTTCTATATCGCTATCAGTTTTCGACAAGTTAACTTCTCTCTCCCCGCAGCCTAGTCAAAGTAGATCACCCTGAAAGCCCGCTAGCCGATGCCCAACACTCCCTTGAAAGGACACTCAGTAATCTCTAGCACATTTCCATCTTTCCCAATTTTTCCTGACAGGTTATTTAAAAAGTTAAATAAAATCATAGCCTGGCAACAAGTTAAGGATGTGAGGGAAGGTAAAAGCAAACAAAAAACAAAAATCTCTTACATATCAAGGACAACTAACCAATTGTCCTAGAAAAGTGAGAAAGGATACAATTCCAGGAGCCAAAAATATAATAAAGATACTTAACCTCACTTACAGGGAAATACACAAAAATCTAAGTTACAGATGTTCAAAAACCTGACATTTGGATATTGAGGAAATGTATGACACACAAACCACTGTACTGGATTTAAAAAGCCATTTGAACGTTCTCTTTCAAAGCTGTAAGCATGCTGCCCTTTCGACTCCACTTTCCCCATCCATAGGTTCTTGCGTATGGATATTCAATGCACACCAGCAAAGAACTGACGTGGAGTATCTATGAGCAGGACAGAAATTCTGTACATCAATAATCCATACCATGAGGCATGTAACATAAGCAGGTAACAGCAGTCTCTTAAGTGCTGATAATGAAATTTAAGACACACTGCTAAGTGAGAGAAAAAAAAAACCAAGCAGCCACACAGCATGCACAGCATAAGGCCACTTTTGTTTCATTTTCTAAAGTACACATTGTACAATGTTTCTAGTTAAGAATACAAGAAGGCGCAGGCTCAGGTGATTGGTTTAAGGTCAGTGATGGTTTTGTTACTGTCCTTATTAACACGGAGGGTCTGCGTCAATGGTCCCTGTTTCGCTGGGTATAGCTACTCGCTCTTCACTATAGTGCTCCTTCCTCCATTCACAAGACAGAGTGGCTTAGAGGCTTTAGCGCCCTTCCTGCATAATCTCCATCAGTCCCTTCCCCAAAAAGCACATATTGTTAAAAACGGTAAGCTCGGGTGGCAACAGACATGTTTCTCAGCCACCAGCCCTTCCTCCCTGCAGCCAACTGCTGCATCCCACATCAAAATTCTGAGCTTGCTCCTAACTTCATTAGGTAGGGCTCCTACCTGATGTTTTGTGCCTTAGTTTCTAATTCACACATGGCCCCCATTTTCACACAGGTCTCTACAGGGTTTCCAGTGGCAGTTTTTGGAAGTAGATTGCTATGTCTTTATTCCCATTTGCCTCCGGGTGGGCTTAAAACCGCCCACCTGTCTTTGGCAGTCTGCAGGAACTTAATGGTTACAGCGTGTGTGGATGGTTGGATGACTGGAAAGGAAACTGCTGAAACTTGGGGGCTGAATGGCAGAGTGTGACAAAATTGTTGAGACTGCATCATTCTTAAGATTGAGTCCACTGGAGAAAGATTCTGAAGTCAATCACTAAGGAAAAGCTGAGTGTCTATTTCACATATTAGTTTAAGTCTTGTAGGAAGTTAAGTGACATCGTTTTAGGTGAGTCAAAAGTACACATATGCCCTGATACTTCCTGTAACTTTAAGAATGAAAATGTCCCAAACTGAGTTATATTATTAAACAGGCAACACTAATCATTTCATGAGTGTTAAGCCAAGACTAGAATCTGGAGTTAAAAGTTAAAATACAGCCACCTAATCATTTGTCATTTGCTCTCTCTAGGACCATTACACTGATCACCACAGCCAAAATTTTATCTGTGGTTTTTCCATCCCATGCATGAATTCCTTTAGGACCCAAGGATTGACAAGGACCTCTTGTGGTTCATAAATTTCTAACTGGCATCTTGGTGTTGTGAAAATTAACATTAATTGTAGGCAGGGGCACAGGAGCAGTTGAAGGGAGAACAGAGTATGGAAGACCTTTCAAATATTAATTCGATGGCAAAAAATGTCTTTGCTGCTTAACCCTTTAAGCACATGTGGACTGAAAGTGGCAGAAGGGTTTTTAGTTCAGTGACAGTGTGACATTTAGCAATTTATCTCCATCCCCATTTTAATGCCTCAAGAAGATGGGAACACTGTGATCTTTATTACACTTCACCTTAAATACATTCAAGTCATTTGAAAATAATTTTTCTGAAAAACAAATAAACTAAAATTCAAATACTTTCTTCAAAACAAAAATGTTACCTTTGGTTTCCTCCCCCAGATCTGGTTTTATCCATTACATGACCAGGAATGCAAAGGAGATTCTAGAAAACTTTGCACTGCCTTCTGATGGCACATCAGCCACGTACAACCCTAACCCACTACAGAGCTCATTCACTGCAGCACAGCCCTCAGCTCTCTAAGCCCCTGCGTCCATGACTACTGCCTCAGCGCCTACAGGCCAGCCAGAAGCATGACCCTTGGACTTCTTAAGCCTTGGAAACCTAGTACCGTAATTTGGACACTTTTCATCACAACTGAGAATTACCACGTCCTCAACGACAGCCTCTCACGGTCTAATAAGTATTAGTATCTTACACAAGAGAAGCTTAAGTAAATGTGTTCTTTTCAATATAGAGCACAGGGTTATAGTTAAATTAGGTGCTCAGTGGAACAAGACGGTAGAAACATCTTCATCACATGTGATAGGTGCTAAACTACAGGCCTAAGAACTGCTTACTGTTGCAAATGCTGTATTTGGCCATAAGGTAGGGATTAAAAAAACAGTTATTCCCAGAAAACTGTCATCTAGAGAGCAGATTAATATTAGTACAAGGAGTTTGTCAGCAATCGTAGATTTTATCTTCCCAGCCAAGCCTACCTATCCTTCCACAGAACCTAGTTTGTAGGAAAACCAGCTTATAAAATGTAAACCCTCACAGCACATTATGAATGCCTCTGAATGATATTGGGATTACCAAAAATTCTGTATTATGAGAAAATGGTATTTTATAAGGAGAAAATTAACATTACAATTTAACTTGTGGCTCTAAAACCCAAAAGCTGTTTCCTCCAGCTGAAGGGAGATCTATAGCTGTGTTCTTGCTTGTATGGTTCCTGAATCATAAAAACCAAACCCACTGCCACAGAGGTGATTCTGACTCATAGCGACCCCCACTGGCTTTCTGAGGTGGTAAATCTTTATGGAAGTAGATTGCCCCATCTTCCTTCCAAGGAGTGGCTGCTGGGTTTGAACCTCAAACTTTCTTGCTTTTAGGCACTATGTCACCAGGGCTCCTGAAACATGTATCTTTGAAAACATGCCCTGCTTTGGCCTTGCACAAGTGAGCACTCCCTGTACTATGGTGAATCTATCACGTTCCTAGGAACGGGCAACCCAATACAAGTTCAGTGAGAGGTCAACGACCCAGAAAGTCACTTCCTGCCTCAGAACATGTCTGAAGATTGTGCCAATGTTTATGAACAGTCTGTTCTCCCAAGTTCCCTATACCAAGCATTGTGAGCAGCAGTTAATGGGAATGATTTGGAAGAAGACGGGAAGGCTTAAAAAGGTAAGTAGCTTCTTGCCTCTAACAGGCAGGAAAGGAGCTCTGGTGGCACTGTGGTTAAAGCATTCAGCTGCTAGCCAAAAGGTCAATGGTTCAAACCTACCAGCCACTGCATGGGAGAAAGATATGGCAGTCTGCTTCTGTAAAAGTTTACAGCTTTGGATACCCTAGGAGGCAGGTGTACTCTGTCCTACAGGGTCACTATGAGTTAGAATTGACTCAATGGTGAGGGCTGGTATAGGCAGGCATCAATCCAGAGCCCTTACACAGGACTTCACAGAATTGCCTTCACCACAATATGTGCTATCTCAGCTCAATGGCCAAGAAATGTTTCTCACGAGTTCCATGGCAGATTCTCACGCAGCAAACCTGCACCAACTAGTGGAACACACGGTATAAAGTAAGTAAAGAAAACATTAATTCATAGCTTCCAAATAAAATCCACAAGACGTGAAAAATCATGAGATTTGAAATGTCAATAGCATACTCAAAAGCAATGTTACATTTTAATAATGAACAAAACAAAACAAAAACCACAACCACAGAGAAGCACTGTAACACCCATCCCCCAATTCTATTAGCAAATACACAGAAAAGCTAATAAAAAACACATTTTACTTCAAAACACATGTTCTTACACCCAGTAACATGTTTTAGAATTACCTATGGCCATTTAAAAAAAAAAAATTTAAGTCCAGGATGCACTCTTGGGTACTTTTCAACAGAGATCAGGACCTGGGTAAGCACTACTGAGTTTAGGTTGATGGGGGCACTTTGGGTTTTCTGGGCTTCTGCTTGGGGGTCTGGGGCCTTTTCCTGGCAGACTTAGCAGGAGTGGCGAAGAACTTGGGCTCCGGCTTTTTTGGAGTCTGCCTCAGGTCTTTTTTCCCCAGGGCAGAGTTTTGTTCTTTCTCTGCCTCTTTGACTCTCGGCTTCTTCCCTAGGCCTTGACCTGGGGTCCCTGGTTCTGCAGCTTTAGGGGTCTCCGGAGCTAGGGAGGCCTTTCTCTTCTTCCCAAGAGGTGTGTTGGGACCAGGACTCTTTTTCGGTGGCTTCTTTGCTGTGGTACCTTTTTGCATCTAAGGAGAAAAGGAAGTTCTTAAGTCTACTGACAGTGTAACTCCACGAGTTATTTGTTTTACCAGCTAACCCCCAAAAGGGAAACCTCAGTGTGATGGACTGAGAAACGGCTTTTCCTTTTGCTTCACAGATATTCTGAAAAGCATTCGAATTCCATTATTAACAATTTTCAGGATGCAGTTTGCACCGGTCCAATCAAAGGAAAACCACTCTTCCCTGTGGCTGAAAGGAGCCCTGGTGGCCCAAGAGTTAAGTGCTTGTCTGCAAACCAAAAGGTCAGTGGTTCGAACCCATCAGCTGCTCTGCAGGAGAAAGGTGAGTCTCGGAAACCCTCTGAGCAGTTCTACTCTGTCCTATGGGGTTGCTACAAGTCAGAATCGCTCTGCTCCAGGGCAGCGGGTTTTCCTGTGGCTGAGGGTAAGGACGCTCTCCTGGAAGCTACCACTGAACACAGAGCTTGGAGCCTGTGCACTAATTCAGTTCCTTGCATGTAGTCTAGCTAAGGCAAGGAGTTCTCCAACTGTTTAAAAACCAACCGGGTGCCTGTTAGCACACCCATCTCCCAATGTTAGATTCAGAGGCCCTGAGGGGAGGGGGCTACATGCCAGGAACACTGGGGTTTTCCAAGCACCCAGATAACTACTGCTACTGATCATCCGAGGACAAGATTCTGACAGTGGACTGTGTCCAGGAGAGAATACTTTACAGAGCCAAAAACCAATTCTAAACAAAGACTCAATAGCTGAGAATTATGCCCTTCCCCCAGTTACTCCACATGCATTTTAAGCACTATAAACTCTAACTAAACATGATTTCTAGTAACTTTATCAAAACCAATGCAAGGACACATGATAAGTTTCTAACTCTTGCTTCTATTGTGAACAATGGTGAAACCCAATCCTATTTCCTAGATGGGTTCAAAGGGTGTGAACACGTCTAAGGTGTTTGATGGTCCTCAGTCAGCTATGCTTTGTCACCTTTAATTTACCACACTACCCACTGGTCCCATTATAACAAAAACAGCTTATTTTTTCTAAAAACAATTATGTTGTTGTTATGTGCCGTCGAGTTGGACCTGACTCATAGCAACCCCTCCTTGGGTTTCCGAGGCAGTATCACTACGGAAGTAGATTGCCCAACCTTCCTTCCAAGGAGTGGCTGGTGGGTTTGAACCGCCAGCCTTCTGGTTAGTGGTCAAGTGCCTTAGGCACTATGCCACCAGAGCTCTTGCAGAGTGGCTGGTGGGTTCTAAATGCTGACCTTTCAGTGAGCAGCCAAGCCTTAACCACTGTGCCACCAGGACACCCTTAATAGGGTTACAAAACCAAAAAACCAATAATACACTGACCATCTGGGTTAATTTTAAGGATATTAACAAATGCAACAGCATTTGAGGGGGCTTTTAAAAGAAAGACTTTCACTAGTATATGAAAATTATCATACTGTTAAGGATTTTTAGGGTTACACTGTTACCACAAATTACAATGAAGGATAGTATGACTGATTCTCTCTGTTGACGACCACGCTCGAGCACCAGGGAGAGGCGGCCCAGGGGAACCAATGAGTTTCCTCTTAATACACAGTGGGTGTGACCTCCTAGGCTCTGAGGGACCTACTTCCTTAATTTCAAGAATCTTTCCCCAATAGTTTAATGGACACTGTAAGTATAATTAAAACATCAAAGAACAGTAACAAACCCCCTCCCCCACAACTCAGTTTCCTTAAAGGAACTCAGAAGGCCTTGAATCTGTAAGAACCATGTCTCTCTCTGGAGGGATGATCCAGAATCAAGCTCGCCCAGCAAGTTCTCTCCAAGGATGAAGTGCTGATTCATGACTCACCTTCAGAGACAGAACCATTTGCTGGAATTTCCACCCTGGCTTGCTTTCTAAAAACACAGGCAATGCTTTTAGAAATGTACACATGGTCAAGTCTCTCTTGACACCAAGAGAAATGAAAGGTTGTGTTAGACATCATTCTGTAAACTAAGAATTTTCCTATATAAAATAAGTCATGTTTTTGGGGTTGACCCCACTTTCCATCTAGTAACTTGAAAATCTTTGGTAGAAGAGTTGTCACTTCAACAGACTTCCACAACGAATGCCTCTAATCTGCACTGCGCTTCTTACAATCCCCACTCAGGCCGGCGCAAACACCTCCCACCTGTGTGACATGTCTTCCATTTCTCACTCAGAACAGTGCCTGCTGGACACACAGCACCACTGAATCAATCTAATATGAACAGTAAACCTTAATTAAAATACCTCTGTGTTTTCTTTCTTGGCGGGTGTTTTGTCCATTGGCACCAACAGTGGAATTTCATCCTCAGACTGGTCTTCCACTTTTAACTGGGCTTTTTTTACTCTGTGGCTCTTTTCCTTCTGTCCAGGAGTCTCTCCCTTCTGGGGTCCTGGGCTCTTCACCGGGGCACCACTGACCTCAGCCGAGCCCTTCTCTTTCACTGGGGCCGATTTAGACTTTGCAGCCTGTTGCATTTCCCTTTTCCTCCTTTTCTTCTCTTTCTTTTTCTGGAGCTTTTCTTTTTGTTTTCTCTTTGCCTCCTACCAAACAAACGGACCAACAATTTTAGCTACTTTTGCAGGTAAATTAATTCCAACAGGAAAGCCAGCACTCTACCAACGTCATTAACAGGTTCTCCAACCTTTACTAAGCAAATCTAATTCAAAAGACCGCTAGCACTGTACACGGCATAGATAGCACTTGCAGTTCTGATTATTTGTAAGTTTCCTGGAAAAGGTCCTTGGCCCACACAACTCTGAGAGAACAAACCTTGCTACTGGCATTGGAGTCTCAACTCCACTGTATTGGTCTTGACTCACAGGCAAAGATGCGTGTTAATGAGGTAAACTATATACAGGTGGTTACAGATTTCATGTAAATTAATCCCATGTATAGGTGAGTTAAGAATAATTCTGAACTGTACGGTATGTGAATTTTATCTCAATAAAGCTGTTATTAGATTCAAAAAAAAGGAAGGAGCTGACCGTATTTTTTCCTACTTCAAGCTATGGTTGAAAATTAAAAAGGTTTCAGCTAGAGGTCTTTTATCCTTATCAAAGTCAATTAAATGAAATTTACAGTAACGTCCAAATGTCATTTTCACCAACAATTTAAACATTTTTACAAAACTCACAACTGAATGTGCTAACAAACGGCAAAGAATCCAGACTTCTTGATTCCAGTAACAGCAATCAGTATTATTTTGGGTCATTCTCCCAATGAAAGCAAGTTAAAAAACATGGTAAAATATTCTGTAAAAATGCTGATTCCAACATAAGAAATTTAAAACGGAAACCCAGAGAGAGAAGTGAGCACAGAAGCCATTTTGACCTAAGAGTATCTGCTAATCCTTAACTTGGAGAAGAAAACACTGAACGGACTGAACAAACCTATCTTGGAAGACAGCCAGACTTCTCTTTAGAAGCGAGCATGCTAAACTTTGTCTAAGGTACCCGGGACATGTTCTCAGCAGGGACCAGTCCCTGGAAAAGGACATCATGCTTGGTGGAGGGTCAACAACAAAGAAGAAGGCCCTCAATGAGATGGACTGTCTCTGCTACAACAATGGGCTCCAACACAGATGATCACGAGGATGGTGCAGGACCAGGCACCGTTTCATTCTCTTGTACCCAGGGCCGCTCTGAGCAGGAACCGACTCGACGGCATCTGACAGCATCTTCTGCTTTTTCAGCATGTGGGATAGGGGGTGAAGTAGGGAGCAATCAACCTGAGAGCCCACACCAGGTGGGAATCTAAGAGGAAACCCTCCTCACAAAAGCTAGGACTGCAACGAGGTACACTCGGAACCCAGGCAGATTTACAGCCACGGTTTGGTTAGTGTCATTCAGAGAACCTTAATCCCTGATGTACTTTAAGGAGATTTGGGGCTGAGTGCCCCCTGGTGCCCTGCAGAAGTCAATGCAAATCCTCTTGAGGAAGGTATCTTCATCCTACAGCCAAATTATCTCCACAAACCATTTCCAAGCATGACGACCATGACAGTGATAACCAAGCACACAAAGAGCCAGCAGATACAGACACTTAGCTGCAACATTGAGACTTCTGTCTCAATTACCAGGTATCTGCAGAAGTCTGGGGAATATGGGTAAAGCAAAAAATAAATATGGGTAAAGCAAAAAAGACCAAAAGATTAAAAACTCACTAGACATGATCAATAAGGGTAAAGAGAAGAACTACTGAATTAGGAGATAGGTCTAACAAATAGCAAAGAATTATCTGGACTAAAATTTTGGCTCATTCTGTCCTCTTCCACACTAGTACCCGTGGCACTGATAATCCACAATCATCAACATCAAGGTGGATGTTGTTGTTATTAGGTGCCGTGGTCAGCTCTAACAAGTGTCTGTTAGCCCAAGGACAACAAAAACCCTGTTGCTGTGCCGTGGATTCTGATGCGCGGCAACCCCACGTGGTAGAGTACGACTGTTCCACAGGGCTTTCCTGGCTGTATCCTCATGGAAGCAGTTGGCCAGGCCTTTCTTCTGTGGTGCTGAGCATAGGTTCAAACTACCGGCCCTTAGCTTAACAGTCAAGCACAAACTCACTCAGGAGCCTGTTAGCCCGATACAACCTCCAACTCCGCCTGCGACTAACAAGTACTCAATAAGGTAGACTTTGGCTTTCCCCTTCCTCCTGCTGATGTACAGGGTCCCAGTTTAGTTCTTTCATGCCTTAATTAAAATAGTTCTTATTAATAAGGGATTTCTATCTGGATGTGCCTTACTCACACAAATATTAATCACTCTCATATGTAAAGTGGAACAGTGGACACAAAAGCACCACCACTGGAAACTACTCGGCAGCACACAAAGAGGGAATGACAACTGAGTTCTTTTCTTTGAGCCGAGTTTACATTCTTGATAATAATTAAGTCTGTGCAGTTTTTAAAATTCTACTAACTTTTTTCTTCTGGCCAGGAAGGGGTCCTCTTTTCCCATCACACAAGGAGCTGACGAATGAAGAGAAGACTGGGAGGGCAGCAGACCTCTCGGTTTTCAGGTATAACAGTTTCACACTCTCCCACTTCTGCAACAAAGACAAGGGTAACATCTTTATACACAGCTTGCTGGTTTCACACGAACAATCAACTGATGTACCTGCGAGACTACATACCTCTGGCAATTTTTCCGAAAGCCCTTTTGTGACAGTAAGGACGTTTTCAACAATGTGTGGGATCTTCATTCCGGTGTGACCAACACGTATGGTGCTGAAATTTATGAGAGCATCAGACAACAGTACTTTTTAAAACAATGTTTTTTAAAACAAAGCTTAGGTACATGGAGAACACAAATATACAATCCTAAGTTTTTTTTTTTTTAAAGGCAGAAACATTAAAACATTAAACATTAAACTCTTTAGATTCTAAATATATTAGATGAGTATCACCTCTGGGTTTCATGTTGCAGAAATCTCTACACCTGACATGAGATGCATGGAAAGGGGGTTCCAGAAGGGCTGGTACTCAACTGTGTGAGGCCAAGAGGGCAGTAGGCAGGGCCGAATACAGGTTGGCCTTCATCTGGCAAAACTCAAGCACTGCTGAGTAGAGGCAAGCCATCTGAGAGGAATCACCTCCAGGAATGGAAAGGGGAGCTGCCCGCCATCTTTATAGCTCTACTGGCCCAACCAAGCAGTCACCTTCGGACATAAACAGTCCTTCACATAATAATGTCTTCCAGCTGACAGTAGGCAGTCCCCTCAGATGCAGCAGAGGCAGATGGAACCCAGAGGTAAATGTGAAGTGCTCAGCGCTCAGCCACTACTGGGACTGCCTATCCCTGCTGCCGCTCCCTACCCCACCCCCCAGTGGATAGGGATGCATGTCTGTAGGACAAGGACAAGGCAGGGGCTCCCTTCAGCCAAACATAAGGCTCTGTGTACCCTTCTCCCCTGGCCTACAAGCACAGCCTAGGCTTCCCAGTGGAAAAGACAACAGGCCGAAAGACAAGAAACTACTGTGTTGGGGAGATGAAAGAATGGTCAAAATTTTGTCATTTTTTTATAGTGGTCCACAGCTTTCTTTAAGGTATGGGTTTTGACTCAGAAAATCTGGGGCAGGAGACTCCTGTCCCTTCATCTACCTTCATGGTCCTGCCCTCTTTCTCCCAGCTACTGGCTCCACAAGCCAGGCCCCTGACCTTCTCGCTAACTACATCCCTTGAGTGTTTGCTCTTGTATCAGTCTATAAACCAAAGAAGTGGGGAGGGGGTTCCAAGCCTGGAAATCTATTCTTCTCAGCCACTCAATTATACCCTATTCAAGAAGCTTTCCACCTGCAGGCAAGAGGCCAGTACTACAGCCCACCTTCTCTGCCCAGCTATATACCCTGCTCTGTGCTGGGCTGGCCTCCCTGTTGGCAGCCATGTACTCTCTGGTTCTATATGCTAGTGTGTGTTACCATGGGGTACACAGAGGCTCCTCATCTTAGGGTGGGAATGTACAGGAGGAAGGACTTTACTGGCAGGTGCCAGCCCCTCACTAAACACCCAAGACAGCAGATGAACTATTTTATCCGTTACGTTTTAAATGTTTAAAACTGGCTACCACCTCACTCCAAAAAAGCTGATACACTGTCATGCCCTCAAACGTAACCTACTTCTCGGCCCAATAAAAACTCATGACACTGGCTGCCCTGAGAGCCCAGAAGCACAAATGTTCTCTAAGCATTCATCTATTTTCCTTTGTTTCCTTAATATCTACAGCTTCCCTGTCCAATGTAGTAAGCACTAGCTACATGTAGCTATTAAAAATAAAAAAATCAGATTAAACACATGCACACAGTAATGTCTTTCACCTACCTGCAAGAGCCATTTTTAGAGATGTTTAAGATCGTTCCACCAATACAATCATTGATCTCTTTTGATAAATCCTTGGCCATGAGGTTGACACATACTGGGACTCTATAAAGACACACAGGCTGTCAGAGAACAGTGGACATGCACCTCTTCATGCCATTCTGCTGAAGCCTGGGCATGGCAAAGACACTTACTTCTTCCTGAGATAGAAATGTTTTCCTATAATTGAGGGCAAAAGTCTCCTAATTCTTGCGTCAGTGAGGAAGAAGTCGAAACTACCCAAGAGGCGGAGCTTGGCTTCATAGGGTTTATATTCTTTTTTTAAAGTCCGGAGCGGGATGACCTAGAAAACATAAGAGCAAAATCTCAAAAAGAACCTGGACAATAAAAAATATTCAGGCAATTATTTGTATTCTACCCCATTCAGATTTTATGGTGTCCTAGTGGTGATGTAGGAGGTAAGGCAGTTGGCTGCTAACCAGGTCGGCAGTTCAAACCCACCAGCCACTCTGCAGAAGGAAGATGGGGCAATCTCCCTCTGTAAAGATTTATACCCCTGAAATCCCAATGGGAGTCGCCATGAGTTAGAGTCAACTCGATGGCAATGAGTTTGTTTTTTTCTGGTTTTAGAGCCATGCAAGCCACATCTGGGGTTCTGTGGTGGCAGTTAAGTCCTCAACTACCAATTGGAAGGCCAGCACTCAGAGAGGTGTGTCAGAAGAGAGGCCTGGCTCTCTGCTTCTGAGAGGTCACAGCTTCAAAAACAGTTCAGTACAGTTCTACTCTGCAATACATGGGGTTACCATGAGATGGAATCGCTTCGACAGCCAACTGGTTTGGTACTTTTGGTTTAGAGCTGTGCTGATTGCAGTTTAGTCAATGTGTGAGTGCCTAACACGTACCAGGTACTGTGAAAAATGCTGGGGACACCAAGAAAGAAAACTTGGGCCCTACTAAAGAAATTCTGATCCAGATAATAAATGAAGACAAGTAAACTAACTACAAAACCAAATACCAAACCCATCACTGTCAAGTCAATTCTGACTCACAGCAACCCTACAGAGAAGAACTGCTGTAGGATTTCCAAGGCTGTAATCTTTACAGAAGCAGACTGTCATATCTTTCTCCCAGGGAGAAGCTGGTGGGTTTGAACCACTGACCTTCTGGTTAGCAGCCAACCACTTAACCACTGTGTCACTAACTCTTCCCACCCCAACTACTGAAACAGGATAATAAATGCTCAGTTGGAGGCAATCACAGGTGCTATGGAAGTACAGGCCAGGAGTTAACAGCAACTTTTGGGTAATCTATCTACAGGGAGCTCTGGTAGCAGAGTGGATAAGACACTTGCCTGCTAACCAGACGGCTGGCGGTTCAAACCCACCAGCCACTCCTTGGAAGGAAGGTTGGGCAATCCTACTTCCGTAGTGATACTGCCTCGGAAACCCAAGGAGGGGTCGCTATGAGTCGGGCCGACTCGACGGCGCATAACAACAACAACAACAACATCTACAGGAGAGGTAATTACTGACAGTACACAATTAGCTTTCAGGTGAACAAACCTTGACAGCTCCTTCAGCAGAGAAGATGGAAGACACCCACTTAAATTCACTGAAGTCAATTTAAAAGGTGAAAGCAAACTAGAGAAACACTAAGAAATACAATAATGAAGTATTTACAACATCCACTGAATTGATCTTTTGTCTGAAAACAGTAACCTGCTCCTTACCTGAGAAATGGTTCTAATGTTATGCTTGTTCAGAAGATTC
The DNA here is from genome assembly GCF_000298275.1 of Orycteropus afer afer. Classification (NCBI taxonomy): domain Eukaryota; kingdom Metazoa; phylum Chordata; class Mammalia; order Tubulidentata; family Orycteropodidae; genus Orycteropus; species Orycteropus afer. Next base: position 11,494,153 of record NW_006921648.1, read on the forward strand.
CGATAGAAATGTTCTGTCTTCTCAGGTGTTAAATTAGGTTCATCCTTGGTAAATAAACAGATTTCTGTTAAATCTGATCGAATAGCATAAGGCAAGGACCTGCAAAACACATGAGAAGGAAGCCAAGAGTAAAGTATCATTACCAACAATACATATGTTTATATTTTGCAAAATACACAATTGATTAGCTTTCATTCATATTATTTAAACAAGTACAGGACAAAAACATTTCAATACACACGTCTAGTTTTCAATGGTACAGAGACAAGATTTAAGATTCATGGAAACCACCACAAATACCGAGGTCATGACCTTTAGAATTAAAATGTAAACAAAGCAGCCCCACATATTACACGTGATAGTATTATTACGTTTCATATATACTATACCACACACACATCGAGGAACCCTGGTACTGCAAAGCACTCGGCTACTAACCAAGATTGGGAGTTCAAATATACTGTGGGAGTAAACCCCTGGAGTTCTGCTCCCGTAACAGCCTGGGAAAGCCTACTGGGCAGTTAGTTCTGCTCTGTCATATAGGGTTGACATGAGTTGGAATCAACTTTTGGCAGCACACTACGACAGATATATATACGTGACGGAATAACCTAGTTCACCAGGACAATTCTGGCTTAGAACTTTACTGTCTTGAAATCTCTTAGCTCCATAGGCAATAAAACTCTTAAGAGCCGAAACAGAAAACATGGAGCAAACCAGGAAGGACCCTCAAGCATTACTGATTATGTCAAGTCTTAAATAGGTTAACCTGTTCCCTGGGCCTACATATTCTGCAGAAACGTTCCTTAGTTTATGAAGAAACAGCAACACACAGTAGCATAATATCCTAGAAAAGTGAGAAGGGACTCCAAAAAACCACCTAAGCAAAAGTGTTGCATATAGAGGGGACAAAGAATGCATAAAGCACTCTGGCTGAAGCACGTTTGTGAGAATCAATTGAGACTAAAAAGGGTCCTGCCTGTTACTAACCATTCCCACCTCCTCCCCTCTTCATGTGAAAAGAAAGTTACTCTACACAAAACTTTAAACAGAGTTGGCTTTCTGTCACTGTCAGGGCTATGAGGGACTTGACACAGAGGTAGATACATGACTCCCAGTTAAATTTGAGTTTTAGAGAAGCAACAACTCATTTTTTAGTATAAGTAGGTCCCAAATACTATACAGGGCCTATATACACTAAAAAGCTATTTATATTTCTATTTGCTAAATATGGCAACTCTACAAACAGGGCATCTCTGACCAACAATTTCTACCAAAAAGAACATGTAATCACACTCGCTTTCTTTTCCACGGAAAAGTATCCACTACCAAGTTTTTAAAAAGAATCAGTTGCTGTCGGTCAATTTTGACCCATGGTGACCCCACACGTGTTAGAGTAAAACTACTATCTGTAGGGTTTCCAGTGGCTGACTTTTCAGAAGCAGATGGTCTGGTCTTTCTCCATCTTTCTGGGGGTCCTCAAACCGCCAACCTTTCAGGTAGCAAAGAAGCATGTTAATGGCTTGTAACATCCAGGGACTTCAAGCTTGTTTTTTTCTTTAAAATTTATTTTGTCGTTGAGGACACACACAGTAAAACATACACCAGTTCAACAGTTTCTACACGTATGAGTCAGCGACACTGATTCTACTCTTCAAGTTGTGCATCCATTCCCACCCTCCGTTTCTGAGCTGTTTCTCCCTCATTCACATAAACCACTGCTCCCTCAGGCTCCTAGCTAATCTTCTGAATGGCTATTATCAATTTGATTCCATACAGATAGTTCTTAAAAGAGTATATTGTTCAAGATATCGACTTTTTTATTTTTTTTTACTAGTTAAGCTAAACTTTGGGTTTAAGACTTCAGAAGATGTTTTTGGTTTCAGATAAAGAGTCCATGAAAATTTGAAACTCTGTTCTGCATTTTCCTCTTTTTGATCAAGATCCTTCCACAGATCTTTGATCAAAATGTTCAGTCACGGTGTTGTTGTTGTTGTTATGTGCCGTCGAGTCGGACCCGACTCATAGCAACCCCTCCTTGGGTTTCCGAGGCAGTATCACTAAGGAAGTAGATTGCCCCATCTTCTTTCAGTCATGGTAGTGGGACACTATCCAGTTCTGGTCTCAGGGCAAAGGAGGCAGTTGTTTATGGAGGCAATTAGCCACATCTTCCATATCCTCCTCCCATTTCTGACTCTCTTCCTTATTCTGTGGCTCCAGGTGAATAGAGACCAACTGTTATGCCACGGATGGCAGCGTGCAAGCCTTTAAGACACCAGGCACTAAGTAATGAACTAGGAGGTAGAACAGGAGCTTTAAAAATGTTATTAGGCCAATTAACTGAGATTTTGCATGAAACCATGACCTTAACCCCCCAAACCAAATCCCAAGAGGTATATGGCTGTATATAAGCAGCCTTAGCAGCTACCCTTTTATTTATTTGTTGCTGTGGTAAATATATCTATTAAGACTTTTGCCAATCGGGACTCCAATTTTTCAAGTTTCTGTGTAAAGGTACAAGTCCAGGCCCTCATGAATTTTACCTTAAAAATACTCCGACACGAAAAGAACAGATTCTACTAAAATATAAAAGCTGTTTATTCTGAGCCCTCTAAACTAAGTTTTGCATTTGGTAAAACTGCCAACCTCTCAGAGAGCTGATGAAATTCTAGAAAATTTTAGCATGTCTGAATTCCTACAGTTCTTTTAGGCACCATTATTTTTTTTATCCCAGATTTTTGTCTACCCTTTGCAAAGTTACCACTGAAAACAGTTGCCACTGTTAGATGGAAAAAAAGCAAACAGAGAAGACCAAAACTTACAATCTGACCCTCAGTTCTTTTTTTGGAATTTTCCATAATACCACCATTAAAAATAAATTTTCATTCTCGTTCAAAAGCACTTCATTAGCGTTTTTTCTGGACTGTGAATGTGCCAAGAGCGCTTTCACTGCTTTTTTAACCTGCAAAGTGGAGATAAGAAATAAGTTAAATCTCCCTTCCGTTTTTTGCTCTAACTTCTATTTTGATAGGCAACCTCCATAACCCTATCTACTAGAAACAGAGCAGTTCATACTCTCAGGAACGTAAGAATTCGTGAGAAATCTCGTATCCGCCTCCAGCACTCATTTACAGAAACGGACGTCTTCTACAAAAGACCACCGGGCCGGATCGGGATACGCTTCCCCTGTACTCAACTATGACCGAGATAATCCCAGTAAAAGAGTAATATAAACTATAACTAGCATTCATTAAGGGCTTAGTAGGCGCCGGCCCCTGGTTAAAGCGGCTTACTTTCATTACGTTATCTGATCCTGGAAAGCGGAAGGCCGAAGAGTCCCTTTTAAACAAGAAATAATCGGAGATGAGAAAATTAAGTGACTTGGCCAAGGTCAAATGGTTAGGAAGGAAAGCCAGGTCTCTCACTCCAGACCTCAAGTTATTTGCAAGCCAGGTAAAGAGAACCAGGCCGCAGGATGGGGAAGCAGGCGCACACTCGCGCGGATAACTAACGGACACACCGAGGCGCGCAGCGAGCAAGCGAGTCCCCCAAAGCCACGGAGACGTCCGTCGTGGTGCCCCAGGCCCACGACCACTCACCCGCCACCACTGCACCTCACAAAGGCCACGGCCACCCGGCTTCTGAACTGCCCTCCTCAGAGGCCACTCACTTGTATTTTTTTCAGCTCCAGCCGCGGTTCTGCTGCGGCTGGGGTTGCTGGAGTCCGGGAGGAAGCGGGGGTCGAAGTCGATGGCTCCATTCCTCCCCGACCTCGTGCAGAGTCGCGTGCAGAAACGCCAGGATAACTCCTTCCGCGCACACGTAAACCCAGGCCCGCAGCCGGAAGTAAGGGGGCGGTAACCGGGTCCGTTTGCGTCACTTCCGAGAGGGCGCGCGGTTTAGTTCCAGGGCGTCGCGGCTAGGAGGTGGAGTATCAGTTAGTGTACTGAGTGAGGTGCTCCGGCTGTGGTGGGAGTATCTCCGTTTGGTCACTTTTTTCTCCTTCCGTCTGCTCTCGGTTCCTAGAGGCGCGGGAAGTAGCCTGGCGATCCCTCTCTCTCCATCTGACACGAAAGAAACCGAGAAAGCACGTTGAGGCGACACAGTTGCCCTATAAGCTGACGCAGTGGGGTTACCCGTTCCCTCTGGGCCCACCTTCGGGAACCTGAGGCTATGGGGTTCAGTCTCGGTACCTTGGTTCCACCCACCTGCTTTGTGACTTTGGGCGAGCCACTTACGCTTCCGAGCTCTAATCTCCTCAGACGCGAGGAGAACGGTCATGCCTCGTCACAGGGTCGAGGACTCAGTGAATAGCCCACGGAAAGCACCAGACAAGTCGTCTCTAAGCGGTCTGAGGCCGAAAGCTGAAACGACCCAGTCTCTTAGGAGCTTCGGTCTCCCTGAGGCGGGAGGTAAGCGCATATACAAATAAGTATGGAGACTGGATAACGGCTAAGATGGAATACTGCAGACGGTCTCCTTCCCTCTTTAGGTCGTCATCCCCGGAGGTCATCACAATTAACAGTTTCTCCAGTAACCTTCCAGAAATGTCCTAAACATGTTGTGAAAATACCTGTACTTTTTATCTCTTACAGATCGTTGGATTTAAATTTCATCCCCTCCCCCAGTACCCACCCTGCTATGTCATCGAAGGTTTCCAAAGCTGTAAGTCGTTAAGGAAACTGACCGTTTTGTCATTCTCCCGAGGAGCGGCTGATGGGTCCGAACCGTCGACCTTTTACTTAGCAGCCGAGTGCCTTTAGCCGTCGCACCACCTGAGCTCCTTTAAGAACACAAATACTACCAAAACATACTCAAGGGCTCTGCATCTTACTCTGTCTTGGAGATTGTTCCCAGTCAGTCACCTATTTCAGTGGCTGTCTGGCATTCCTCCACGTAGCTATACTAAAATTAAGTATCTTTTGGACATTCAAGATGGTTCCAGGCATTTTTGCAACTAGCTAAGATTTTTGAGAGATGAAAGAATGGGAATAGGAGGCTTTCCATGTCAGCTATTTTGAAAAAGTGCTCCTTTCCAATTTCCAAAGTTGGAAAAAGCAGTGTTCTGCTGCTGATCTCTAAGAATGGACTTGTCTTTAACCACATTTTAGAAATGTTCTTAAATCTTTAGCACCTATTTCTGTCTGTATATTTTATTATAGAATGTGAGCTCTAGTGGCACAATACCTAAGGCATATACCTGCTAGCCAGAAGGTTGGTGGTTCAAACCCACCAACTCTTCATTGGAAAGAAGATGACGCGATCTGCTTCTGTAAAGATTTACTGCCCTGGAAACCCAATGGAGGTCGCTATAGTTGCAGTCAACTCAATGGCAGTGGGTTTGGTTTATTTATTATAGAATGTATTATAAAATGGAATTAGATTTAGTACAAAATTATGAATTGTTACTTTAGGTTTGATGTATTCAGCATTTTCTAGTATTTTAAAAAGAGCACTGGTGCTATCAGATGCTCTGTCACCTGCATGCATTTAAGAACCAGACTTGTAGGCCAAGAAAAAGGCATGAATTCCAGAGAAAGAGCATAGAGGTGTTTGGAAGGAGTAAGTTGTTGGAGCAGGGGTACACAAAGGGGAGGAATGGGAGGTGAAGCTAGAATGATAGGTCAAGGAATTGATTCATTATCAAGTGAGAATCTGTACTTTAGAGAAGTTTTAGAGACATAATTTTTTGTTTTAATTGTGGTAAATATATAGATAAAATATTTCCCATTTGAACAGTTTTTACATGTATAATTCAATGACATTAAATTTGTTCAGTTGTTCGACCATCACCATTAACTGTTCCTGATTTTCTCCGTCATCCTTAACAGCAGCTCAGTGTCCCCTGAGACAAGGTTTTTGAACTGATGATAGGGAAGAAAAAAAGGTGGTGCCTCAGAAGGAAGATTGGGCAATCTACTTCCATAGTGATACCACCTCAGAAACCCAAGGAGGGGTCGCTATGAGTCAAATCCAACTCAAGTCCAGTGGGGTGGTTTTTTTTTAAGGAAAATTACTCATCTGGCAATGGCACTGTAGTTGTTTTTAAAATATGTTTTATATGTCTATAACTTCCTTGATACTTCTTCCTTTAAGCAATGGAACTTACTTCCCCTCTCCCTGAGTATAGTCTGGACTTGGTGACTCACTTCTACTAAGTAAAATATAGCAGAAGTGATGAGAAATGGGATGTTACTTCCAAGACTAGGTTATAAAATGACTGTAGTTTCTACCTTCTCTCTTTTCCTTCTCTTTCTCCTTTCTTCCCTCCCTCAAATCACTTGGTCTCAGTGAAGCCAGCCACCATGTTATAGAGGATACTCAGGCAGCAACCACATGAGTGCACACAGAAACGGATCCTTCCCCAGTCAAATCTTGAGGTGACTGCACCTTCATGAGAGACCCTGAGCCAGAACCATCCAGCTAAGTGGCTCGTAGATTCCTGACTCACAAAAACTGTGAAATAATAAGTGTTCGTTATTTGAAGTCACTAAGTTTGGGGTGTGGAGCCGCCCCTGAGCCACAGGCCACAGTAAGCCAGCCCTAGGACCAGCGGAAGGTGGGTGCTTGCCTCTGGGGCAGGCTGAGTAAGTGAGCAGGGCAGGGGAGACCAGGAAATGAGCAGAGTAGACACCTAGGGTAGACAAACTTGTCTGTCAGTTTGTCCTACTGTGATGGCATGAGTGTTGCTGTGAGGCTGGAGCTATGCAACCTGTGTTTCAAATGCCAGCAGGCTTACCCATGGTGGACAGTTTCAGGGGAGCCTCTAGACTAAGACAGACTCAGAAGGAGGAGGAGGCCATCCACTTCTCAAAGAATTGGCCAGTGAAAACCTTACGAATAGCAGTGAAACATTGTGCGATACAGTGTCGGAAGATGAGCCCCTCAGGTCTGAAAACACTCAAAATATGACTGGAGAAGTGGGGCCGCCTCAGAGTAGAGCCATCCTTAATGATGTTCATAGAGTAAAGCTTTCAGAACCCCTATTTGCTGATGTGGCACATATCAAGATGAGAAGAAACAGCTGCAAACATCCATTAATTATTGGAACATGGAATGTACTAAGTATGAATCTAGGGAAATTGGAACTTCTTAAAAATGTAATGGAACACATAAAGATTGATATCCTAGGCATTAGTGAGCTGAAATGGACTGGTTTTGGCCATTTTGAATCAGGCAACCATATGATCTACTATGCCAGGAATGACAAATTATAGAGGACTGGTGTGGCATTCATTGTCACAAAGACTTTCAAGATCTGTCCTGAAGTGCATTGCTGTCAGTGATAGGATAATATCCATATGCCTACAAGGAAGACCAGTTAATACTAATATAATTCAAATTTATACATCAATCACCAAAACCAAAGATAAACAAAGATTTTTACCAACTTCTGTAGTCTGAAGTTGACTGAACATGCAATCAAGATGTGTTAATTACCATTGGTGATTAGAATACAAAAGGTGGAGACAAAGAAGAATCACCGGTAGTTGGAAAATATGGACTTGGTGATAGAAATGTTGCTGGAGATCACATGATAGAATTTTGCAAGACCAACGACTTACTCATTGCAAATATCTTTTTTCAACAACACAAATGGCAACTATACACATGCACTTTGCCAGATGGAGTACACAGGAAATCAGACTGACTACATCTGTGGCAAGAGGCGATGGAGAAACTCAGTATCTTCAGCCAGAACAAGGCCAGGAGCTGACTGTGGAACAGACCATCAACTGCTCACATGCAAGTTCAAGTTAAAGCTGAAGACAATTAAAAAAAAACTCCAGGAGAGCCAAAATATGACCTTGATTATATCCCTCGTGAATTTAGAAATTATCCAAAGGATAGATTTGATGCATTGAACACCAGTGACTGAAAACCAGAGGAGTTGTGGGATGACATCAAGAACGTCATCCATAAAGAAAGCAAGAAGTCATTAAAAAGACAGGAAAGGAAGAAAAGACCAAAATGGATGTCAGAAGAGACTCTGAAACTTGCCCTTGAATGGAGAGTAGCTAAAGCAGATGGAAGAATTGACAGGATATAAAGAGCTGAACAGAAGATTTCAAAGAGCAGCTTGAGAATACAAAATCATTTATTACAATGAAATGTGCAGAGACCTGGAGTTGGAAAACCAGAAGGGAAGAACATGCTCAGCATTTCTCAAACTGAAAGAACTGAGTAAAAATTTAAGCCTTGAGTTGCAATTTTGGAAGATTCCGTGGGCAATATGTTGAATGATTCAGGAAACATCAAAATAAGATGGATGGAATACACAGAGTCACTATACCAAAAAGAATTGATGGATGATCATCCATTTCAGGAGGTGGCATATGATCAAGAACGAGTGGTACTGAAGGAGGAAATCAAAGCTGCACTGAAAGAATTGGTGAAAAACAAAGCTTCAGGAATTGATGGAATACCCATTGAGATGGTTCAATGAATGGATGCTGTGCTGGAGGCACTAACTCATCTATGCCAAGAAATTGGGAATACAGCTACCTGGCCAACTGACTGGAAGTGATCCATATTTGTACCCATTCCAAAGAAAGATGATCCCACAGAACGTGGAAATTATCGAACACTATCACTATTATCACACGCAAGTAAAATCTTAAGAAAATTCAAAAACGGTTGCAGCAGTATATAGACAGAACTTCCAGAAATGCAACTGGATTCAGAAGGGGACATGGTATGAGGGATATCATAGCTAATGTCAGATGGATTTTGGCTCAAAGCAAAGAATACCAGAAAGATGTTTACTTGTCTTTTATTGACTATGCAAAGGGATTCGATTGTGTGGATCACGATAAATTGTGGATAACATTGAGAAAAATAGGAATTCCAGAACACTTAATTGTACTCATGAGGAACCTGTATATAGATAAGGAGGCTGTCATTCAAACAGGACAAGGGGATACTGCATGGTTTAAGATCAGGAAGGGAGTGTGTCAGGGTTGTATCCTTTCACCATACTCACTCAACCTGTATTGTGAGCAAATAATCTGAGAAGCTGGACTATATGAAGAAGAATGTGGCATCAGGATTGGAGGAAGGCTCATTAACAACCTGAGATACGCAGACGACACAACTTTGCTTGCTGAAAGTGAGGATGACTTGGAGCACATCATCAGAAAATTAGACTGCAGTCTGCAGTATGGATTATACCTCAGTATAAAGAACAAAAATCCTCACAACTGGACCAATAAGCAGCATCATGATTGATGGAGAAAAGACTGAGGTTGTTGAAGACTTCAGATTGCTTGGTTTTACAATCAATGCCAATGGAAGCAGCAGTCAAGATATCAAAAGATGTATCACATTGGGCAAATCTGTTGAAAATGGCTTCTTTCACATGCTGAAGAGCAAAGATGTCTCCTTGAAGACTAAGATGTTCCTGACTCAAGTCATGACATTTTCAATCGCCTCATATGCGTGTGAGAACTGGACAGTGAATAAGGAAGACCAAAGAAGAGTTGATGCTTTTGATTTGTGATGTTGGTGAAGAATGATGAAAGTACTGTGGACTGCTAAAAGAACTAACAAATCTGTCCTGGAAGAAGTGCAGCTGGAATGCTTCTTGGAAACGAGAATGGCCCAACTTTGTCTCACCTACTTTGGTCATATTGTCAGAAGGGACCATTCTCTGGAGAACGATGTCATGCTTGGTAAAGTGGAGAGTTAATGAAAAAGGGGAAAGCCCTCAACAGGATGGATTGACACAGTGGCTGCAGCGATGGGTTTGGATGTAGTAGGGATTGTGAGGTTGGCACAGGACTGGGCATTGTTCTGTTCTGCTATATATAGGGTTGCTATGAGTCAGAGATGACTCGATAGCACCTGACAACAGCAAGAAATTTGGGGTGAATTGTTACCTATTAATAGATAAATAATATAGATTTATAGACCTCCCATCTTAAACCTATATATCCAGCTGTCTAAAGTATTTCTCCACTTAGAAGTCCCGCAAGGACTGTAAACACAAGAAGTTCCACTCATGAACTCATAATCATCTCAAACCTGCCGTTCGTCCTATTTTCGTTCAACTGCTTAGTTGCCCAAGCCAGAATATGGGAGTCATCCTTAATTCTTTCCTCCTCATCGCCCATATATACTCAATAATAAAGTCTTCTTTATACCTGTTAAATATCTTGTGGATTTACCAAATTCTTTTTATTCCTGCCACCTTATAGTGCAGGCTGTTATCTTCCCCCCACACACACGCACACCCAGACAACTGCAACAGCCTCCTAACTTGTCTTTCCACCTCCAGTTTTGCACCTTGTAATTCATTCTCTACCCTTCAGCTGGGTGATCTTTCTGAAATGCTAACCTGATCATGCTTAACCACCTTCATTGGATTCTTACTCTCTTTAGGAATAGTTTAAGTCACTAATTCCTTAATTTGCCTTAGATATATCCTAGTTTGCATCTGTTGTCTGGTATACTTTCTGGTTTAGCATTTGTCCTCTTTACAAAGGTGCTGGTTAAAGTTGTAGAAATAAATGAGATTGCAGATAGATACTGAGAAAGATAAGGCTGTGGTGAAGCCCTCGATTAGGAAACAGTAAAGAAAAGAGCCAATGAAAAAGAGAGTAGTTGTTGAATATATAAAAGGAAACCAGCAGGGTCCCACGTTCCAGTAGCCAAGGTAATGGAAATATTTGAGGATGTGTTAATGCTGACAAATACTGAAGAAACTGAGAGTATATACTGATAAAAGGGCATTTTTTGGGGCAATTAGGTCATTGATGACCTTGTAGAAAGCAATTTCAATGAAAGTATTATGAGTAAGGTGAATGATAAGAAAAAAATGAAACATGGTATATTTTACCACTAAGGCTAATGAACTGGAAAGTATTTTATGTGCCCTAGTGAATTTGTTACAGTATCAGTTCTTTTTATGTGCCCTAGTGAATTTGTTACAGTATTGAGGATAACTTACATGTAATAACACTTTACTCATTTTTATCAGTAGCCTAACTCTTGGCAAAACTCTTAAACCAGTAAACAGATTTTTTTTTTCCTTTTTATTCCAATTATTATTATTATTTTGAATTTTTATTGTGATTTGGGTGAAAGTTTACAGAGCAAATTCACTTTCCATACAGCAGTTCACATACACTGTCTCATGACATTGACCACAGTTTACCACAATGCAACAGCTCCCCTCCCACTTCCTCCCCATAGTTACCTCTTCCCTGTGTCCATTCCTCCATGCTCTCCTGCCCCCTGACTTGTCTCCCTGTGTATAAACAGCCATTCTTTCTCCATGATTGTTCTCTCCAAAAAGTTATCTACCTCAGGTAAATGTTCATCTCATATGCCTGTCTTTTGTTTGCCTGGAAGCCACAGGTATGGGTTCAATTCCAGACCTGAAAGGCAGCTAGGGACCATAGTCTCAGTGGTTCCACCAGGCTTTATCAGACCAGCAAATCTGGTCCCCCTTTTTTTCTTCCCAAATGATTCTGAGTTTTGTTCCACATTGTTCTCCCTCTCTATCCAGGATCTCCTACATAGATCCCCCGGGCAACATCTAGTTCTTCTGGTCTCATAGTCATATAGGCTGCGGATTACATGGTGTACCAATTGCTAGGACTACTTGCTTCCATGAATCTTTGGTTTTCTTCATTGTTCTTTAAACAGAATTTTTTAAAAATGAAAATGCCCTAGCATGCAAATTAAGCTCATAAAGTTTTAACCATTTACTACTTACTCTTGTGAATTTGGCCATGATTATCACTGTTTACATTGAAGTGAAATGTTAAGAAGTGAAATACGGACATGGGATGAGTTAAGAAAATGTGCAACTAACAGTAAATGTGACCCAATGCACATTGAGAAGTCTTGCCTGAATTTTAACCGAGGATCATGTCACAAATAGTAGTAATCAAATAACAAAAATTATACTTGTCAGTGCTAGGAATTTTGTGTTCTTGTTTTGACAGTCTTCTAGCAGAAAACACATGGGAAAAACCCAAAACAAACATTTATGCAAATAATTTAGGAACATAAAGCATTCAGAAAAAAATGCAGTTAGAAAAATTTCACTTTTGATATCAATATGTTGAATTAGCTCTAGAGAAAAAATTAAATACAAGGACTACTACAATGGGGTGTCTTAACTGTACGTGAGTTTGAAAATTCTTTACACATCAAAGTAGCTATAAAGGTTCAAAAAAATAACCTTGTCACTAGGGAGTGAACTATAATAAAATATTTTCTAGAACCTTTCTTTACATGGCCAAGAAGACTAAACTACTAATTTTAGTTCCTTTAACAATTCTATTTTATTATTTGGCCATCAGTAGTTCTAGATTAGAAGATAGTACTTGTTTAGCACACAGCTACAAGCAAGGTATTGATGGTGTTTCTCTGCTTTAAGATGTGTTGATTGAAGATGCTGCAGTCTCTGAAGCTGGTTGTATATACCAAGAACTAAAATTCTCCATTGTCAGAGCTACAAAGACCTTATTATCTGTCTCTAGTCACTGTAGTGGGAGCTCTGGTGACGTAGTGCCTAAGGCATTTGACTGCTAACCAGAAGGCTGGAAGTTCAAACCTACTAGCCTCTCCTCTGAAGAAAGATTGGGTAATCTACTTCCGTAGTGAAACTGCCTTGGAAACCCAAGGAGGGGTTGCTGTGAGTTGGATCCACCTCAAAGGTGGTTGAGTTTTGCTTTTTTTTTTTAACCCACTGTTGTTGTTGTTGTTGTTATGTGCCGTCGAGTCGGCCCCGACTCATAGCGACCCCTCCTTGGGTTTCCGAGGCAGTATCACTACGGAAGTAGGATTGCCCAACCTTCCTTCCGAGGAGTGGCTGGTGGGTTTGAACCGCCAGCCGTCTGGTTAGCAGGCAAGTGTCTTAGCCACTATGCTACCAGAGCTCCTATAGTGTATATATATATGTGGCTTGGTGTTTAAAGACAAAGTTGTTCTTTCAGCATCCTGCATAAAGTACAGATGTTTGATAAGTGGAGTTGAAAATCTAGTCATTAAAGATTAGAAAATTAATTATGGTTAGTTGCTGGGAAAAATACTGAAGTTGTCAAGGAGTTCCTTTTACTTGGGTCCACAGTTAACACCAGGAAAGCAGCAGTTAGGAAATCAGATGATACACTGCATTGGGCAAATCTGCTGCAAAAGACCTCTTTAAAGTGTTAAAAAGCAGAGATGGCACTTTGAGGACTAAGGTGCACCTGACCCAAACCATGGTATTTTCAGTCACCTCAAATGCATACAATAGCTGGACAATGAAAAAGGAGAACTGAAGAACTGATGTCTTTGAATTTTGGTGTTGGTGAAGAATACTGAATATACCATGGACTGCCAGAAGAATGAACAAATTTGCCTTGGAAAAAGTACAACCAGAATGCTTCTTAGAAGGGAGGATGGCGAGACTTTGTCTCACGCACCTTGGACATGTTACCAGGAAGGACTAGTCCATGGAGAAGGGTATCATGCTTGGTAAAGCAGAGGGTCAGTGAAAATGGAAGACCCTCAACAAGACGGATTAACATAGTGGCTACAACAGTGGGCTCAAACATAGCAACAACTGTGTGGATGGCAAAGGACCAGTCAGTGTTTGTTTCTGTTTTACACAGGGTTGCTACAAGTCAGAACTGACTTGGTGGCACCTTGTAATAATTACTGAGAAGTGGACACAAAAGCCATTTACTTTTAACTTACATAATTGAGTCCCTGTTTTGATAGCAAACTTGCTCACTAAGCTTGTTGTTGTTATGTGCCATCAAGTCAGACCCAACTCATAGCGACCCCTCCTTGGGTTTCCGAGGCAGTACCACTACGGAAGTAGATTGCCCCATCTTCCTCCCGAGGAGTGGCTGGTGGGTTTGAACCGCCAGCCTTCTGGTTAGCAGTCAAGTGCCTTAGCCACTATGCTACCAGAGCTCCTAAGGCAGTTTTAATACCAGTCATAGTAGAGGGTAATTACCATTCTTTTGGAATGGCAGTTTAAGCAGGAACTGATTCTAGCACATGGAATCAAGTATGAGTATACAGGAATGTATTTCTGCCATTCATTGAACCAGTGCTTTAACCAGTTGCTGTTGACTTGATTCATGGCAACCTCATGTATGTCAAAGAAAACTGATCCTTGATTTTTAATGGCTGATTTTTCACAAGTAGATGACCAGGACTTTCTTCTGAGGCACCTCTGCGTGACTTGAACTTCCACCTTTTGGTTAGCAGCTGAGCACATTAGCCATTTGTGCCACCCAGGGACTTCCAACCACTATGTATATTACCTGTTTATCATAAATTTATTTTTGCCCTTGCTCAGTAAAGAAGGGCAAGTACTATTTGGTCTCTTGAACTTTATTAACATTATTAAAAATCCTGAATATGGAGACTCATAGTCTGACAGAATAATCATTGATGTTCCCTAACTTTGCTGTTCAGATAAAACCATACATTGTGGCATTATTAAGCATTTATCATTTCCTATAGGGGTGCTGTTTTTGTTAAGGTTCACTCACACACCACACATGCCATATACAAGCAGCCCACCAGTTTAATTCCTTATGACGGCTTATTAGATCCATCCCACAAATCTCTTAGTAGATGGTTTTAGTACTTTAAGGACTGTACAGAAGATAACACTTACGGTATGATGAAATACAGGTGATCGTAAACAAACAGACGATTCCTTCAAAAGGGAAGATGACAATGTTTATTGTTATTACAAAAGCTTTTTTTTTTTTCAATCATTTGAATAATTGCAAGAGCAGACTAAGGGCATAATCCTCACACAGGCACCAAGTCAGGCACAGTAGGTAGCTACAAATCATAAAGTTTCTTTCCCTCTTGATTCCCATAATTCCTTTCTAGAGCTTTTTTTTTTTTTTTTTCCCATGCTTTAGGTTTAAAAACTAAAATCAGTTCCCTTTAATCCTCCCTTATTTTTTTTAAACAAAACCTAGGTATTATCCTGTTTAATGAAAATTATTCACTAACTCTTGGCTTGAAAGATATCTTTCATTTAGACACAAATTGAAGTTAGGGATATGTAAATTTCGGAGCCCAAAGTGTGAATCCTTAAATTCAGACCTTCCAGGCTCAGACCTGTTTTACTTAAAGAAAATGGAGGTGAGGATGCTCCCGAGGAGTGCCAGAGCTCCAGATCCAGCACACACTCTTCCACCATAGCAGGAAAGGAGGTAGCAAGGACTTGGGCTAACATCTGAAGCACTAGCTCATGTGCCTGGTGGAGGGGAGCCTTGGGAGGTAAGAAAAGGTCATTCCACACTTTTGCTGTCCACAAACCTGAGTTTCCGTGTTAGATTGTAAAGGGCTTGTGTGACGTGGCAGAAAATATGGGAAATCCTTAACAAATCCTGGCATTTTCTGTCCAGACATAGTACCTATCTGTTTTTCCTTATATTGGAAAACAAAGGTTTTAATCTCCATTCCCACACTTCTAGGCCCTTATAATAATTCCTTAGTAAACAACTCAGCTAGCATTATTACTGTTTCAAGGAAGCATAGGATTAGAGGTATGTGTGAAGTATATTGAAGGGAAGACTTAATGTTCTAGGATACTGAAAAATCAATACCCTAGAGCCAAAACCATCAAGAAAACTGAACCCAATCTACCCTACCTGAATCCTGGCAGTAACTGGTTCAAATGGAATCCACTGAACTACTGCTGGAAAATACAGATACTTCTGATTCCATTTACTGTGACATCTAATATAACCAACTGACTGCTAGATGGAAACTTGAAGTCTTTTTGAGTTGTGCATAAATTTTACTTATTTAACAAGTTTCTGCCACTGGCAACATCTCTGAAGAATGAAACAAGATCATGTATTAAATATCTGCTAGAATGACTGTAAAATTAGCTAGAGGAAATAAAAGCCACATTTGGAGAAAATCATCCCCCAAATCCAGCTGATTGCTATCTACTTTACATGTCTGTGAGAGGATTAATGGCACAGTTTGTTCTGATAAGGTAGGCCAACACTGAATATAACATTTAATCATCCTACAATCAGAGCGTTAGAGCTATAACCAGAATTTTCATAAAGGGTTTAAAGTTGCCTGATGTTGAGAGTTGTAATAAAAACTGCGTATTTGTCCCTTGACTATCTTAATCCCTACTCAAAGCAAGGACGTTTCATTCATGAAGAAGTGTTCCATGAGAAGTCCATGCCAATGAGGAAAGGAGCTGGAGTGCTGTCATATATCATAGTCATCAAAGATCACGGAGTAATTACAGTCACGTAACTAGTGTTCCTAAAGGTCACCAGGGGAGTTTAGTTGATCATTTTCAAAAGTTCCGTGGAATTTTCGACCACAGGTTCACCTTTTCCTTGGGTCACAAAACTCCACCTGTTTTCAAATGTGACCCAAAATATTTGCAGCGCTCCAGCTTGAGGGGTATGCCAGTAATTGTTCATTACATGACGTCCAAAGTCCCATATTATAAAAGCAGTTCTTGTAATTTAATTAGCAGACAAGTATGAATGACCTCATGTTACAGTGAACAACCTGTACTTTTTTACAGACAATGTACAAAATTTCTACAGTCATATCACATATCTCAAGACTGTCAATTCAAAACAAAGAAATTTACATGGGCTAAATTATGTAAGACCACTTTACTATGCGTCATTTAATTTCATGTCAACACAATCTTCTGGCTTAAATTTACATAGATTTTTGCTGGATAAGTCCTTTTTGCAAATTAAAAACAAACATAAGTTTTCCCCTCGCCCACAATATGAAATAAGAGCTTAAAATAGCAATTACTTAGATGTTTTATTTCAATGACACCTTTTCTTCACTTGAATTAATTTAAAAAAAAAAAAAAAACTGTAATAATCTAGCATGGAAATTATTATAAAGAACATCATTAATGTAAAAGATGCAGAGAAAATCGTGACTCTAACATATCCGTGTTAAAGATAGTGAAAGTAGATAGGTCTGTAATACCTGAAATACGCAGCCAACTACTATTCTACTATTGTATTGCCTTCCATTTAAACATGTTTGCGCTAGTAGAAGATGGAACGACATTACAGGAATTTGTATTGCTCTTTAAAGGTCCAACAGTTCCATACACAGCCATTTTATTTTCTTAGCCAAAGAACCAGCCATTGTAACTAGGGAAGTTTAAAATGCATTAAACTCTAAATGGGAATACTTCTCAAAACCTATAAAATATATGGTATTGGTTAAGTTTCTTCTAAATAACTCGATAATTACTATTTCTCAAATCTGACAATCTGATAAAATTTTTACTTTATAATTACATGTGTATTATGTAATTTTTAGAGGTAGGTCCTTCACATTTGATATTCATTTCATCTTATTTAAGTCTTGGCAACATTCACAGAATATTCTAAAACTATAAATGATGGAATAGCAAACAACTAGTTTTTAAAAATGTGTTCAATTTCAAAATGGGAATCTATCTTTGGAAATTATTCCAGTGACTTTTCAACTTTTAAAGATTTGTTAAAATCCAAGCAACTGCTAGTATTTTATTTTTATGAACTTGAAAGTACAAAAAGAGTTAGTATGTTCTGATTAAAGCTCTCCTATTTCCCAGAAAAATAAAAGCCCAGAGATATGCAGATATAATAAAATTTGTTTAAATTTCGTAAGTATACTTATAGAAAGCTGCAGGACAATAACTATGCTCTGTCCATAAAATGTAGCCTCATTCATGAAATGAATGGAAATTCTATTTTCTATTGTTAAGAAAACAGGCTTAGATTAAGTTTTGTTTTGAGTGGAAATACAGTCTGACTAGGCTTTTCTTTTCTGGAGAAGAAGATTACAGGGAAGGAACTGTCATTAAATACAGTTAGAAAATATCTTATTTGGAGGTAAAACACAATCCAAAAGAGGCCAAGTCTTCAATGAATGGCAACACTCGACATCAAGGGGTCTTCCAATAAACCCAGAAATCGTCTCTTCCATTTTTCATTTATTCTCTTAAAAATTTCAAAGTTGGGATAAAGCAGAAAGTTAGCCTTCAGTCTAAATAAAAACCACCACGTGCTACAATGTGATTCATCCACATTACAGTTTAACAAAACGTAGCTTTGTACTTAAGAAAATTGAATCATTTCAAATAATTGAGATAAAACTTATACTGTGCTTGATTCTACATATCACTGTAAATTTCAGTCTGTGCAGATTCTGATGATCCTAGATATGTGTTCATTTAGTTGATGGATTGATATTTAGCTTTAACCAGCAAAGATTATCCTTTAAAATTACTTTAAAATTACTGATAGAAAGAGTAAACTGAGTAACTTGTAGAACTGGCACTTGTAACTGATACGGTTTTCATACTAGATGCATGCAACTCTTATAAATACTAAAGGAGGCATTTTTGCCAGGTCTCAACATGCTTTCTTTATTGTAAATTCCACTGATTGAATGAGTTAATGGAATTTTCTGAAGGGGTACAATTTTATTATGCTTTACTTACAAAAACTACAGTATGCTGTTGTACTAATTGAAAACAACTTACTGTGTTTAAGAAATTTAAAATATAAATTGGCAGAAAATAACTGATAGACCTAATTAAGCAGTGTCACAGTTGCATCAAGGTATTTAATTGTATGTATGCATTAACCATCAAAAGAAGGGGTCAAACTAATTCTTTCCTTTAATACAAACTTGAACATTATTTGTAAATGCCTCATTTAAAGTAGTAGGTAGGGGAAGAGTTTAGAAAAGTCCAAGTAATAAAATGTATTCAATTACTTGGGAAGTTAAAAAGCTAATGCAACAATGTTACATCCAGATAAAAAACATTATTCAAAAGCAATTCAAATACCGAAAAGGGTTTCAAATTGAATATTTTATTAACATGGTAGTTGTCTTTGTAACATGTGCACACACACTCGCACACTCAGAATGATCTGCCTAGGGGAAAAGCCTAAATATGCCTAAGGGGATAATGAAAAATAAAAAAATTCCTGTAGGTTTTCATTATTGTAGGCAATTATGTCCACATCACTTACAAAGCTATTGCCAAATCTGTCCAAGGAAGCAGAGTTTGAGAGGGGAAGAAAAAAAATATTGGGGAAAAAATTCAACAGTGGCATAGCAGAGCTCTCAATATGAGAAAGCTGACATAATGTGGACTTTTGCTGTGAATTTTCTCTTTGCAAAATATGGGGAGAGATTTGTCAATGGGCAGAAATTAAGAGAAGGCGGTGTGGAGTAGGCTTTTGCAGTCAATTTTCCTCACAGTATTGTGCAGGGTCATCGAGAAAACGCTTAGTCTTTCTCTGGAACCAGTTTCAGAACTTTTCCAATTGCAATGGTTTTACCTAGAAATAAAATTAAAAAACAAACAAACAAAAAAACCTTTCAGTAGTCAACAGAAAGTCTATGCAAGCTGCTTATTCTAAATTACAAAACTATCTTTTTATCAAAGACATGATTTCTGGTTAGGAAGGAGTCCCTTGGGTGACACAAATGGGCAAGCACTCAACTGCTTGCTAAAAGGTTATCAGTTCAAACCCACTCAGAGGTACCTCAGAAGACAGGCCTGGAAATCTGCTTCCAAAGGTCACACAGAACACCCTAGGGAGCAGTTCTACTCTATACACATAGGATAGCCATTAGTTGGAAATGGCTCAAAAACAACTAACAACAAAAATTTTATTACAAACCAACAGAGAAAACCAGTAATAAACTTCACTAACAAACTATCAAACTAAAAAGTTAACAGAAAATTTCAAAATAAATTTTAAGTTTGTGTAAGTGGGTCTTTTTTGGGAGAAGCTGGAAAGAAGACATAATTTCCTTTATCAAAAGTCTATCCTTGAGGGAGGAAAGGACACAGGGAAAAGGTAACCACGGGGAGGAAGTGGGAAGAGAGCTGTTAAATTGTGGGGAACTGCAGTCAACGTCATGAGACAAACTGTGTATGAATTGCTGTATAGAAAATCCATTTGCTCTGTAAACTTTCACCCAAATCACAGTTAAAAAGAAAAGTTTATCCTTGAAAAAAAATTTTAAACGTAAATAAATAAAACAAAGGTTAAAAAAATAATTCCAAATTTCTCAAGGATCAAATCAGGCTAATCATGAAGTAAATTATTTTTGTCTTTTTTTTTTTTTTTTTAATCTATCCTTGGATAAAGGAGCTCTGGTGGTATAATGCTTAAGGCATCTGACTGCTAACCAGAAGGTTAGCGGTTCAAACCCACCAGCCACTCTGTGGAAGGAGGATGGGGCAATTGACTTCCATAAACATTTACCACCTCAGAAACCCAAAGAGGGTCACTGTGAGTTGGAATCGACTTGATGGCAGTGAGTTTGGTTTTGGTTTTATCCTTGGATAAACAAAATGTGAAATATCCAAAAAACTGAATACCATTTGGCAATAAAGGAAATGAAGCTGCAACATGGTTAAACCTCAAAAATACCATGTTAAGTAAAATAAATAAAACACAAAAGAACACAGATTGTATTCTCAAAAAGGCAAAAACAAAAACAAACAAACAAAAAAACACCTACTGCAGGGACACAAAGTAGGTTAGTGGTTCCCTAGGACTGGGAGGTAGGAGCTCTGGTAAGTCAAGCTTAGTCAAGCTAAGGCACTTGACTGCTACCAGAAGGCTGGCAGTTCAAACCCACTAGTCACTCCTCGGAAGGAAGACTGGGCAATCTACTTCTGTAGTGATACTCGCC
Organism: Orycteropus afer afer; assembly: GCF_000298275.1. NCBI lineage: Eukaryota > Metazoa > Chordata > Mammalia > Tubulidentata > Orycteropodidae > Orycteropus > Orycteropus afer. Next base: position 11,514,841 of record NW_006921648.1, read on the forward strand.
TCAGCAACCCAAGGAGGGGTGGCTGTGAGTTGGGGCCAATTCGATGGCACGTAACAACAGGACTAGGAGGTGGCAATATGGAGGGACTGTAAACAAGCCCACGGCTCATTTTTAGATGAAATGTTCTCAAGTTAGACTCTGATGACGGCTCTACAACTCTGTAAACACACTAAAGTTCAGTAACTGTGTATTTAAAACAGGTGAATTTTCTATGTAGACTGTATCTCAATAATGCTTTAAAAAAAAATCTGTCCTTAAGCAACTGAAAAGATGAAGCAAGACAGTTAATGCTGAACTGTATTTCTGTGGCTCACAAGAGCTCCTGCTGGGTCCTGTGATAAACCTAAAAGCTAAGCTACTCTTCAGAAAAAAGTAATTACAGGGTTAAAAATTCTTGCTTTAAATTCTTGCTTTATTAATTTCTTATATTCAGTCTACCTGATTTCATCAGGTTTTGATAGAAGGTCTTTAAAAATAAAAAGTATTTCTCTGAAGGTACGGTTAAGGGATCACAGTCATCATTGTTATCTGATATATGTATGGAATTGGTCTTAACATGTGAGTTGACTATTCTATATTTGAACTGAACCATAAAGTTTAATGTAATGTTTTCTACCTTAAGATAGTTATCAAATATAGAAATATCAATCAATAAAGAAATCTTCAATACAAGTCATTTGCTTTTCATGATAACAAAGAATTTCCTAACCCCCAAGACAGGAAAATTACTGCTGTTCTGTAACACTCAAAGAATTGGACACACACAAGAACATGAATTATCAGACCTCTGAAAAAATTAAAGTATGTATGTTTATAATACATATATGTCCCCCTTTAAAAACAATTGTGCTGTCAATGTTTAAAATAGGTTCAATCACACAAACTGTAAAGAATTTCATCACTGAAATGTCTTATTTAGTAATAAATAAAATGGCTCTCAAAAACCCACTACTGACAAAGCCTCAAAACTAAGATTATTACTTTATCCAGAGCATTACTGTCAGAATACATGGTCAGTACTGTGCTGTTCAACTCATTCAACTCACAGAGCATTTATTACATGACTAGACTGTAGAAAAGAAATCAAAGTTCTCTCTCAACCTGATGTAGCGTGCACTCTAGTAGGATGATGGTTACTGTGCTTACCCTCATCTCTTAAGGTAAAACGACCCATCTGAGGGAAGTCTTTAAAAGTCTCAAGGCAGATGGTTCCTGCTGTTCTTAAACGAGCGATGCACACTTGATCTTGTTTCACAAAACGGGGTCGAGTCTTACTTTTTTCTCCAGATTTTTTGTCTACCAAGCAGATTAAGGCCTACACAAGAAAAGAGGACAAGAAAGTAATACAAAGAAGAATATATTATGGAGTGCAATTAAGGGTACATCACTGTTACCTGTCAGAAATCATCAAGATGTACTAGCCTTAAAGCCAGGGAAAAAAATTATCTTTAAACAAACTCACTGTTATCTCGACTTCCTCAATACAGGTATGAATATGCAGCACCGCATTATAACCTGGGCAGATGATGGATTTGTGCTCAATAATCACTATCTGTCAAATAAACAAAAAACTCATCTTTATTCTAGAGTTAAAAAAAAGAACTGAATGTTCTAAAGTGTCATACAGTATCACAAGAATGTACAACTCATCACCTAAGAGGCACGGAGTTATTTTTGTGTTAGAAGTGATGGGTCAGGTTACCTGACCTCAAAGCATGAACTTGAATACCCTCTACCCTACTGAACTTACTGGCAAGCACCTATCCAACTTTAGAAAGCACAGCATGAAGACCTTCTTCTCTGAGCAGCCTTTCCTTTACACTCCCCCAAGACTGCCTCTTATTATAGCTCACATGGCACTGTTGTTTTCTAGATGTGAGCTTTCCTAGCTTTATCTATTTCTCAATATTCAAGATCCAGTAAAAGAAAACCACCTTACATCCTTTGGTATCAAAAATGTAACTTGATTAAGCAATTGTATGTGTGTGAAATGTGGTTGTCAAATTATGTGGTTTATAGTATTTCATAGCTTATACTATTTCACTTTCCCTTCTACACACTAATATGGGTTGAGTGACATGTCGCCAATAATCAAGACAGAAGGTGTTTTAAATTCTAATGTCATTTAGACAGTAAAGATCAATAAGACAACTACAGGAAGTTAACTGGCTTACCTGGGCATCAAATGTGCGTCCAGAATGGCAAAGATTATTAGGATCACAAAGTATAAATCCTGGGAGAATCTCTTCTTCTTCAATTCCTTTCAGTCTGATTTTGAGGTTCTCACCTGGAGCTACTGAATCAGTTTCTACGTCATCAGAAAGGATTCCAAGAACTTCCACGTTGTGCTTAAAAAGAAACCAAGACTGGATTTTTTCTAACACATTCACTGCATTACAGAATATGAAATGTCCTCAGTGTTTGCCAAAGAGTTGTCTTTTTTTTTTTTTTGGTAGTAGCATATTAGCCAAAATACTCATTTGAATATACTATATTTGTTAAGACATGAAGTCAAATATACCCCAAGTACAACTGCCAATTAAAGCATTCAAATAGTCATCTTTTTAATATCATGTTCTAGTAATCTCCATATAGAACATAGTATAAGCTAGCATGTGCCTTTTTTGTTTTCAAAATTAAAGCACTAAATTTAGTATCTGGATTTTAATCTTACAGATACAATTTTTATGTTTAACAGACATGTCTTCCACTACCTATCAAGCACAAATACCTGATTTTTAACAAATTAAGCTTAAAAACTGTTTAATGGGTAGAGGGTTTCCTTTTGGAGTGATGAAAACATTCTGGAATTGGATACAGGTGGAATGTATCTCATGTCACCAGTGGTAAATTTTATGCTATGTGTATTGTACCCACAATTTTAAAAATTTTATCAATTGAAAGAAATGTTGAAAGCGATACCCCAAGTAGTCCTTTATTTTACTCCATTTCTGCCCTTGGAGAGAATTAAGATTTTCTAAAATACATACCACTAAACAAGATAAAAGAAACACACAGCCCTCAGTACAAATGAACTAACTCATTATGACAGGTAAACACTGAACAATCTGGAATCGTTGTATTGCACAGCAGAATTCTACAAACTGTCACCTGCTAATCTCTATTACCCCTCCACACAACAGTTTTCTTTCCCAAAAGAATACCTGTCTGAAATTATTCCAGTAACTGAAGTAGAGCCATACTGTTTGATATAGCTAAATTCTTTACAGCAATGAAAAAAAAGGGTAGATAATAGCAGCTCCACTATATACAGATTAAAAAAGGCTTTCTTACTACTTATTGCCCAGATAATGCAGCAGAACTACCCCTTCTCCCAAAAGATGGCCTTTTATAGTAAAAGAATGGAACTGGTCTAAAAATTAAGTTCAATCATGTTGTTATGTGCTGTTGAGTCATCTCTGACTCATAGCGACTTTATGTAAAACAGAACAAAACACTGCGCGGTCTTGTGCCAACCTCGAGATCCTTACTATACCTGAGCCCATCACTACAGCCACTGTGTCAATCTATCTTGTTGAGGGCATTCCCCTTTTTCATTGATGCTGCACTTTACCAAGCATGACATCCTTCTCCAGAGAATGGTCCCTTCTAACAACACGACCAAAGTATGTGAGACGAAGTCTGGCTAGTCTTGCTTCCAAGGAGTATTCTGGCTGCACTTCTTCCAGGACAGATTTTTTAGTTCTTTTAGCAGTCCACGATACTTTGAGCATTCTTTGCCAACACCACAATTCAAAAAGCATCAACTCTTCTTCGGTCTTCCTTATTCACTGTCCAGCTCTCACAGACATATGAGGCAACTGAAAACATCATGTTAGGCACATCTTAGTCTTCAAGGAGATATCTTTGCTCTTCATCACTTGAAAGAGGTCTTTTGCAACAGATCTGCCCAATGCAATACGTCTTCTGATGTCTTGACTGCTTCCATTGGAGCTGATTGTTGAACCAAGTACTACGAAGTCTCTGACAACTTCAATCTTTTCTCCATTTATCGTGACACTGATTATTGGTCCAGTTGTGAGGATTTTTGTTTTCTTTATATTGAAGTATAATCAAGTATAATCTATACTGCAGACTGTAGTCTTTAACATTCATCAGTATGTGCTCCAAGTCATCCTCACTTTCACCAAGCAAAACTGTGTCATCTGCCTATCTCAGGTTGTTAATGAGCCATCCTCTAATCTTGATGCCATGTTTTTCTGCATATAGTTCAGCTTCTTGGATTATTTGCCCAGCATATAGATTGAATAAGTATGTGAAAGGATACAACCCTGACAAACTCTCTTCTTGATTTTAAACCATGCAGTATCCCCTTGTTCTATTTGAACAACAGCCTCCTGGTCTATGTACAGGTTCCTCATGAGTACAATTAAATGTTCTGGAATTCCTATTCTTCTCAGTGTTATCCACAATTTGTTATGATGCACACAATCGAATGCCTTTGCCTAGTCAATAAGACACAAGTAAACATCTTTCTGGTATTCCTTGCTTTGACCCAAGATCCATCTGATAGCAGCTATGATATCCCTGTGCCAGGCTGCAGTTAAATCATAGTTACCAAAAATTACATTTGAGACCAACAAACTCTACAGAGTTTATGAAAAGTATTCAAGATAAACTATTTTCTATCTCTTCTTGAGATCCAACAAATAGCCATACTGATTTTAGGTGGTGGTTATATACCTGTCGTGTCAATTCTGACTCATAGCGACCCTGTATGACAGAGTAGAATTGCCTCATTGGGTCTCCTAAGCTGTAGGAGACAGGCTCCTAGGCTTTACAGGAGCTTTGTCTTTCTCCCATGGAGCAGGCTGCACAGGTTCAAACCATTGAACTTTCAATTAGCAGCCATTAAGCATTGTGCCACCAGGGATCCTTCATTATAGGGTACATATAAGCAATTTCTGACAGGGAGGAGTGGTTAGTATTTGCAAAAGCTATTTGCAATTGACTTCACAGATGCTACTGTTTTAATGTGAGGTGACTGAGGTGTGGTATCTTGTGAGACTTCAAAACAGCTTTGGACCCAAGTGGGGATCCATGTGAACTCTCATATTAGCATATGGTCTTAAGTGTTTTGAGTTCACATTCCTAATAATGTACAAGCTTAAGTTTATACAAATATCCTGAACATCTAAACTTCTCATATTTGAGTATACAGATTACTGGATTGGGGGGAGAGAGGCACTACTTTGCACGAAACTTACTATAGGTATTCCACAGCAGCCAAGTTACTAGCAGAAACTGATAGCTTCCAAGAGAATGGCCACTTCCTTTGTACTAGTACATTATGGCTGCAGATATTAACTAGGCACTAACTTGACTTGCTCATACCGAACAGTACATTTTTTATTGTGGTAATATATGTATAT
>NW_006921648.1:11520333-11539146 GCF_000298275.1 Orycteropus afer afer
TATATATATATATATATATATAAAATATATAACATAAAATTTACTATTTTTAACCATTTTATAGCATACAATTCAATGGCATCTGTTGTTGTTATGTGCCATCGAGTTGGACCCAACTTGTAACGACCCCTCCTTGGGTTTCCGAGGTGCTATCACTATGGTTAGACTGCCCAACCTTCCTTCTGAGGAGTGGCTGGTGGGTTTGAACTGCCAGCCTTATGTTTAGTAGTTAAGTGCCTTAGGCACTACGCTACCAGAGCTCCTTCAATGGCATCTAATATGTTCATAATGTTGTGCAACCATCCCCAATGTCTAGTTCCAAACATCTTATCACCCCAAAAAGAAATCCTCTCATCCATTTGGCAGCCACTCCCTGTTTCCCCCTCCCAATCTGCCTTCTGCCTCTGAATGAACCCCACTTTTGTGGCCACTCTATAAAGAAAATGGAGCAAGGACTCACACTGGCCATTATTTTCATTCACTCGCCATCCTCCAAGTCACAGACCTAATTCCCTTAGGAAAAGTAAGCTTGAAAGTAGAACTGAACACTTTGGAACAAAGATACTATGACTATGTAGGATACTCTAATCTCCAATGCTTTTACAATTTTGTAAAGTGCCAATTATAACGAAAGATTATATAGAAACCTTAAAAATTCAAGTTTTCTAATTCACTGTGCCTGGAATGAGCATGCTAAAGAAATTCTCACTGAAACTGAATAAAATCTCTGGAGGTTCTGATGATTCAGGTCTACTTTCCTCCACAAGTAACATCTTTGGAGCTGTTACAGAAGCCCTTGTGCCCTGGGAAACAGGTGAATAGTTTCTTAGCAACAGGTTATCTGTAGGTATCAGCAAGTGAGCAGTTGAAAAATAACACAAAAGGATAATTCATGTTAAGTTTGCATGTTTTAATGAAACTCTCCAATGATAAAGAATTCACAGTAAGATAGGGGAGAATTAAGAAAAGACACATTCTGGATAAAGGCCAATAATATGCTTTCAAAACAATGAAGAGCAGAGCCTGGATACATCATTTTCTGGTTTCCAACATAGCTACACTACCCTCCACTAATGACCCAGACAGCCTGACTAAATTAAACATGATTAAACCTGAGTTTTCATCCCTGGCTTTCTTTCTAATCCAGTTTGTTAAATGAAGCAAGTCACTTAACCATATGAGCTCTCTATTTCCTTTCTATAAAATAATGGGATTGAAACTAACAAACTTTCTTAATAATGGCATCTTAGCTCCAACAGAGTAAATAAAGGCTTCCCTAAATGAGTGGTTTCTGACCTAAGAGGCTCATCATCCGGCACCATTTCAGACAATGTTTCACTGCTGTTCATATGGTTTTCACTGGCCAATTCTTTGAGAAGTGGATGGCCCCTTCTGAGTCTGTCTTGGTCTGGAAGCTCCAATGAAACCTGTCCACCATAGGTGACCTTGCTGGTATTTGAAATACCGATAGTATAGCCTCCAGCTTCACAGCAACATGGCCAGCCACCACAGTAAGACAAACTGACAGAGGGAGTGGCAGAAACAAACCCTTAACTAGGTGTTAACACTAACTCTTCCCATTAAATTTTTGCTGCTGGGTACCAGTACTACCATATTACACTCAAATTTTGAATCTGGCATTAATATAATCCTGAATAGTAATAATAATAAGACAAGTTTCTTCTGGAAAAGTTCTGGCTCTTTGGTAATATTTTTAAGAAAAAATGAGGTAGGAAAGAACATTACCTTGTTTGGCATCATCACAAGCTGCTGGCCTTTACAAATAGATCCTGACTCCAGCTTTCCCAGGACCACAGTACCCATATCCTATTTAAATTTAAAATTAAAAAAAAAAAAAAAACCATCAAGTTTCAGACTTTTGTACTGCTTGGAAATAGCCCACAGTGAAAATGTACAAGGCTCACTCATAAGGAATATCACCAGTTCATGTGATAGAATGCTTCGGATTAACCTTCAACACACGGTAAACGCAAACACTTATCATTCATAAGTGTTTCACAGCATATGAAAACAGATATGCCTAAGGTTTAAAAAGAAAACATGGTACAGAAGACAGCATAGGATTTAGTGTTATACGATCTGAATTACTTGTATAAATTTAGGTTCTATCAATTCCTGAGCCTGTTTTCCTCATGCACAGAGTTGGAAAACAATACCTGTTCAAGAAGTTAACCATAGAACTAATAAAGAATGAAGTATTTATACAAAGTAAGTATCACATAAATTGGTATTGCAAAACTTGCAGAGCTGTTTGTCAACAGCCACCAGTTTTAATGTGCAAATCCTTTGGGTCTGGCAGTTTCACTTGAATAAGTTTATCTTTAGGACATTCTAGTCTATACTACTGTGGTAGCATAGTGGCTAAGACACTTGCCTCTAACCAGACGGCTGGTGGTTCAAACCCACCAGCCACTCCTCAGAAGGAAGGCTGGGCAATCCTACTTCCGTAGTGATACTGCCTCGGAAACCCAAGGAGGGGTCGCTATGAGTTGGGGCCAACTTGACGGAACATAACAACAACAACAACAACTACTACTAAACCTATGCAACTACTGAAAAAAAAAAAATCTATGTGATGTTGTTAATAAGGTTTTGTTTCTTAATTAAAAACAAAACATAATGATCCCACCTCCCAAAAAACCCAATTTCTTCAACATTTTGGATACCTTGTACTTATCCACAATTGGCAGCCTGATTGGTCCATCAACTGATCTATTGAAGTTTGGCAAATTATCCAGATATGGAATAAATGGTAATCCACTAAGAACATAATATCAATTAAAGAAAGTCAACGTAAGTATCAAAATTTAAGGTACATGAACATATAAACTTTATATAACATGGTTATAACAATATTTTCATTCTACCCATGTACTCATTCAACCAATTTATTATCTACTCCATCTCATTTATTCCTCAGAAAACTAAAACTGTAATGAAACAGGTCAGTATAATGAAAAAGTTTCCTTGTAAAGTTAGGTGATTAAGATTTAGAAAATGTTTTATAGCAAATAGCCCTCCTGTTGCAATGAAATGACTACACTGCAATACTTAATTTTTATGGACTCTTCCAGCTCAGATACTGAGATTCCACAAAATAATTTCCCTTTTCAAACCATAATACATGAACAGAAGACGTAATATTGATGAAATGGCAATACAGATAGTCCTCAACTTAGATGGTGTCTGTTCCAATAACTATTCAGTTGTGAGTTGGTTCTGAAGTAACTAGAATACCTCATTTTTTAAAAAGTTTTCATTGTTACTGCTTTTATTATCAGTATCTTTATAAATCTGATCTTTACTTGTCTTTGGGAATTAGAAACATTACATCAGAGAGTAATGTCAGCGAATTATGAACTGTTACATTGTTTGTACTACATATTACTAATTTGTACCAAAATAAAAAAAAAGATTTAAGTACAGTTCACTGTAACTTTAATATTTGGTAAGTCAGAGACTACCTGTATTCCTAAAACTGATCTACAGATTCAATGAAATTTGTACCAAAATTCCAGCTGCTGTTTTTTTTGGTGTGTAGACACTGACAAGCTGATGCTAAAAATTCATATAGACATTCAAGGGACCCAGAGTTACCAAAACAATCTTGAAAAAGAACAAAGTTGGAAGACGCACACATCCTGATTTCAAGACAATATAAAACTACAGTAATCAAGACTGTGTGGTGGTACTGGCCTAACAACAGACATACAGATCAATGAAATAGAATCAAGAATCCAGAAATAAACTCTAATTTAGTTTATGATAATCTGATTTTCAACAAGGGTGTCAAAGGACAACTCAATAAGGAAAGAACAGTGTTTTCAACAAATGGTGCCTGAACAATTAACCACATGTTAAAAAAAAAAGTAACTGAGACACAGACCTTATAACTTACAAAAAAATTAACTGAAAATGGATCAAAGACCTACATGTATAACACTTAGGAAGAAAATAGGAATAAATCTTCAAGACTTTGGATCAGGCAATGTTTTATAGGGAAGACACCAAAAGCACAGGCAACGAAAGGAAAAAATAAACTGTACTTCATCAAAATTAAAACTTTTGTGCTTCAAAGGATACCACCAAAAAAGTGAAAAGACAACCCACAGAATGGGAGAAAAGATGTGTACATCATGTACCTGGTAAGGCATTTGTATCTAGACTATGTGAAAAATTCTTACAACTCAATAATCAAAAGACTTAACCCAACTAAGAAGTGAGCAAAGGTCCTATAAAGCCAAAACTACCATCACTGTTTTCTTGAATCACTCATTAAAGCATACTTTTTTAAAAAAATAATCAAAGAAGAAAATGGTTCCTTACCTGTACCAAGGACAGAAATCTGATTGATCTTTAAGGTTTGCTCCAGTCAATCCTGAGCAGGGCATAAAGTGAATGTCCTTTTTGGGATTGAACCCAACTTTCTTCAAAAACGGCACTAGTTTCTCTTTACATTCTTCATATCTATGAATATTTATAAATAATCCAATTACAATGTAAAGCAATTAAACTCCAGTTTCATCCTTTAAAAAACTCAAGATTTAGAAAAATCCTAGAGGAAAAAGGCATACCACCATAACAAAACCTCCTTCATTCCAGTAACCTGTCTGTCAAAAAACAGCAGCAGTGAAACACCTAAGCTTACCTCTCATTGCTCCAGTTTACTGTTGGATCATCCATCTTATTAATAAGAACAATTAAGTGTTTTACACCTGCTGTCTTTGCCAACATTGCATGTTCTCTTGTCTGTCCTCCTTTTTCAAATCCAGTTTCAAACTCTCCTTTCCTGGCAGAGATTACCTATTGCAAGAGATCAATCAAATAGTTTATTCTTACACAATTCAGGTACACATTCTAGTAGTAAAACATCATTTAGTTATGTCAGAAGCTTTGTGCAAGAAAATACAACTGAAGTTATAACACATGCTCCTGAATGTCACAAACCAAAGAATATCTAAATGGTTTAGTTTCTTCCAGGCACCCAACTTCCAAAATCTAGTATGCCTATGTATTTTATAAAGAGATCTAGTGTGAGTACACTGTCAAAAATCACAAAATGAGCGAAGGCTTAAAGAAACAGTTTCTTATCTTTGTACCCACAGTATCTAATGCTGGGCTTTGTATTTAGTAGATACTAAATTCTGACAAAGGAGGCCTGGTTGCATAGTGGTTAAGGCATTTGGCTGCTAATCAAAACCCACTAGCTGCTCTGCAAGAGAAGAATGAGACAGTCTGCTTCTGTAAGGAAACCCTACAGGGCAATTCTACTTTGTCCCATAGGGTTACTAAGAGTCAGAATCGACTCCATAGCTGTGGGGTCTGGGTTGAAGTTCTTGACACAGCAATGGCTAATAATAGCAGATAATAGATAGGTAGAGACAAGTATTGAATTGGGTGAAGGGAAAGGCAGTGTACCAAAAATGAGTGATCAACACAGTGGCACTGAGGAAGAGGAAGACAGAGAGGTACAGACAACAAAGATAAACCCTATTACATATACAATGCTGTATTTTCAGTGATAACAAACATTAATCTATGGGTAAACAGAATGATTGAGAGGCTGAATGATCAAGTATGTCTAGGCAAAAGGGAATATACCCATAAACATATAAAGTTGGCAAACATTATCTTCTACATATGTATTGTTATGTGCTGCAAGGATGTCCAAATATATAATAGAGCTAACAAAGGGCAAAGTGATGATAACTTCTTGGCCACGGCCAACCACCCTGAGGGAGTGAGTAGTTGGACCTGTAGGCTCAGGACCATGGTCGCAGGGACATCAAACTCAAGTGGCATAATACACTACATAGAAACATTGTTCTACATCCTACTTTGGTGAGTAGTGACTGGGGTCAGTGGGTCTCCCCGCATCCAGAGCCAAGAAAAATGAAGAAAATTAAAGACGCATGGAAACAATCAGTCCAAGAGACTAGTAGACCATGTGATCCTCAGCCTATATGACCATGAAACCAGAAGAACGAGATGGTACCTGGTTACCACTGTCAACCACTTGTAAAGTGATCAGTGCAAGAGATCCTGGACGGAGTGGGAGAACAACATGGAACAAAAAAAAAGAGACCAGGTTTACTGGTTTGATACAGCCTGGTGAGACCCTTGAGACTATAGCCCTTAGTTACTCTTCACGTCTGGAATTGAACCCACTCCTGTGGCTTTCAGACAAACAACAGACAGGCATATAGGATGAACATTTACAACAGGTAGATACACTCCTTAAAGCAATCAACTGTGGTAAGCAGAAGGGCAGTGTTTGAATAGGGAGACAGCTTGGTGGGCAGGAATGAACAGGAAAGAAGGACACAGGGAAGAAGTAACTACCAGGAAGAAGTGAGAAGAGAGCTGCTATATTGTGGGGAATTGTAGTCAAGGTCATGAAACTAAATGTGTATGAACTGCTGTATGGAAAATTAATTTGCTCTGTAAGCTTTCACCCAAATCACAATAAAAATTAAAAAAAAAAAAAAAAAGGTTAGAAAGCAATGAGAGAGAAAAGTTGAAACATACTTTCTTAAGTAAATCAAATTACCAACATTTCTTGAGTAGATCAGTGAAACAAAACTGCAAATTATTATAGCTCACTGCAACCTGAATTCTAGCATTTAGGAGGTAAATTCAAATACCTGAAATTCAAGTGGGATTTCTAACAAATACAGATATAAAGATGGAATGAAGATGTTTTTCTCACCAGTACAGCCAAATCAGCTTGAGAAGCACCTCCAATCATATTTGGAACAAAACTCTTGTGGCCAGGGGCATCTAGAATTGTGAAATGCTTCTTTTCTGTTTCAAAATAGGCTCGACCCACTTCTACTGTTTTACCCTTATCTCGTTCTTCCTGATTTGTGTCTAAGGCCCAAGACAAATACCTGGAAGAATTCAGAGATAAGAACAATGATGCTGAAAATATGCTTTTAAGAGCTACTTTCCTAAAAATAGAGCTATAAATGATGACCCAGCTTTCCATCTGTCATACAGCATTTTAATTATGAGCAGAGCTGGACGGAGATAAAAATTTAGAGAATAATCTGCATTATTATGATTCAATACTGAAAATTTTTATATATATGCAGTCAATTATATATTTTATAAGCAAATATTATTTATGAAAACAAGCTGATAATGTACACAGAAATACAGAACCAATGCCAGTACCACTGAGTTCAGTAATGAACTTTTGCATTTTTCTAATTATAAGGCACAAAGTGGAACACAAATAATGGCTATCTAGGGATTGTTTTTCAAAGTGCATGAAATTAAAAATTAAAGCCACTAACTTGCCATCTGGGTGCAATGGCTACCTGTTAAAAATTTCAGTATTACTTTCCTAGATGAAAATTACTCATTTTAAATTCACACCATCTATAATAGTGAACATCTGTAATAGTAAACTCACTGTCTATATTTCACAGTATGTGATCCATTTATTTTTATTTTAACACTGATTAGGATTTTTCCCCTTAATATAGAAGACCACAAATAAAAAAAGAATAAATAAAAAGGTCAATGTCCCCTCCAAATAAGGCTTCCTAATTAAAAATATATATATGAAAGTAACAAACAGATAAACAGAAACAAGCTGATCCTTTCTCTCTTCAATACTTTTTTTATCTCCCATTCCTTTTTTTTATTAGTGTTGATTTGCATAGTTAATGATCATAATTGAACTTAAGACATAATTATGTTTCCTATTTCTTCCCTACCACCACTATAAGATATATTCCTGGCCATCATAAATATAATTTTCAGTGGTTATATAATGACCCAATTAAATGGATATTTTATGATTGATTCAGTTAAGTCTCCCATTACTGGACATCCGGCTGGTTTCCAAATGTTCTCTATGTAACTTATTAAGTAATTATGAATTATACTCTGCTCTGTACTACATGTTGTTATGTGCCGTCGAGTCGATCCCAACTCATAGCGACCCCTCTTTCGGTTTCCGAGGTGGTATCACTATGGAAATAGATTGCCCAACCTTCCTTTCGAGGAGTGGCTGGTAGGTTTGAACTGCCAGCCTTCTGGTTAGCAGTCAAGTGCCTTAGGCACTATGCTACCAGAGCTCCTACCTGTACTACATATGAGAGGGAAAACCTCTTCCTTTGTTGTAATACCATTTTGGTTCTCAAGAACTTATATTTTAATAGGCTACAAAAGCATTAAGCAGGCAAGGTTTCTTTAAAATAAGTTTGTATTATCATAAAAGGTTACTATACCAAGTTTCTCTGTTTTTTTCTTTAGCTTCTCTTTCATATTTCTCAAGTGTCCTTTTGTCAACCATTCCAGTCAAATACCTGAAAAAGTTGAGGGGGGAAAATAACATAGTCAACACTCTCACACTGCTCAATGATGTCAGGAAAACCTTAGAGTCTTCAAGGAGAATTTCAATTCAAGAAAACAGCTATTTAAAAAAGTAAACATACCAGTAATAGATGCTAAAATTATGAATGAAAGTGTGAGGGGAAAATGGCTCACACACAGTCTCAGAAAATCTCCCCCAAGATAAAGGGAAAAAATAGTAACTTTCCAGTGGAGTTAACACCTTAAACAAGTTGTTGTGTGCCAATAAGGTGATTCCAAGTCAAAAGTGATCCTAATGACAGAGCGGAACTGCCCCATAGGATTTCCTAGACTTTAATTTTTACAGAAGCAGATCTCCAGATCTTTCCTTCATGGAGCTAGCTGCTGGTGGGTTCAAACTGCTGACCTTTCAGTTAACAGGCAAGCACCCATTGTACCACCATAACCAAGTAGTCATAGTTAATATCAAGAGTAATAAGTAAGTCCTACTGCATACTGATACCATGTACTTACTGCCTGACAGGATACACTGAGAAGGGCACAAAAGCCCTTTGGTGGTATTCTTGCACAGAATGCATAACCTCAATCTAGCTGTGAGGAAAGAGCACTCAAATTCAAGTTCAAAGACATTATCTAAAATAACCAAGCAGTACTCTTCAAATGATCATGGTTGAGAACGGCAAGAAAAGGAGGAGACTAAAGAGACGTAACAACTAAATGCAATGTTGAATTCTGGAACAGAATAAGGACTTTTGTGGGAAAATTCAAGTTCAAATATCATTTGTAGCTTAGTCAGTAGTCTTGTCCTAATGTTAATTTCCTAGTTTTGACGATTGTACTATAGTTATGAAACATGTTAACATTAGGGCAAGTTGAATAAAGGGTATAGGGAAATTCTAGTACTTTTGAAACCTTTTTTGTAAGTCTAAAAATTACTTCCAAATAAAAATGTTTTTACTTTTATTAGGAAATGAAGATGCTGTATAAAAGTGGTGGTGGTGGTGGTGGAGGGGGATGGTGACAGTGTTTTCCAGGCAATGAAATCTTGTTATGTGCCGCCAAGTTGGATCTGACTCATAGCAACCCCTCCTTGGATTTCTGAGGCAGTATCACTATGGAAGTAGATTGCCCTACCTTCTTTCTGAGGAGTGGCTGGTGGGCTTGAACCGCTAGCCTTCTGATTAGCAATCAAGTGCCTTAGGCACTATGCTATCAGAGCTCCTAATGAAATCTTAGTATTATTATTTTTGAAATACTACTTGTCAATGTGAGATTTTAATTTTAAAATAGTTTCTTAGCAATGTCTTAACTGCTTCCCTTGACTCAATCTAAATCAATGCCTCCCTGCTCCCAGCTTTGATCTCTCTATTGGCTCTGTGTCGTCATCTATACTGCACTGCTCCTAACCATCTGAGTGTAGAACCCCAGTGAAAGTTACAACCCCATTAGCAAAATGTGTGCATCCCAAAGTTCCACTCATGGTTAAGGATTACTTTAGGGCCTCTCTTGTGGAAATTTTCAGAATTGAGTAATAGGGAAGATTACCGTTTGCAGTTATTTAAGTAGCCAAGACAATGATAATTAGCCCTTTCAGTCTAAAGAAAAAGCTTTCAGAAATGGGTCTAATTTAGAATGGGGATTAAAATTTAGGGCTTTTTAAAATTATAAACATTTTTCCACACTAGAATGTACTGATAAAGAGACCAACTACTATACATATTAAGGAGGTAATAAATGGGAGATAAAAAGTTCTCCCTTCATCAGATTCGAGAGATGGTTTTCATTATTCCCAAGTAAATTATATTCAGAGCAGACTAAGATTTCCTGTAATCTAGGTTCTACATTAGTTTTTCTAGATGGCTATCATAAATATTTAATTAATGTTCCATGAATCAGTGATAGCAAAAAAATTCTGCTATCAAATCCATCAGAAAATACTAATTACAAAAATTACTTAAGATCAGCATTCTCTAAAGGGAATGCCATTTTATTGTTAATTTTTCTTAACTCCTTCCTGTGAATGTGTCATTAACTCCCTAGCATTTTATTTAACCCTCTTGTGACCTGTGGGACACACAGTGCCCACCTATATTTTCTGCCTCTCAGGTTTACTGGCAAAGCAGTATGCTGTGAATAATAGTACATGCTACTAGCAGGTGGGAACCTGTATAACTACTGAAGTAGAAAAAATGGGCGTATGCCGCAAATTACTGATTTTACAGGTATTATATGAAGTGTTGCATCCTAGGGGTTTTTGTACAGTGAGATAAGCCTTGTAGGTGTATTTCTGGGTTTCTGTGTGTTAGTTGGAAGTTGCGTTTCTCCTAATGATTCTGTTTCCACAAATACCACATTTTCAAGAACCAGTCATTATGCATACCTGTCAAGAGATCTAGAAAGCAATGCAGAGTCCAGAAGAACATATGTGTCCCACATAATCATACCCCACCGAGTAACACATAACATTTTTCAAAACCTATGTTATCTATGAAAAAGTCAAACACATTTACTAATACAGCATGCATTGTATTAATGAAAAAACTTATCAATGAAAGTGTCTTAAAAAAATTTTAATTGGGTCATGAAAGGGTTAAATCAACAATAGACTTACATTATTTGTCCTCCAATGGTTGACTTGCCAGCATCTATAGTAAAATATGCAAACCACTGGTTAAAAACAAACAAAAATAACCCCTTCTATATACACTAAAACAACTAACAGTACCTTTTAGCATATTTAATTAAATCTTGCAAAAGCAACTGAACTATAGCAGAGATCTTGGGCACAAAGCAATTAGTTACCTTCTTCCTTGGGAAATGAGGTAGCTATGACCCCTACGGTTCAATAATGATCTATAAATATTTTATGGCTAAAGAAAAGAATTAATTTTTGGACAGACTGCCCCGAGTTTCAGCTATCAGCACAGCAGCAATAGACTATAAATTCCCCTAATAATGGGAACAAAACTCAAAATGGAAAAAACTAGCCACTCTTATTGGTCTGACAGAGGCTGACGAAACCCCGAGACTATGGTCCCTAGTCATCCTTTGGGCCTGGAAATGAACTCACTCCCATGGGTTAACCTAAAGCTTTTTAGATTCACTTTGGTTTCCCTAAACACCCTCATGAAGATAAGTAAGTTATTTTTTAAATGTATTCAGTAACTTTTGTCATTTCTTATACTTGCTATGACTTACCTACATGGCCAATGAATACAACATTGACATGCTCTTTTTTAGGAGCACCTGGCGGTGCAACCACAGATTTCGGTTTGGGTATTTCCTCTTCTTCCTCCATCATTTCTTGGGCATTCTCCTCTGGGGGCCTTCCATCTCCCAGGGAACCACCCCCAGGCTCTGCTTCACTTATTTCTTCTTTGTGCTCCCATGATTCTTCTGGAGACATTTCTGTTTCTCCATTTTCTACTGAAATAAAGACATTTTAACTTAGTATTTTAGAAAAGATTTATAAACCTGTACTTTAAAATACAGATGCTTTTAAACAACAAATGGGACTTTGCATATTCAGCTCCATTTCCTCATGACCAGTGACATGGATGCAGAAAAATCTCACCTTCGCTGGTGGCATCAGAGTGCTCTGACTCAGAGAGTATGAGTAGCTGCTATTTTAACAAAGCTTCATTTTCATAAGGACAAACAAAATAAGAACTCTAACGTTCCTAACAGTCCAGTTATTCCACTGTCAAGATGCCCTGATTTAGAAGATTTTTTTCCCCCTCAAGTAATGTAACTTTTGCATCAACTTTAATAATCATGTTGGGAGTGTGAAAACCTTAAGAGTAATAGTTACAAAACAGGAGGGAAATTTTTCACAAAGGATATGGACTACTACTACTTGAGCTCACTTTCACTGTCCTCCATTCAATTCTCTGCTCACTAAACTTATCACAGTGATAGTGATACCCAGTTTGCTCTTTTCTCCATCTTGATAACAAAGACTCAATGTCAGTCTGGAACATTATAATGACCGTAACACTTACATTTGCACTTTAAATCTCGAGTGAAAGAGTTTCGTATTTTACTGTATTTTTATGGTCAGAAATTTTCTTACCAACAGGTTCTGAAAGTTCCATGCTAACAGCTGAATTTGAACCTAGACAAGAAATTGAGATATGAGGTGTATTTACAAAACACTATCTACCTTTATACACTACAGGCAATAAAATGTTTTCTTAATTACATTTTAAAAGAGTTACAACATAGAAAATTACCTTCACACAACAAGGACTGTTCCTCTTGAGAAGGTTCCACAGGTGCTGTTTAAAATAGAAATAAGTTGAACAATTAAAATTCGAGATCTGTATGTCCATTTTATCTTTTAAAACACGGTAAAAACAAAAATTGTTAAAATACAATGGAAACTCAGTAGTTCAGACCGGTGGCAACTAATTACAAGTTCTCAAACTAGAAGTCTTTGTTTAACCTACTTTTAAAAATCCACCAATTACAGGCAATTTTAGAATACTTTCAGTCATTGAAATTACCCATAAAATCACGCTTGTTCTCTTCATTTGCTGTAAGCCATTTCTTTACAGATACCGGTAAAGCATTCTGCAGCTCAGCAGGTCAGATTCTCAAGTTCTGCTCAACAAATACACATCCATTGCTT
This sequence comes from Orycteropus afer afer, assembly GCF_000298275.1. NCBI lineage: Eukaryota > Metazoa > Chordata > Mammalia > Tubulidentata > Orycteropodidae > Orycteropus > Orycteropus afer. The sequence continues at coordinate 11,533,310 of NW_006921648.1, forward strand.
TCAACTCCTCTTGCATCAACTTTAATAATCATGGGCCCATTTTAAGATTCCATAAACATATTATCATTAAGATCCTTAAATAAATTAAACTTGATATAAATCCCATGAAATGCATGTAGGCCCTTACAGCAGCAGCAAAGGTGATTCCAACGATGCCATTTTTGTCACATATTAGAAATTTAAGATTAACCAACAATCCAATTTCCATAGCCCCCACACTGCAAATCTACTTTTGACAAATCTACCCACCACACAAGAAATATATATATACTGATACCAAATAAATCTTCTTTTTACATCTGATAAATCTTAACAATACTCCAATATCAAAGTCCCCTTGTTTTTAAAAAGACACAGGGAGAGTCTCTTCAATAAATGGTGCTGGGAAAATTGGATTTCCACATGCAGAAAAATGAAACCGGATCCACACCACACATCACACACAAAAACAAACTCAAAATGTAAGAAGGACCTAAGTGTGCAAACTAAAACCCTAAAATTCTTAGAAGCAGCAGTGGCAACGCAGTCAGGCCTAGCTTTCAGCAATGGGTTATCTAATGTAACAACAAAAGCACAAACAGCAAAAAACAAAATAAAATAATGGGACCTCATAAATATTAAAAACTTTTGTTCATAAAATGACTACCAAAAAAGCAAAAAGACTAACTACTAACTGGGAAGGTATCTTTGGAAATCATATTATCTGACAAGCATCTAGTAACCAAGATATATTAAAAAAAAAACAAACAAACTTAGCAACAAAATGACAAATAACCCAATCGCAAAATGGGCAAAGGACTTGAATAGACATTTCTCCACAGATATTCAAATGACCACCAAACCCATGAAAAAATGCACAGCATCATTAGCCATCAGTCAAAATAATGAGATTCCATTTTACACCCACCAGAAGGGATATGAATGAAGAAAACACACACAGACATACACACACACATAAAATATCAAATGTTGGTGAGGATGTGACAAAATTGAGAGCCTTGCCCATTGCTGGTGGGAATGCAAAATGGTAGAGACACACTAATTAATTAATTAATTAAAAAAAAAAAAAAAAAAGGTACAGACACTATAGAAATCACAGTGGTGGTTCCTCAAAAATCCAAAAAAATAGAGCTACTATGTGACCCAGCAATTCTACACCTAGTATTATACCCAAGACTTTGAAAGCAGGGACTTCAAAAGAGACTTGTATTACACCAACGTTCACTGCAGCACTATTCACAATTGTCAAAAGGTGTAAACAACCTAAATGCCCATCAGCAGATGAATGGATAAACAAATGTGTACATACATACAATGGAATACTGCTTGCCAGTAGGAGAAAAGAAGTCTTAATACATGCTATTGTATGGATGAAGTTTGAAGACATTACGAGGAGTGAAAGAAGCTATTCTCAAAAGGACACATATTGTATAACCTCAAAATAAGTGGCATACCTATAAAAAGTTGAACTGGCAAGAGCTGTGTGATAGACATATTTACAACAACAAAAGAGTGGTTGCTGAGGCTGTATGGTACCCTTCTAGCTGTGGTCTTTGTGACTTCTAACCAGATGACTGGGCAGGACTATGCAAATGTGAGGTGCTTGTGACCCACAAAGGGGATTGGGTGCACAGAACTCTAATGTGCAAATTGGTCAGTTTTGCCATCCTGCTAGGCTTAAAATGAGCTATCCTAGATGGCAAGAAGGGGGAGATCTCACTACCATCAAGAAAGTAGAGCCAGGAGTAGAGCATGTTTGGACTCAAGATCCCTGCACTGAACTTACTCAATCCAGGAGGCAGAGAATTATGACACCAGGAATGGCAAGAACCAACAGCAGAGAAATGGCAGCAGCAGAGGCACCACAACCAAGAGACCAGCATGAAACAGAGTAGCAGGCTTCCTGGCCACAGAGCGAATAAGCTGACTACCTTCAGGCAGGTGACTTGCCTCTCTGGGTGGGGTGCCTCTCTGGGCACCTATTGGCAGAGCTTAAAGAGCTCTGTTACACTTGTCCAAGAATAACAAAGGCCAGAGAGAAGTGTGCCTGTGGCATGGCTTAGGGGAGGCTGTCCTGATCAAAGAACTGTATACTGAGTCTTTCTGATCCTCAATTGTAATGTGTTACTTTCCTAATATGCTCTATAATCATGCATATTGCCTTTGAGTTCAGTGTGGCTATTGCAACAAAGTACTGAACATCGCAGGGAAGTAAAGAATGCCACGAAAGAGTTGGCCGGTGTCAGAAGAAGGCTGGAGGTTAGTGACATGTCCAACCTCTGCCTCACAGTAATCAGCATTGGGTTGTTGATGCTGATCTTGATCTTCTCTTGTGAAGTTAGGAGGTCAGACACCACCCCCAGACCATTTTTACAGGCTGTTTATGTACAACCGAACACCTCATGGGATTTGGTTCCCTGGTTTGGAGTTTTAGAGTCATGGTTTCATGGGACATCCCAGTTAACTGGCCTAATAACATGTTTAATGCTTCTGTTCTACCTGCTAGCTCACTGTGTAGTACCTGGAGTCTTAAAGGCTTGCAGGCAGCCATCCAAGGCATAAAAATCAGTCCCTATTCACCTGAAACAAGAGATGAAGGAGAAGAGTCAGGAACAAGAGGATGTGGAATGTGTGGCTAACTGCTCTATGAACCACTGCCTCCTTTGCCATGAGACCAGAAGAACTAGATGGTGCCTGGCTACCATTCCTGAACTTTTTGCTCAAAGATTCTATAGAAGAATACTGACCAAAATGGGGAAAATGCAGTACAGAATTTCAAAATCTCATGGACTCCACAGACTTTCTGGAACCATGGAGGCTGTATGAACCTCTGAAACTATTGCCCTGAGATAATCTTTAAACCTAAAACAAAAAATATCCTCTGCAGTCTAGTTAAGCTCAACAACAGTTTATTTAACTAGTAAAAAAGCACTATGCCCTTTAAAGAACTATCTGTACAGTATCAAATTGACAAGAGCAACTTGAAAGATCAGATAGGAACCTTAGGGAGCAGTGAGTTTATGTTAATGAGCAAGGAACAACTTAAAAAAGGATGGACACAATGGTTACATAACTCAAAGAATGTAATCAAGGTCACTAAATTATACATGCAGAAACTCCTGAACTGGTATGCTTCCTTGAGCATGTCACTCAGACAACAGGACAAGTGAGCAGTAGAACTGAAGGGAAGGCTTAAAAGTGCAAAAGACGTGGCGGTCAGCTTCCATAAAGATTAAACTCTAGAAACATCATAGTGCAGTTCTGCTCTGTCCTACAGGGTTACTATGAGTCAGAATCAACGTAATGGCAGTGGGTTTGGTTTTAGTTTTGGTAAAAAATCATTTGGGCCACGCTTGAAAGGGAACAGAATTATACTTTAGACATAGTATGGGACAACCTTTTTCCATTTTCCTATTTTCAAAGAAAAGTTTAAGGCTAAGGTAAAGGAGAGAAAAAATTTTCAGAGACAGTAAGGTGGTGCTAAGTAAATCAATTTCCTGTATGCCATTCTATCACATAGGAGGCAGCAGAGTAGTGGATGCTGTTGCCAGGTGCTGTCAAGTTGGTTCTGTTGTACCCTACGCACAACACAACAAAACATGGGCTGGTCCTGTGCCATCCTCACAATCTTTGCTAAGCTTGAGGGCAACCACTGTGTCAATCCTGTGTTGAGGGTCTTCTCCTGTTTTGCTGACCTTCTACTTTACAAAGCATGACATCCTTCTCCAGGGAGTGGTCTCTTCTGACAACATGACCAAAGTAGGTGAGACCAAGTCTGGCCATTCTTGCTTCTAAGAAACAGTCCAACTGGACTTCTTCCAAAAGAGTTGTTCGTTCTTCTGGTGGTCCATGATACTTTCAGTATTCCTTGCCAACAAAACAATTCAAATGCACCAATTTTTCTTCAGTCTCCTTAATTATTGTCCAGCTTTCACATGCATATGAGGGGACTGAAAATACCATGGCTTGGGTCAGGCACATCTTAATCTTCAAAGTGACATCTTTGCTCTTTAACACTTGAAAAAGGTCTTTTGCAGCAGATCTACCCAGTGCAATACATTATCTGATTTCTTGGCTGTTGCTTCCATGCATCCAAGTAAAATGAAATTCCAGACAACTTCGATCTTTTCTCCATTTATCATGATGTTGCTTATTGGTCCAATTGCCAGGATTTTCGTTTTCTTTATGTTGAGGTATAATCTGCACTGAAGGCAGTGCAGTCTTTGATCTTCATCAGTAAGTGCTTCAAGTCATCTTCACGTTAAGCAGGCAAGGCTATGTCATCTGCATACTGCAGGTTGTTCATGAGTCTTTTTCCAATCCTGATTCCACGTTGTCCTTCATATAACCCAGCTTCTCAGATTATCTGTTCAGCATACAGATTGAATAGAGTAGTGACAGGAGCCTAATAATGAGTCAACTGTTGGGTTTGAATCCTAGTTTGTCACTTACAAATTGCAAAATGCAGGTATTTCATCTGAAAATACGGGAATAATATAAAATAACCACTTGATAGGATTGCTGAGAAGATTAAATGAGAAAATATACTTCTTTACTGTCAATTAAGTAATCCCTGGAGTTTAGTAGATTCAATAAAGGACAGTGTCTATCTCCTACCACGTATCAATTCTGCCAGCTAACTTGTAGTAAAGCGTAGTGCCTAAGACATTTGACTGCTAACCAGAAGGCTGGTGGTTCAAACCCACCAGCCACTCCTTGGAAGGAAGATGGGACAATCTACTTCCGTAGTGATACTGCCTTGGAAACCCAAGGAGGGGTCGCTGTGAGTCAGGTCCGACTCGACGGCACATAACAACAGCAAACAACATGTAGTGAATATCTTATGTGCCAGATGAGGATAGAAAGGACAAGTGCATATAGTGTTGGGGGTGGAGGGTGAGAGTAGCAAATTACAGCTGATTTTTATTGGGATGTCCCTGTGTGGTGCAAGTGGTTAATTTAAGCACTTGACTACTAGCCAAAACGTTGGTAGTTCAAACCCACCCAGAAGTTCCTCAGAAGACAATGGCCTGGAGATCTGTCTCTGAAAGGTCAGAGCCTTGAAAACTTAATGGAGCAGTTCTACCCAGCACACGTGGGGTTGCTGTGAGTTGAACTGACTCAACAGCAACTAAGGATTTTTACTGAGCCCTTATATGCTGATGACTGCCTCAATTAATCCCCTAAATCCCATGAAATATACACTGTTATTACCATCTCAAATATGGGCATATGAGAATCACCATAACAGTATACTAACTTATAATGTATAATTTGGGTGTACTAAGTACTTTAAAGGAGCTCTGGTAGCATAATGCTTAAGGCACTTGACTGCTAACCAGAAGGCTGATGGTTCAAATCCACCAGCCACTCCTCGGAAGGAAGATGGGGCAATCTACTTCAATAGTGATACTGCCTCGGAAACCCAAGGAGGGGGTCGCTATGAGTCAGGTCCGACTTGACGGCACATAACAACAAGTACTTTAAAGCAGGAAAAAGATGGCAACAACTGGTATGATAGATTTCCCAAGGTAGTGGGTTATTTGGTTTTTAACTCTAATTGAACCTTTTAAAACCAAACAGCACGTACACCTGACCACCTATTTCCTTAAACCAACTCTTATATTTACAAACATACTACATGCCTAAGGCTGTAAGGCACTTCTCATGACAGTGATATCTGTAACGGACCATAATGTGGCATAATGAAAACCTGGTCATAGTTTTATTTTTCAAAATGTCCTACATTTAGCAATCCCAATCCAGATCCCATCAACATTCTTTAGGGATATGGAAAAAATGATCACTAACTTTATATGGAAAGGAAAAAGACCTCA
>NW_006921648.1:11541661-11561227 GCF_000298275.1 Orycteropus afer afer
CATGAGACAAAGTATATGTGAACTGCTGTATGAAAAGTGAATTTACTCTGTAAATCTTCACCCAAATCCTAATTAAAAAAATATATATATATATTTGAACTATAAAAAAAAAAGTCCTACATTTATAATAAGTCTTAAAAGATTGTAAAACTTACAAAGGCAGAGATATAGTTAAGTACCCAAAGCCAATGACTTGCTTAATATACACATGATGATAGTGATATTAACAGGCCCAAGAATAAGACGATAATGGAAAAAAGCTCTCTATGAAACATTCAGACCACTGATGTCATTATAAACCCAGTGGCAATGCTGGCAAATCTGTGAACAGATGTTTTTGTAATAATAAACCAGAAGCATAACAGATAGGACAGATGTTCTTTAAATTTCAACTTCTCAATATAGTTGTACCTAGACCTCACACATGCACAAACAAGCCTTCCCTGTTCAGCTCTCATTAATGAAGATGATGGTATCGAGACTGCACTGGCTATTAATGAGGCTAGGCTTAGAATTCTACTAAACTCAATGTCCTGGTTAGAAAACTGACCACCATTCGGGCTTGATATTTCAAGTCCTGCACAATTCACAAATGCTAGCAAAACAGAAGATGGAAAATCTCCCAATGAATAAAATTATGGTTTCATATTTTCAGAAACAAACCCTTATCAGGTGTTTTAAAAAGGAAAGTGGGGAAAAGTTGTCAGAGTAACAATGAATACAAGTGCCATACCCAAACTTAAAAAGAAGAACAAGTACTATAGTTTATGATAAAGGAGGATTAATGAACATGGAAAATCCTACTTTGTCAGCTAGGAGCTCTGGTAGCATAGTGGCTAAAGCACTTGACTGCTCACCAGAAGGCTGGCGGTTCAAACCCACCAGTCACTCCTTGGAAGGAAGGTTGGGCAATCCTACTTCCATAGTGATACTGCCTTGGAAACCCAAGGAGGGGTCACTATGAGTCAGGGCCGACTTGACGGCACATAACAACAACAACAATGAACTGGCTGTGATACTAGATACATTACAACCAAACTGTAAAACAAAAAGTGAAAAGATTTCACCAGAAGACAATCAGGCCACCACATCACAACCTACACTTTTAACACAGATGATGACCTGGGTCTTGAAATTATTATTTATCATTTGATCATGGTGAAAGAAGCCAGACACAAAAGGTCATATACTGAATGATTCCATTTATAAGATGTATCCCAAATAGGTAAATCCATAGAGATAGAAAGCAGACTGATGGTTGCCAGGGCACAGGAAAGGGGGCAATGGGGAATGACTACTGAATGGGTATGAGATTTCCTTTTGGAAAGATGGAAATGTTGTGAAACTAAGTAAGAGGTGGTGGTTGTACAATGTTATAAATGTACTAAATATCACTGAACTGTTTACTTTAAAATGGTTAATTTTAAAGTGAGTATCTTAATGGGCCAGATGAGGATAGAAAGGACGAGTGCATATAGTGTTGGGGGTGGAGGGTAAGAGTAGCAAATTACAACTCATTTTTATTGGGATGTCCCTGTGTGGTACAAGTGGTTAAGCACCTACTAGCCAAAACGTTGGTAGTTCAAACCCACCCAGACGTTTCTCAGAAAACAAAGATGTTACCTCATTTTAAAATATATATATATAAAACATTTAAAAATGAAATTAGAGATTTAATCAAAGATCAAAGGACTTCAACATGGAAAATCCTACTTTGTCAGCTTATCAAAAAATGAGATTAAAAATATACGACTATTTAAATTAAAATTAAATTAAAAATTCAGTTCTTCAGTCTTAATAGCTACATGCTAGTATCTATACCTCAAGCCATTAAATAAGATGTAGTAATTACTACAAGCCTTTCAGAGCCCCATAATAATTACAAAAAGTTTTAAGAGCAAAACATAAGAAAGGCAAAAAATCCCAGGGCTCCTCTCTCAGAAAACCCATGCTGGTTATGGCACTCAGCATGGTGGTAATTAGCTATAGGCATGCCCTTATTTCCATTATTAAACAGTATGGTATGGCAGAAACAGCACTAACCTAGCAGTTGGCAAATCTGGATTCTAGACTCAACTGTATCATTAACTCTACGAGTGACCTTAGGCATTCACTTAGCATCTCTAGGCTTCAGTTTCTTGATGAGAAAATGATGCAACTATATTACTGCTAGGGTCATTTCCAGCCCTCACAGTCGAAGAACCTGTGAATTTATTAAGTCACATACCAATCTATCTGTAGAGTAACAATATTCCACTTTATTTTTCAAACAACTTTAAAAAAGGGTCTTACAATTTATATTCCATCTACTTCAAAAATAATGAAATATATTTTAAATACATAAACCAAAAGTATTTTCAACAGCCCCAGTAAGGTACAAAAATAACAGAACACATCTTTCTGCTACCAAAATCAGCCACCCAAAGGATAACAGATGTAGGTCGCTTAGTAGCACACTAAAGTTCTACAGAAATAATCAACCAGGTGATTGAAACAGGCTACCCCAGTTGCATTCTAAAGTATGCACTGCCCCCCAAGTGAAGTGAATATAATCAATTATCTACTTAGAATGAAGCTTAAGGCTAGTGAAAGATGCGTGGGTAATCCTTGGTAAGAGTCCCTTGGTGGTATCACAGCTGGCTGTTAACTGAAAGGATCGAGGTTGAGTCCACCCAGAGGTACATCAGAAGAAAGGCCTGGTGATCTACTACCAAAAAACCAAAAACCAAAAACCAGCCATTGAAAACCCTGAGGAGCTCCATGAACAAATGCCTCTTTGCCATGAAGCCACAACTGGATAGAGTGTAAGGCTACTATTACTGAACATTTTGATCAAAGATTTTATAGAATAAGCCTGATCAAAAGGGTAAAATGCATAACAGAATTTCAAATTCTCATGGAATTTAGACTTTCTGGAGCCATGGAGGGTGGATGAACCCCTGAAAATATAGCCCTGAGATTAATCTTTAAATCTTCAATCAGAAGTATCCCCTGGAGTCTTCTTAAAACTAAACAATTTAGCTTAGATAATGAATATCTGCCTTAAGCATTGTATATAGTCTTTTAAGTTCTATTTACATGGAATCAAACGGACAATAGCAATTTGAAAGATTAAATAGGAAAATTAAGGGGCAGTGAGTGAGTTAATGTTAATGGAGGCGGAGCTCAGAAAAGGGGAGTGAGAATGACTGCACAACTTGAAGAATGTAATCAATGTCACTGAATTGAACATGGAGAACTGTTGGACTGGTGTATGTTCTGCTGTGTATATTCTCAACAACAACAAAAAAAGAAAACCCTACAGAGGGAGCAAAGTTCTACTACTTGGACATACATGGGGTCACTGTTAGTTGGAGTCAACTCTACAGCAACTTGAACTGAAAATCCTTCCTAAGTGTTTTTCTCACCTGGAAAGAAGACTCATGCGGGGGAAGTGGTTCCACCTGGAGTACTGTAACAACCAGGCTTCCTTAGATCAAAGCTCTTTATGAAGAAACCAAATATATCTACAGTCCAGCCATTTTGTTAAAATATCAAAAACAAGGAAAATATTTTAAGAAGCATTTATGAATCAACAATTGACAACTAAAAATTGAGTCTCAGGACCTCAGAGAATCCAATGAGAGGGCCGGAGTCTTGCTTTCCAAAATTTCTTAGAATCACAGATATAATGATACAATTCTGACTTAAAATGCCTTGTAGATACATTAGCCAGAATCACAGCAACCAAATCCACTGCTGTTTTATATGAAAGAGAAAACAAGTAAAATGTAACTGGTGCTTTACTTTAACAAACAGCTAGCAAACAAAAATACTGGAACACAAGTAAGGTGAATTTTATGATGTGTGAATTATAGCTCAATTTTAAAAACACACAGTCTCAAACTTCCCAAAGTAACACATTATAAAACTTAGCAGAACATAGACATACATTTAGTTTTATGATTAGAGTGCTAAGATTGAAATGTTCATACAAGGAAACCTGTAAGCAGTTCCTCCTCCTGTCAACTCTGGAAACCCTCTATAGCCAGCCTTCTTACGACTTTCCTAGCATACTGTGTCTTCACTAAGAGTAAACGGTATTTGCCCTACTTCCCTTGCTAGACTCCTAGAAGTTGACTATTCATCTTGGTGTCACCTTATGTGCCTAGTACAGCATCCTGCATTTTGTAGGCAAGCAAATGTTTGTTAACTAATTGATAGTACATTTATCTGAGGAAAACCAGAGATTCACCTCTCAACAAATTCATTCCAGTACTGCTAAACTCACCCCAAAGGTTTTCAAATTTCTTTTCAACTGGAAGGACAATTGTAACACCTAAAGATATTTCCTTCCACCAAACAAAACCAAGTTTAACCTTTGTCCTCTACAATATTTTCCTAAATTTCCCTAACTCACCCTGACAAATTTTTATTGCTATCTTCTCATGCAATATAATTCCAGAAAAGGTGAAAAATAAGAACCAAAGAATGTGATACCAACAGTACTAATCAAATCTGCTCCAAAGAGTTGCTACCTTTCTTTGCAATCAAAATTCCAAACAACTGTTCAACATGACACTAGTTGAGATCTTCACTTATTCCCTGTGCTCACTGATCAACCCATTGAAATGTGCAACGTCATGAGACAGGCAACAAAATCTAATCATCAGTTAATCAAGGCAGGAAAAGAAATAACTAAAGGCAAGTGACACTCCAGGAACAATACCGTTGACTAATCTCTTCTTCCTACTCTATTCCATTTACTGACCCAATGAAGCCTGAAGATACCTTTCTATTAGAATTGTTATAGCAGGTAGTGCAGTCTTCTAGGAAATCAAAAACAAATCTCAATCAAGAGCCTCACCTAGCATCTAGTCCTTAACAGGTGGCATTTACCACATTAACAGAGTGAAGAGCCCTCTGGACAAAACCCCTAGGACTTTCATGTTGGCCATTCTTTACCTAGTGGCCCTGAAAAGCTCACTTATGCCACTTAACTGTACACTTTAAAATGGTGAATTTTATGGCACAGGAATTGTAACTGTTTCCCCTGAAATTCAAATAAGATTTGTAGTTTAATTACTAGTATATGAATATCAATTTTCTGACTTGGGTAATGGTACTATGGTTATGTAGTATATTAATATTAGACAACAACAACAACAAAATACCAAGCCTGTTGCCTTTGAGTAAGTTCCAACTCATAGTGACCCCATGTGTTACACAGTAGAACTGCTCCACAGAGTTTTCTACTTCAAAAATAGAAACAGATTGCCAGGCCTTTCTGCCACAGTACCGCTGTGTGGATTCATATAACTCATTTTTTAAAGGCAGAGTTTTGGGCAGTGAGGGTAGGATGTTAGAAAGAACACTGCACCATTAATTTAGAAATTCTGGCTATTCTAAACTTACAAGTAACCCTGACTATCTAACAGCTAAACCCCAGTTCCTTATCTAACATTAAACAATACTGAACTAGGTGCAAATTGGAACCTAACCCTTTAGTGACCAATGGGACCCCTGCCTATATTTTCTACCTCTAGAGCCTAGTGGGAAACTGCTATCCCACTTTTAGTGCATGCTGTTATCTGATCAGGGGGCCTGTAAAATTGCCTAGATCTGAAGAAACGAGTCTCATCCCACTAACCAACCCCAGCACCAGAGACCCCTCAGGACATATATGCCCCACTAATTATATCAAAACTCATATTACGTAAGAAAAATTTTTTCTTTTTATTCAAAATGCCTTCCATTACTGAAAATATATGGTTTCAACAAAAACATTCAACCCAGAAAATAATATGGTCTTGAAATGTACATTTGACCAGAGAAAATCGTCTACACCCTCATTCCTTCCAGGAACCCTATTTTAAAGAAAATCTCTTGTCCTAACTCACCTGGATCTCGAGAGAACTGCATTAACACGTAAATGAACCTGTATTCTTCAACTTCAAACTGATACAAAGTCAACACTGAATCCCAACTTGTGACTTGAGATGTGGCTGGAGACAGGCATAACCAGGACCATTCCCAGAAGGAAAATGACACTGTGCGAAACCACCCTCCTCTATGGCTGCTGCTGGCAGCAGCACTGACGGTATTTAAAACAGAAAACGGAATAACTACCCAGCCTGTTTCAGGAGAAAAGACAGATACTCATCCCAGGTGAACACATCTCAAAAGTCATTCTAGCACTTTGGTATCTAGACTCCTTAAAGAGCTTTCCTGTTACCTAGTTTAGAAACACACCCACCACAAATTTCAGCTAGGGCTTTAGGAACAAACGAAAGCCCTGGTGTCTATTTCCTCAACACAACAAAAAGAACATGCAAACTTAATGTTCCCCTCTTTAAAAGTTCGGGTCTAAGTGCCATTTCCAATTTTTTCCCCTGCTTCTTCCAAGCAGTTTTCTGATGGTGGGATTTTATGGGCCTGAATGGGCGAGAATATGTAATCCAACAGTCTCACATAATTCTGGACATCAATTTAGGAATTCCATTTTTCCCCAAATAGACATCCTAGTACAATATAATTCTTAACATTAATTTACATTTTTACATTAAGTTATATTTTACGGAAGCAACGTCTAAAGTCAGTAACACCAAAAGAGGTCTCTGATTTAAGGAAAAAAAAAAAAGGCCACCATGTAGGGGGTTTTCTTACTGACAACCACTTCCCTATACATTTTGTCTCTCTGATTTCTAGTACTGTCAAAAAGAAAGGGATTAAGATTAAAACTGCAAATGTCAGGAAGAGAAAAAACAGTCCTCCTTTGTAAGAGGTCATTCAGCATGACCATTCCAGGCCACTGCTCTGTGGATGGCTGTCCCTTGATGACTATATGGCTGATGGCTAGATAGGCTGTAAATTAAATCCTAAAACCTAGTCAGAGTGATGCTGGCGGCTCCAGAGTAAGGAGGGAGGGCTAAGAAAGAAAATGACTGGATTAAAGAAATTTGGAAGATAGGGTATGGAGAAACAGGCACTTAGGAGCCTTTAAGTGAACTAGCTGGGGTAGCCAAAGTTTCCTCTCTAAGCAAAGAAATAAAAGCTAAGCTTCCCTGATCAAAAAGAAAACCACCACCCCCACAAGCATAAGAAATACCAGTCAATAAACCAAATCCAAACTATGTATTATATACATCACCAAAGTACTTCTCAAAACCATATCCTTTTGCCTCTAGAGAGCCAACTGTAGTAAAAGTTTCTGCAGAAACTAAACTGCTTAGAGCACTTTTATGTAGTCCACTTACTTAAGAAATACCATACAGAACTTTGAAGGGAGAAATAAACAATCGGCCTCACTTACAAAGAGGCGGAATAGTCTATGATCCAGCCCTCCAGTACCCGGCTAAATAATCAAATACTGACAATTCCCAGGGAAAAAAAAAAAAAAGGCAACTTAAAAACATGCTAGCACTTAAGCAGCAGTTAAATAAGGAAGATTTTTAAAGGCCAAGGCTTAACTTCAAATTATATAAAGTATTTCTATTAGCTATGGTCAGAAAACCACGTGACAACTATTAACTTGTAACAAATGCTCAAGTGTCAGAAGAAACAGACTAGATTACTGACACGTGAATACAGACATGGTGAGTTGTACCGAGCAACCTGAATAACGTAATCGATTTCAAAGCAATTCAAATTCTAAACGTGTCACTAACAAAGGGCAACTCCCTTAGTTTAAATCCCACTCAAGAAAAACGACACACAAATGAACGTTTCCTATCACATTAGTATTAAGTGAGGAACCTAACTTTGTGACTCTTTAAGAACTTTATAAGCACAAAATACGCTAAGGGTGAAAAGATTTTTGTATTGATAGCCAACAGTTTCTGCCCGATCACTAGACTGCAATGCATCTTGGGATTCCTTTAGCACGGTTCGGTGCCATTGATATTTAAAACGTAATATTAGTTTCAGTAACAGAAATTGCAGCAAGGGAACGCTGAGCTAGGCCTTAAGGCGAAGGGAAAACTCGAGCATTTATCCTCCGCAACTCAGATCTCTCAACGCCCTCTCGACCGACTCCCAGCTCCATCTGTTCACCTCTGGGCCTCGTGGCACCGGCCGGCCGCGGTCCCCTAGCAGCCCCACACGGTTCCCTTTCCTAGGAGGTAACTGTGGCTCCCCAGGAAAAACCGAGAGCCTCAGGCCCCACAGGATCTCCCCGGCACGTAGCCCCTTGCTCCACCTACCCACCGCCGCAGCCGCACAGACAGACCGGCTCCCCGGGCTCCAGACCGCCCCACCCAGGACTGCCGACTCCTGGCGTCGCTGTCACTGCCCCACGTGCCGACCAGGCCCCTCTAGTGCACGTTCCCAGGACCCTGCGAGACGCGTCGCCCGCCCCCAGCCCCACCGCATGTGGGTCCCGGCCCCTGGTCCAGCTTCTCCCGCCCTCCCGGCCCGGCTTCCTCCCGCGCCACTGGGGTTGCCCCGCGTCCCGGCCCTTTACCCGAAGGGCCTTCTGCGCCGCTGCCGGCTCCGTGGTGGTTGTCTGCGGCGCCGGAGGAGGGTGGCGGTGGCTGGGCAGGGCCCCGCAGGAAGGACGGCACGAACTCGGCGGCGTGGACGTTGGGCACGAAGGGTTTGGCGTTGACGTTGAGTTGCCGGCTGAAGGCCGCGCTGAGTTGCTCACGCTGGGCCTCAGACGCCGCCGCCAAGGAAGCGCTGCCGCCGCACGGGCCCGGGCCGGGGGCTTCCACGTCCGCCTGGTCCCAGCAGTCGGGTGCCGAGTCGCTACTGCTGCTGCCGCTGCTGCCCCCGCCGCCGCCGCCGCCGCCCCCGCCGCCACTGCCCGGATCCATGATCGGGGGGGCCGTGTGTGTGGTAAAGAGAGGGCGGGAAATGGAGGCGGGGGCGACGGGCCGGGGAGGAGCAGGCTGCGCTGATCGAGGGAAGGCGGTGAGGCAGAAGGGCCAGGGGCTAGCGACACAATCTCCAGCGTCGCCGCGACAGCAGTTCCAGTTCAGACTCGGCACCCGCGACGACGACAGCGCTGGCGGCTCTACCCTCCTCCTCGTGTGTGCGAGCGGATCTCCCACCCAACCCCAACCACCTCCGACTGCCTCACCACCAACCCCACGCCCAGCACAGATTGACCCCTCGCCGCCACCCGTACCTTCGCCTCGGTAGTTCTCAGCCTTGTCCTCCCCAATTTCTAGCTATGAAGCGCGGCAGAACACGGAACTACGAGTTCCGAAAGCGCCCGCGCGACCCTGCTGCGGTTTTCCCGGAGGCCGATGGGAATCAGAGTTCGGCGACCGGGTACAACCGGAAGCGGCTCCAGCTCCCGGCGCGCACCGCGAGAAGGTGGATGTCTGGGCGCCGCTGGGCTGCCCCACCTGTCACTGGGTGGGGGCAGGGGCAGGCCCTGGAGCGACTCGGCGCTAGGCGGAGGAAGGCGAGTTAGCCCGCGGGAGTGGTCCACTCATCCTTCTTTTGTAGGACTCGGGAAAACGGGATGCAGTTTTAAAGTGGAAAACATACTCTGAACTCTTGAAAATTCCTTTTCTGTCCTTTCACCCGTCTTCCAGCGTTCTCTGCCCGCGTCTTTCTACCTCGTTCTCTTTCTCTCCACCTGTCTTCTCTTACCCCCAGCCAGATTTTGCCTTATATTTCAAAGCCGCCGCAGAGCGTCTTTCATTTTATATATTTATTTGGTGGAAGAGGCCATAAAACCGTGAGACATCACACCAAACTGCAGTGTGGCTCGTAAAGCTCTCAGGGCCCAGCCTCTGCCCTGGCCAAGGAGGTTGTTAACTGGAAACTTACAGTGACTCACTGTCTGTTGACTAGTCATTTAGAGCCTTTACACAAAGTTTTCCATTCCTTCCCTCTCCCTGCAAAGGGATTTACAGATTAAACAGGACTCCCATATTCAACGATGTCTCCACCTGGGTTTTGGTGCGTTCAAGCTAGCTTCCTTATATAACGTTGAGTGGTTTCCTTTTGAATGGTCTGATTTTCTCAAATGTTCCTGTAGTACTTTATGTTGACATCTCACATTTAGTTGCATTTAAAAGCAAAAGTTCCCATTAGGTGGAACTGCACAGGGTGGGAAAACAACGTTGCTGTAAGTACCAATTAAATTTCCTGCGACTCACCTATGTGGAGCCCAAGACAGAAAAACATTGTTGATGTTTTTGTACAAGTAGTCTAGTCAGAGTGCAATGAACCTGCCTGAAATTACATAGTAAAGAAGTGGTTGCAAGGGGAATGGATGTTTCTTAATGACATTAGCTCACGGTTCAAAATCTGGATCAGATGTAAATTTTAATTTTAAAGATAAAAGAGAACTCACCCTAATGAAATACAGGTAGTCCCCCACTTTGACAAGTTCCATTCCCACAACTCTATTGCAGGTAGGTTCTGAAGTACATTACCTTTCTTAGTTTTCATAATACTGCCTTTTGTCATCTGCATCCTAGTGTACAATACTTAAGCACTTGGCTGCAAATGGAAAGGTTAGTGGTTTGAAACAACCCAGTGACCCTACAGGAGAAAGATCTAGCAATCTGTTTGGCACGCTCTGGTGACCTAATGCCTCAGGCATTTGACTGTTAACCCAAAGGCTGGCAGTTCAAATCCACCAGCCATTCCTTGGCAGGAGGGTTGGGCAATCTATTTCCTTAATACCGCCTCAGAAACCAAAGGAGGGGTTTCTATGAATCGGACCCGACTCGACAGCAGTGAGTTTCGTTTGGTTTTGGTTTTATTGAACATCAGCAAGTGAACATCTGAGAACGATAGTGTCAGCAAATTACACACTGCTACTTTGTATGTAGCACATGTTACTAATGACAAAGTGTGTAAACGCCACTGCTGAGGATCATTTTGCAGCCTACCAGCCAACAGGGCGATAAAGTGAACATTTACACTCCTGAGGAAAAGGACCGAAAAGGGCAGCATTTGCCCCAAAACAAAGCAACAAAGCATAGAAGGCGGCAAGGGGCAGAAAAGGACACACGTGGAATGGAGAGCCCAGCGGGGAAACTGGAAGAGTACTGTTATGCTGAGGGGATGCAACCAATGTTAGGAACAAAATGTGTAAGAATTGTTGAATGGAAAACAAATTTGATCTGTTAAGTTTCACCCAAACCACAATAATAAATAAAAACTAACAAAAATATGTACCAAATAAAGAAGAAAACATTACCATCGAGTCCATTCCAACTCATAGCAACCCCCATTGGGTTTCAAGGCAGTAAATCTTTATGGAAGCAGACTGCCCAGTCTTGCTTCCATGGAGTGGCTGGTGGGTTTGAACCACCAACCTTCCGCTTAGCCGTCAGATGCCTTAGACACTGTGCTACCAGAGCTCTTTAAAAGATGTACAGTCGTAAATGTGAGTCATCATAACTCAAATACCTCATAAATTGGGGACGACCTATAGGTCAAAATGAAGCTATCATGTACCTTGTAAAATAACCCATACTCTATAGTGGTTTGCAGTTCTGTTTAATATAAAACCAGCATATTTTATTGAATGCTTTTGGTTTCTTTCACAGATATCACTTGGGATGTTGAATGCTACACATGTTAAAAAAAAAAAAAAAAATCCAGACACCTGCCTTAAAAATGACATTGGCTTTAAGTTGTGGTCCATGTGCTTTGAAACATTATGGACATAGATTTTTTTTCCATGTTAGGTGATGGATGCCTATGCTTAGTACGAAGTTCTGGTTACAACCTATTAATATAGTTCCCTGAAGACTCAAGTGAATCCTTCTTAGGGATGACCCATTTTAAAGTTGGTATTAAGTGACTGACCTCAGATTTACAGGGACTGTAACTACTGGTATAAAAACCAGAGCTTCTTGCATTTACAAGAGACCTGCATTGACACTGAATGAGACAAATACTTTCATGTTATATTTACAACAAAAAGAAAATATAATATGCCCAAAATAGAGAAAGTACCTTCTCAAGATTTGCCCTCCCCAATCCACTCCTAAGAAAATGTTAACACATGCAGCAGACTAGCATGGAGAACCTCACTGTCCTTCTCCAAACATTTTGTCATCTGACACCACACTTCACAGGGTATTACCCCTGGCACACTCATGATAGCAGTCTGGTAGGCTAGTTCTTCGCATCTGATTAGATTAGCTGAGTTTTTTCATCCCTGGTGTTTTTTCTAGAGACAAAGGCAGAAACTGCTAAGGCTGTCTGCTTAGAAAAGCAGTTGATGCCTTTCACTTCCATGTCCCCAAATAGGATAATTATGAATGTTCAGGAAAGAGTTCATGCTATTAATTTTCAAAATTCTTGATCTACCAGAGTTGAGACACTGCTCCAACAAGAAAGTGAGAAGTCCTTGAAAATTACAGTTGTGTTAAAACTGAGCAATTGAAACGCTAAAGAATAATGTAGAATCTGCAAAACACCGCATAACGTGGATGAACTTGGAGGACATTATGCTGAGCGAAATAAGTCAGTCACAAAAGGACAAATATTGTATTAGTCCGTTATTGTGAAAGTTAAGGAAAGGTTTATATATTGGAGGACATTTTCTTTGTTGGTTACCAGGGGTGGGAGGGAAGGGGAGGGAATGCTGTTAGATAAATAGAGATAAATATTGATTTGGGTGAAGAGAAGGGCAATGTACCAAATGTGAGTGACCAATATGGCAGCATTGAGGATGAGAAAGACAGAGAGAGTTACATGGGCAGTACAAACAACAAATATGAACCCCTTTGCAAATATAATACTGAGTTGTCAATGAAAGCAAACATGGGTATAGGGACGGATAGATGGGTGAACAAGCTAAACAATTATGTATGTCTAAATGGAGAGTGTATCCAAGATCATATACAGGGTTGGCAGACAATGGGCCTCTCAGGGTGCAGAAGAGTATGAAGGGATGGACACTGGGAGGAGGTAACTATGGGGAGGAAGTGGGAGGGAAGCTGCTGCATTGTAAATTTTGGTCAATGACATGAGACAAAGTATATGTGAACTGCTGTATGAAAAGTGAATTTACTCTGTAAATCTTCACCCAAATCCTAATAAAAAAAAAAAACTGAGCGATTGAACGGCAGGATCTTTTCTTAGTCATGCATTCCTGCCACCTAGTACAATGTTAGGAGCTTTGGTAGCATAGTGCCTAAGGCATTTGACTGCTAACCAGAAGGCTAGCGGTTCAAACCCACCAGCCACTCCTCGGAAGGAAGGTTGGGCAATCTACTTCTGTAGTGATACTGCCTTGGAAACCCAAGGAGGGGTCGTTATGAGTCGAATCCGACTCGATGGCACACAACAACAAGTACAATGTTAGGAGCTCTGGTAGCATAGTGCCTAAGGCATTTGACTGCTAACCAGTTCAAACCCCCAGCCATTTCTCAGAAGGAAGGTTGGGCAATCTACTAATGTAGTGATACCGCCTTGGAAATCCTAGGAGATATCGCTATGAGTCGGATCTGACTTGATGGCAAGTAACAACAACAACAGTGTTGTTAGGTGCTGCTGAGTTCGTTCTGACTCATAGTGACAACAGGACAAAACACTGCCTGGTCCTGCGCAATCCTCTCCATTGTTGTTATGAGTATGAAGGGATGGACACTGCTTCTGAAAGGTCAAGGCCTTGAAAATCCAACATATCTTAGAATTCACAAACTGTCAAGGAAATGACTCATGCGGTTGCAAGTGCCAAATCTGTGAGTGAGGCATCAGGCTAGGGTCTTCTTCTGTCTCACAAGGTTATGGGGGCTGAAGCCAAATTGACAGGTCAGATGACAGACTGCTGGCTCACAAGGCTGCAGCTAGCTATCAGGCCAGGTGATAGGCTACCGGCACAAGTCCTAAAAACCGGAGGTCAGATGATGACAAGCCTGATGCAGCATCCACAGAACTTTGCCAGAGCATTCATATATATTGGATGCAAGCCATACCCTCAAGTAAAATTCCCTTAACTTGAGCAAGGTGGTGCAAGGGTGTGATTTGAATAAGGGTGGTAAGGGTGCTGATTGGGTTAAGGGTGGTTGAGTTGCACCCTCTAATAAGGTCATGACTCAAGATACTTCTACCCTAATCCTTCCTCATTAATATAATGGACAGTTCACTCCCGTAACCACAGGCATAGGACTAGGATTTATAACACATTGTAAAATGGAAGATAATTATATCACATCACAAAATGGAGGACAACTACTTTAGATCAAAAGACGGAGGGTGACTACATCATTACCTAAATGTCCAATTACATCATTACACAACTGCCAAACCACTGAAAATCATGGCCCAGCTAAGCTGACACATAACCTTAACCATCACAATTTGCACTAACAGCAAGTTGTCCAGTCTCCTTGGTGGGCCACAAGTGTCTCATTTGCATGGTCACACCCAATCATTGTGTGTGAGTCACAAAGACTATGGCCAGAAGGACTATATTAAATAGTTCATTGTACTGCAGTGCTACAACATGGATTAATCTTGAAAACATTGTTGGGTTCCCCCCACGGCAGGGCTCCCCCAACCCAAGTCAGGGATAACGCCACCCGAAATCACTCAGGAAAGACGTCTCTTGATGCAAAAGCAGGAGGAGTTTATTCGGAGTTCCAGCGCGCGGGGGCTCGACTCATATCCCACGCAGGGGCAGAGGAGTAGAGCCCCGAGCTTCCAACACACATACTATTTAAAGAAATATTCGGAAATGGCGGAGGAACGAGAGGGTGGTGAGGGTATCAGGGATTGGTTAGGGGACAGGGGTGGACAAAGGGAATTCCAGTGATAGGCCAGTTTATATTTCGGCGCGAATACAAAATACAAGTGATTGGTTATTTTAACATAGTTTTACAGGTCATTGGTGGGTTCATACTTTGGTTTTCTGGCGGGAGTGTGGATGACTGATGTAATTTTCCAGGAACTGGGGCCCGCCTTTTTACTGGTCTTAATGGTGGCCTCTCTTTGTCACGTTGAAACATTAAATTTTAATTCCACAACATAATGCTGTGTGAGATCAAGCTGAAGTTCACTGCCATCGAGTCAATTCTGACTCAGAGTGACCCCCATTGGGTTTCTAAGGCTGTAAATCTTTAGAGAAGTAGATCGTCTCCTCTTACTCCTGCAGAGCAGCTAGTGGGTTTGAGTCACTGACCTGGTTAGCAGCCAAATGCCTTACCCACTATGCCATCAGAGTTCCTTATACACAGTAAAACATACACCAATTCACCAACTTCTTCAGGTTCTACAACCACTCTTACCCTCCTTTCTGAGTTACTCCTTCCCCATTCACATAAACTCACTGCCCTTTAAGGTTCCCATCTTATTGTTCGACTCGCTGTTGTTAATTTGATCTCATACAGATAGATTTTAGAAGAGGACAATAAACAAGACAAAAAAAAAAAAGAAAAAACATCCACTGCCATCGATTCAGTTTCAATTCATAGCAGTCCTCATGGGTTTCTGAGGTGGTAAATCTTTATGGAAGTGAATTGCTTCCGGGGAGTTTGAACCACCAACCTTCTGGTTAGCAGTCAGATGCCTTAGGCACTGTGCTACCAGAGCTCCAATGTGCAAGGTAGAATTGTTTACTAGTTAAGCTAAACTACTGTGTGGTTTTTAAGAAGACTTCAGGGGATATTTTTGGTTTAAGGTTATCTCAGGACAGTAGTTTCAGGGGTTCATCCAGCCTCCTTGACTCCAGAAAGCCTGGAGTCCATGAGAATTTGAAATTCTGTTCTGTATTTTCCCCTTTTTGATCAGGATTCTTCTGCAGAATCTTTGATCAAAACGTTACTTAATAGTAACCAGGCACCATGTAGTTTCCCTGGTCTCAGGGCAGAGAAGGCAGTTGTTCATGGAGGCAATTAACCTCCATAGAAACCAACTTTTGTGCCTTGGATGGCCACTTGCAAGCTTTGAAGACCTCAGGCACTACACAATGACCTAGAAGGTAGAACAGAAGCACTAAACACGTTGTTAGGCCAGTTGACTCGGATGTCAAAATGGCAAAAAATTTTTTTTGTTATATCTATTTTATCACAATAATTTTTAAAAAATTACCTGGGGAAACTTTAAATATAACTCATCCATAGAGATTCTGACTCAATTGGTCCTGAGTGGGACTCGAGTCTTGGTATATTTTAAATACACCTTTGATATGTAGAATCACCTACAGAAAGCTATTTGGCTTTTATTCTCAGTTCCTTTGAGCCAGACCAACAAGTGAAACTAATAAGTGGGGATTGACTGTACCAGGAGGGACCACTTAGGGGCCTGATCCTGACTAAACCTCAGGAGGTGTGATGTAATCTGTCAAGACTGTGTGGTGACATCAGTAACAACCCTGAGCTCTAAGGCTCAGAGGGAGCTTCCAGGCTGGGGACTACGTACAGGACAGGGTGGTGTGTCTTCTGTGGGACATGGAAGCTCCATGCTACAACCCCTCCCAGACCTTACCCTATGTGTCTCTTCACTTATATACTTTTTTATTGTAGTAAATCTGTAGTGAGTATTTATGAAACCAAAACCACTGCCCTTGTGTCAATTCCAATTCATAGTGGCCTTATAGCGTCTTATAGGTCTGTTTGACAGACCCTATTTGACAGAGTAGAACTGTTATGAGATTTACAAGACTGTAATTTTTTTTCCTTTTTTTTTTTTTTAGAATTGTATTGTGTTTTGGGTGAAAGTTTACAGAGCAAATTAGTTTTCCATTCAACAATTTGTTCACATTTTGATGATTGACATTAGTCACAATCCCCTCAGTGTAACACTCTTTCACTTCCTCCCTCTGTTCCCTGTTTCCGTTTGTCCTTCTTTCCTGCCTCTTCCTGCCTCCTGAACTTTGCTTTGGGCACCTACACCCTTGGGATTGACTGATCTGAGGAGTACGTTCCTCATGAGTGTTACCGTTAGTTTTTAGCCTGTCTTTTGTTTGGCTGGTATCAGATGGATCTTAGCTGAAAGCAAAAAATACCAGATGTTTACCTATGTTTTACTGACTATGCAAAGGCATTTGACTGTGTGAATCATAATTTATTGTGGATAACATTGTGAAGAGTGATAATTCCAGAACACTCAATTGTGCTCATGAGGAACCGTACTTTGATCAAGAAGCAGTCATTCAAACAGGACAAGGGAATACTTCATGGTTTAAAATCAGGAAAGGTGTGAATCAGGCTTGTATCTTTTGACCATCTTTATTCAATCTGTATGATGAGCAAATAATCTGAGAAGCTGGATTATATGAAGAATATGGCAGCATCAGGATTGGAGGAAGACTCATTAACAACCTGGTATATGCAGATGACACGACCTTGCTTGCTGAAAGTGAAGAAGACTTGAAGCACTTAATGATGAAGATCAAAGACTTCATATTCAGTGTGGATTACACCTCAACATAAAGAAGACAAAATCCTCACAACTAGACCAATAAGCAACATAATGATAAATGGAAAAGATTGAAGTTATCAGGGATTTCATTTTACTTGGATCCACAAACACTAACGGAAGCAGCAGTCAAGAAATCAGACGTTGTATTGAACTGGGCAAATCTACCGCAAAAGACCTCTGTAATGTGTCAAGGAGTAAAGGTGGATTAACAGTGGCAGCAACAATGGGCTCAAGCATAGCAAGGATTGTGAGGATGGTGCAGGACTGGACAGTGTTTCATTCTGTGGTACATGGGTCCCTATGAATCGGAGCCAACTCAGTGGCACCTAACAACAACAATAACACTGTTTGCCTGAAAGGTGATCCCTGAGGATGGGTTCAGTTCCAGATTTGAAGGGTTATCTAATGGCCACTGTATTTGGGGAAGGCTGCAATCTTTATAGAAGTAGACTGCCACATCCTTCTCCTACAGAGCGGCTGGTAGGTTTGAACTGCTGACCTTTCTGTGAGCAGTCGCTGGCTTAACCACTGTGGTGCAGTGAATTACTTGGTATGGCTTTTCTAACCCTGGGCTTTGTGACTCCCACCAGATTACTAAGTAGGACCATTCAAATGAGGTATATGGAACTTTAGTATGAGAATTGGTTCATTTTGCTACACTGTTGGTCTTAAAATGAGCCCTTCTAGAGGCAAAAGATTGAAATTACCAAAGACTTCACATTACTTGGTTCTACAATCGACACCAATGGAAGCAGCAGTCAGGACATCAGACGATGTATGTTGTTGTTGTTGTTATGTGCCGTCGAGTCAAACCTGACTCATAGCGACCCCTCCTTGGGTTTCCGAGGCAGTATCACTACGGAAGTAGGATTGCCCAACCTTCCTTCCGAGGAGTAGCTGATGGGTTTGAACCGCCAGCTGTCTGGTTAGCAGGCAAGTGTCTTAGCCACTATGCTACCAGAGCTCCCTCCCTAGCACTGGGCAAATCAGCTGCAAAGGACCTCTTTCAAGTGCTGCAGAGCAAAGATGTCTCCTTGAGGACTAAGGTGAACCTGACACAAGCCATGGTATTTTCAGTCGCCTCATAGGCATGTGAGAGCTGGACAATGAATGAGGAAGATTGAAGAAGAATTGATGCTTTTGAGCTGTGGTGTTGGCAAAGAATGCTGAAAGTACCATGGACTTCCAAAAGAACTAACAGGTCTGTCCTGGAGGAAGTGCAGCCAGGATGCTCCTTGGAGGCGAGAATGGCCAGACTTTGTCTCACCTACTTTGGTTGTGTTGTCAGAAGGGACCATTCCCTGGAGAAGGATGTCATGCTTGGTAAGGTGGAGGGTCTACGAAAGAGGGGCAAGCCCTCAATGAGATGGATTGACATGGTGGCCGCAGCAATGGGCTCGAGTATAGTAAGAATCATGGAGCTGGCTCAGGACTGAGCGGTGTTTCATTCTGCTGTGCATAGGGTCACTGTGAGTCAGAGACGGCTTGACGGCACCTAATAACAACAACAGAGGCAGAAGAGGGGATCTCACTGACATTAAGAGAGAAGAGCTGGAGGTGGAGTGGAGTGTATCCTTGGATGCAAGAGCCTGGTGGTAGACCTCCTTGGCAGAGAAGACTAGCTGGGACCACCAGATGAAGAACCAAGAGGCATGAGTCAGAGTGGCAAGCTTGCCTGACCATGGAGCAAGAAAGCTGAGTGTAGCAGAAGGGAGCCTGTCCTGATCAAAGAACTGTATCCTAAGCACATTCCTGAATTTGAATTGTAGCCTGTTACTTCCCTAAAAAAAACATAATCATGAGTATCGTCGTGAGTTCTGTGTGGACATTGCAATGAATTATCGAACTTAGCAGAGAAGTAGTGAGTACCATGGGAGGGACAGCTGGTGTAAGAGTTGGCAAAAAGGCTGAAGGGTGGCAGCATCTCTGGCCTAATAGGAATGAGCCTTGGGCTGCTGATGGTGACTCTATTTCCCTCTCGTGAAGTGAAAGGATGTCAGAAGAAGATACCACTTCCATGTCTTTTTTTTTTTTTTTTAATTGTGATTTGGGTGAACATTTACAGAGCAAATTCACTTTCCATACAGCAGTTCACATATATTTGACATTGACTACAATTTCAATGCAATAGCTCCCCTCCCACTTCCTCCTGATAGTTACCTCTTCCCTGTGTCCATCCCTCCATGCACTCCTGCCCCCTGAGCTGTCTCCCTGTGCATAAACAGCCCTTCTTTCTCCCATGGT
>NW_006921648.1:11562017-11569876 GCF_000298275.1 Orycteropus afer afer
CCAACCTTCCTTCTGAGGAGTGGCTGGTGGGTTTGAACCTCCAGCCTTCTGGTTAGCAGTCAAGTGCCTTAGGCACTACACTACCAGAGCTCCTAGAGTGGATTTACTCATGCTTATTTACTAATCTATATTGAAAATTTCACAATTTTTTCACATCAAAGATTCTGCTTCTAAATACGGTTGGCATTTGTCTCTCTCCCAGTCTGACAACAACTTCCTACAGACTCAAAACTTCTTTTCAAACTGACAATCCTTGACAGGGATGGAAGGAGCTCTGGTGGCACAGTGGTTAAACACTCATCTGCTAACAAAAAAATCGACATTGGAACCTACCAGTGCTCCTTGGGAGAAAGATAAGGCAGTCTGCTTCTGTAAATATTTATAGCCTTGGAAACCCTGTGGGGGTTGCTAAGAGTTGGAAATCAACTCCATGGCAAGAGCTTCTTTAAGTATGGTGTAAACCAAACCCAATCTACTGCAAAAGAGTTGATTCTGATTCACAGTGACCCTACAGGACAGAGCAGACATGCTCCATAGGGTTTTCAAGGCTGTAAAGCTCTGTGGAAGCAGACTGCCACATCTTGCTCTCTTGGAGCAGCTGCTGGGTTGGAACCACTGACCTTTTGGTTAGCAGCCAAATGCTTTGACCATTACACCACTGAAGCTCCAAATATGGTATAAACTCAAACCTACTGCCCTCAAGTCAATTCTGACTTATAGCAACCCCCATTGGATTTCCAAGGCAATAAATCTTTATGGAAGTTGATTGCCTCATCTTCCTTCAGCACAGTAGCTGGCGGGTTTGAACTGCCAGTCTTCTGGTTAGCAGTTAAATGCCTTAGGCACAGTGCCACCAGAGTTCCTTCAGTATAGTATGCTATCCATGAATTGTGTGTCGTTCCAGCAAATTAATGAACACACAGGGGCAGTGAGAGCTAGCAGGGGCTCACATTTGCCTACTGGGCAGTCTAAAAGAAGGTGTCCTCTAACGTCTGAGCTCTGAGCTAGGTCTGGGTGGTTGGGGCTGAGAGAGAGTGCCTTGTGGGCAGCTGGCAATGAGGATGGCCTGGAGGAATGGGATGGCGAGGATTGGACCCATTTCCACACTTTGGGAATTGGATTGATTCTAGGTGAAACCAAGCTTGAGAACCACTGGCCTAGTGGCAGATCATCCATCCTAGCTGAAAAGAATGCTGGGAAGTTAATTACAGCATTCAATACTACTCAGAAGTAAAACTACTGAGTACTCCTCTTGGGGTTATTCTTGGTATGTATAGCCAACTCTGAGTTTTACTCACAGATAGTTAGAACCAGAGTAACCCACTGGCCCAATTAAATAAAAAGGACAGAAAACACACTAAGAGCACACTGGTCCTACAAGATAAGGAGTACACCTAAGTGAGCTGACCCTCCTCCCCTTATCTTGTTGACCCCAACCTCCCAGGGCTGCCAAAACTAGCCTGAGTTGTTTTGGCAGCCCTCTTAGTATCCTGGCTGACCTTCAGGTCATTAAGTGCCTCATGAATATTAACCTCTCTGCCTCTGGCTGGAGTTTAGCTGCCATTTTTTAATACATGGGACGTATGGAGAAGTATGTAATCCTAACTGTGCCTGTGTAGAATGCAGAAATATGTATACCCATGATTTTGTATGACTTCCTGCTTTGTGAACTGTATGTAAGGGAAGCTTGAAGGAGCCTTCCCTGGAGCATTTTCGGAGGCTCTAGCTCTTGCTGTTCCCTTCTTTGGCCAAATATACGAAAGTGCCTTTCTGTTCTCCCACTTCAGCCTCTTGTTTATTGGCTACAGTGAGTCACCCCAAGCAGAGCCTGGATTTCACCCAGCACAATACTGTTTTATTGCTTAATTTTCTATCCCCTCTGACATTTTGTTTCACAATTGGCGACAAATACTGTGGTAAATACTGGTTTTGCACTTTGGCTTTCCTTTCTTGTTTCCTGAGGTTGGTTGGTTTTTTACTAGCCTTATTGAAATATAATTCACATAACATACAATTCACCCATTTGAAGTATACAATTCAGTGAATTTTAGTATAATCACACAGTTGTGCAACCGTCACTAAATTTCATTTAGCTTGGATTACTGGAAATGTAGTTTGGAATGAAATGACCCAAAAGCTGCCAGTGAGCAGACTAGAAAACGGGAGTCTGGAGGATTCACAAAATACATAAGCAATTCTGCAAAAAAGGCTGGACCAGGCGAGATAACAAAGGTATGGCCAGATTGAATTGCTAAGAGAGGATGGTGATGATAGTGTTAAATTTTGGTCATGTGCAAATTTGTATTAGAGCTTAAATTCTGAAGCACTTGATTTGTGGAGAGCTATAGTCCACAGTGGGATCCTAACTCCATTTTGAGTCTTGACATAAGTTCAGAGGTCATTTAGGTTCTTTCTGACCATTCAACCAACATTGTTGTTGTTGTTGTTGTTATATGCCATCAAGTCATCTCTGACTCATAGTGACCCTGCCTTGGGTTTCCGAGGCAGTATTATTATGGAAGTAGATGTCCCGATCTTCCTTCCCAGGAGAGGCTGGTGTGTCTGAACTGCCAACCTTCTGGTTAGGAGTCAAGTGCCTTAGGCATTACCCCAACCAACATTGTGGCTATGCATGGACAAGTTCCAGGACAAACCTAGGGAGGGGCAGTTTGCCTTTAGGAAGAATGAGGTCATACTATGTATGAGCTAGGAAACTTGCCTGGGTGTGTCCTTTCCTAATGTAAATTAAGTTTGGGGTACTGGTATTGTCTTGTGGCCACCTTGGGCCTATGACTCAGGCCACATGGTCATGAGTCTTGTCCAGACCACCACATAACCGGGTGGCCAAGTCCCAGACTAATCCTGTAACCTTTGTTGATCTTCAGTTCCTTATGCATCCCAGTCATGGTCCCTTCTTGGCTTCTGTAGTCCTGCCTGTAACAGTGATGAATTGATCCACCACCAATCATGATTTTGTGATGATTTTCTTTGTTTTCAATCTTGTATAATTAGCCCCATGGCCGTGACTCAGTGGACTCCATTGGGCTACTGTCTGTGCACATGCTGATGGTTTCCTTCATCCTGGATGATTGTCTTTGTCCTGTCCAAGGCTTAATAAAAGCGTGTCTATTGGAGTCTGAGAGAGGAGCTCTGGTAGCATAGTGGCTAAGACACTTGCCTGCTAACCAGACGGCTGGTGGTTCAAACCCACCAGCCACTCCTCGGAAAGAAGATTGGGTGATCTACAGGAGGGGTCATTACGAGTTGGATCTAACTCAATGGCAATGAGTTTGGTTTTTGGATTGGAGTCTGAGGTCTCTTTTTCCCTAGTAGACATTAAGCCTGAGAATTCAGTCTTAAGGAGACCCATCAACCCAATGTCATCAGAACTGACTTCCTCACCAGCTCTAGGTTAATTGCCTTTTCAGTGAGCCACTAGGGGAAAAAAAAAAAAAACAAAAACAGTTATTCTGGTTTCCCTAGGAATCGGACTCGCTCTTGCGAGTGAATCTTTTATGTCATTTTCCGTTGTTTTCCAAGCCCATCCATCTGGAGGAAGAGCTTGTATTCAAAGAAGAAAGGTTGATTTCTTGACTAAAATCTAGGAGCTGTTAACAGTTGCTGACCTACACGGTTGCCCTGTGAGCAGGCTGTCACCCTGAGCTAGAATAAGGTTCCTGGGGCCCTAGGAACTGTGGTATTCCCTCTGCCACTAGAGCCCCATCCTGCTCCCTGACTTAGCAGAGCTCTTCAGTGAAGTCTAAACAGAAGCGGCCCCTGGGCTGAACTTGCTTGTTGATTTACATTTGAAATAGCTATTGCCTTGCTGGTGATTGCCTCATTACATTCTCTTTGTGAATGTTAAAGACCGGAACTCGAAGAGAGAAGAGAAAGTCTGATAACAATCAGTAGGCTCAGATGAAAAGTTGATTAGTACTGCAGAAATCAGGGTTCATTATCCCCATTGTGTTCACATAGTGCTTATTGTGTTTTACATCGAAGAGCCTGGCACCTTTCGTTCTAGGTGCAGGGACCACTGTTACAGACCCCTTCTTGGGCAAGGTTCATGACAGATGGGGAGAGGAAGACCTCATCAATGTTCAGTAGTTTCAAGCTGCACAGCTAGGTTGTTAAACAATGTGTATATTATATAAATATGTAATAAAAACAATTACAATTTATGGACAAACTATTATAGTTAATTGTTATAATCTTTCATTTTACTTTAAAATATCTTTATGTTTACTTTTACAGGAGCTGTGGTGGCATAGTGCCTAAGGCACTTGACTGCTAACCAGAAGATTGGCGGTTCAAACCCACCAGCCACTCCTGCGAAGGAAGATTGGGCAATCTGCTTCCATAGAGATACCACCTTGGAAACCCAAGGAGGGGTCGCTATGAGTTGAGATCGACTGGACGGCGGTGAGTTTTTTTTTTTTTTTTTTTAATTTTACAGCAACCCTAAAGGTGTGCGTGTGTTCTGTCCATTGCTATAGGGAGAAAGGAAGTTCAGAGAGGTTGACTATCTTGAGCCCAGCTTAGCCAGACTGCAAAGCAAGGGCTCTCTCTGTAGTGTTTCTTGTGCATTCACATGACACTTGCTTCGGGACTCAATCAGACACTGCACGAGGAAGTGCGTGTCTTTCAGAGTGTGTGCTCTGAGCTTGGGCTCTACTAAAGAACTACCGATATGAGATCAAACTGACAGCAGCAACTCGAAAGGTTAGATGGGAAATGTAGGAGACAGTGAGATGATGGTAACAGTGGAAAAGGTGGGTGAGGATGGCTGCATGATGTGAAGGATGTGGTCCGTGGTGTTGATCTGTACACGCAGAAGTTGTTGAGTTGGGGAATGTTCCACTGTGTATCTTTTCAATAACAACAATAAAAAGAATGTCTTTTAAAGCTTTACTTCAGCCAATCAGCTGCTTTCTATCAGCTGGATTATAAACAAATCTGTGACTTACAATTTTCCCTGATTGAAACCCCCTAACAACTTCCAAAGAGGATCTAAAACATTTTACAATAAAACTGAAGGGACAGTAATGCCAGAAAGCAGAGAGCAAGAGAAAATTCAGAAACTAAGATATAAAAAAAGGAGGTTGTTGTTGTGTTGTTATGTGCCGTGGAGTCGGACCCGACCCCTCCTTGGGTTTCCGAGGCAGGAGGCAGTATCATTACGGAAGTAGATTGCACCATCTTCCATCCAAGGAGTGGCTGGTGATACCCACCAGCCTCCTGATTAGCAGTCAAGTGCCTTAGGCACTACGCTATCAGAGCTCGCAAAAGAGGAGGAGGGGGAAAGAATACCAAGATTTTACTGGAGCAAACTGCCACACGTCTTTCTCACACAGAGCTGCTGATAGATTTGAACTATTGACCTTTTGGAAGCAGTTGAGGGCTTACCAATGCACCACCAGTGCTCATCAACATTATAACAATAACAAAATGCAGTCCTGTCCAGAGAATGATATATAAACATACTTGTGGGGTTAAATGAAAGGAGCTCTGGTGGTGTGGTGGTTAAGACATTTGGCTGCTAACCTAAAAAGTTGGTGGTTCAAATCCACTAGCTGTCCTGAAAAAGAAAGAGGAGGTGGTTTGCATCCATAAAGATTTATAGCCTTGGAAATCCAGTGGTGGTCGCTATGAGTTGGAATTGACTTGATGGCAATGAGTTTGCGTTTTGGTGGGCTTAAATAAAAATTTTTTTTCTATGCTTTTTCTTTCTTTCTTCTGGTACAAAATTTACAATCTCCTTCTCGGAATTCCCAGGGATTTGGGGACCAAAATCTGATACACCAATGGCTTTGGGTTCCAGCTCCCCTTCTTGACTTCTGAGGTCCCAAAATGTGACTGGCCTCTGTTAGTTGATGCCATCTTTGTTGAAGTAGAGGGAACTCTCGTGGCAAATGGGTAAGCATTTAGCTGCTAATCAGAAGGTCAGTGGTGCAAATCCACCAGATACTCTGTGGGAGGAAGATGAGGGAATCTATTTCCATAAAGATATACAGACTTGGAAACCCAAAGGGGTTTCACTATGAGTCAAAATAGACTCCATGGTAGTGAGTTTGGAGTTTTTTGTTGAGGAAATAGCACATGTTGGTATTTTAGAAGGCTGGTGGTTCAAACCCACAAGCCGCTCCTTGGAAGGAAGGTTGGGCAATCTACTTCCGTAGTGATACCACCTCAGAAACCCAAGGAGGTCACTATGAGTCAGATCCGACTTGATGCCAGTGCGTTGCGTTTGTTGTTGTGTTTGTTTGATAAAAGTCTGCAGTCTACGGTGGGAGCCCTAACTCCAGTTTGAGTCTTGAAATAAGTTCAAGCACCATTTGAGTTCCTCTGACCTTTAAATCAACATTGTGGCTATGCTCAGATAAATCCAGGATAAACATGTGTGTGTGTGGGTGGGGGGGCAGTTTGACCTCAGGAAGAGCGTGGTTGAAAGTAGATTATGCTCTCTCAAAGAACTAGGGACCTTGCCTGGTTGTGTCCTTAATGATTTATTGAAAATAGCTACATGTTATCTAATTAAAATTAAAGGTATAGTCTTGTAGCCACCTTGTGGCTATGACTCAGGCTGCATGGTCATGAGTCATATCTGGACCACCACACAGCCAGGTGGTCAAGCCCAAGCCCAATCCTGTAACCAACCATTTGAAATCTGTAATTGTGTACATTTCCCAGTCATGGTCCTTTCCCAGCTTCTGCTGTCCTGCCCGTGACAGTGATGAACCCACCAGCCACCAGTCATGATCTTCTGCTAATTTCCTTTCTATTCTCTCAAATGGGAGCTCTGGTGGCGTAGTGCCTAAGGCATTTGACTGCTAACCAGAAGGCTGGCGGTTAAACCCACCAGCCACTCCGGAAACCCAAGGAGGGGTCGCTATGAGTTGGGTCCGACTCAGCGGCGCATAACACAACAACAACAACAACTCTATCAAATAAAAGGAACACCATGACTGTGAGTCAGTGGGCCCCACTCAGCTTCTTGCGCTGTGTACATGCTGATGGTTTCCCTTATCCTGGATGATTGTCTTTGTCTTTGGCTTAATAAAAGGCTCTGAGAACAAACACATCTGTCCTGGAAGAAGTGCAGCCAGAATGTTCCTTGGAAGCAAGAATGGCCAGACTTTGTCTCACCTACATTGGTTATGTTGTCAGAAGGGACCAGTCTCTAGAGAAGGATATCATGCTTGGTGAAGTAGAGGGTTGACAAAAAAAGGGGAAGGCCCTCAACAAAGTGGATTGACATATTGGCTGCAAGGATGGGCTCAAGTTTAGCAAGAATTGTGAGGATGACCTACGACTGGGCAATGTTTCATTCTGTTGTACATGTTGTTGCTATGAGTTGGAATCAACTTGACAGCACCTAACAAAATTAAAAAATGGAACACATTTGAATCTGTGGTCTTTTTTTCCCTTGGCACAGTTTAAAAAGTATCTCAGGGCATAGTCTAAGGAAGTCCTCTAGTCTCTAGTGGTCTGGACTTCTTCAGAATTTGAGTTCTGTTCCGCATTTTTCTCCCATTGATCCCTGACCATCTATTGTGGCCCTGCGGTCGGTGGTGGTAGCCAGGCAGCATTTAGTTCTGGTCTCAGGATAGAGGAGGCAGTGACTCAAGTAGCTATTAGCCCTAAAGACTAGTTTCTTTTCTGAGACTATGATTTCCTTTCTCTTTTAAGCCTCAGAATGAAATTTTGTTTATTTACAATGGTCTAATTATCAAGCAGGAGCTCTGGTAGCATAGTGGCTAAGTCACTTGCCTGCTAACCAGACGGCTGGCGGTTCAAACCCACCAGCCACTCCTCGGAAGGAAGGTTGGGCAATCCTACTTCCGTAGTGATACTGCCTC
>NW_006921648.1:11570211-11570856 GCF_000298275.1 Orycteropus afer afer
TGGGCCAATCCATCTTGTTGAGCGCCTTCCCCTTTTTTGCTGACCCTCTGCTTTACCAGCTGAATATCCTTCTCCAGGAACTGCTCCCTTCTGACAACACAACCAAAGTAGGTGAGACAAAGTCTGGACGTTCTTTCTTCTAAGGAGCATTCCAGCTGCGCTTCCTCCGGGACATATTTGGTCATTCTTCTGGCAGTCCATGGTACTTTCAGTATTCTTCACCAGCATCACAATTCAAAGGCATCAGTTCTTCTCTGGTCTTCCTTATTCATTGCCCAGGTTTCACATGCATATGAAGCGATTGAAAATGCCATGGCTTGGGTTAGATATACCTTAGTCTTCAAAGTGACATCTTTGCTTCTTAACATTTCAAAGAGGTCTCTTGTGGCAGATTTGTCCAGTGCAATATGACATTTGATTTCTTGACTGCTACTTGCATGGGTTCTGATTGTGGTTCTAAATAAAATGAAATTCCTGACAACTTCAACCTTTTCTCCATTTATCATGATGTTGCTTATTAGTCCAGTTGTGAGGATTTTTGTTTTCTTTTGTTGAGATGTAATGCATACTGCAGACTTCAGTCTTTAATCTTCCTCAGTAGCGTAGTGCCTAAGGCACTTGACTGCTAACCAGGAGACTGGCGGT
>NW_006921648.1:11570956-11580978 GCF_000298275.1 Orycteropus afer afer
AAACCCACCAGCCACTCCTCGGAAGGAAGGTGGGGCAATCTACTTCTGTAGTGATACTGCCTCGGAAACCCAAGGAGGGGTCGCTATAAGTTGGGTCCGACTCGATGGCACATAACAATAACAACAACAAGTGCTTCAAGTCATCTTCACATTCAGCCAGCAAATTTGTGTCATCTGCACATTGCAGGTTGTTAACTGAGTCTTCCTCCAATCCTGATGCTGCTGTGTTCTTCTTCATATAGTCCAGCTTCTCGGATTATTTGCTCAGCATATAAGTTGAATAAGTATGGTTAAAAGATACAACCCTGACACACACCCTTCTTGATTTTAAACCACAAAGTATTCTCTTGTTCTGTTTGAATAACAGCCTGTTGGTCTTTGTACAGATTTCTCATGAGCAGAATTAAGTATGCTGGAATTCCCATTCTTCTCAATGTTATCCATAATTTGTTAAGATCCACATAGTTGAATCCCTTTGCATGGTCTATAAAACACAGGTAAACATCTTTCTGGAGGAAGTGCAGCAGAATGCTCCTTGGAGGTGAGAATGGCCACACATCGTTTCACATACTTTGATCATGTTGTCAGAAGGGACCATTCCCTGGAGAAGGATGTCATGCTTGGTAAGGTGGAGGGTCAACAAAAGAGGGGAAGGCCCTGAACGAGATGGATTGACATGTGGCAGTGGTGATGAGCTCAAGTATAGTATGGATCATGGAGCTGGCTCAGGACCAGGCGATGTTTCATTCTGCTGTGCATAGGCTCCCTATGAGTTGGAGACGACTCAATGGCGCCCAACAACAACAACAACAAACATATTCCGGTATTCTTTGCTTTCACCCAAGATCCATCTGACATCAGCAATATCCCTCTTTCCATGTCCTCATCTGAATCCAGCTTGAATATCTGGCAGTTCCCTGTCAATATGCTACTGCAACTGTTTTTGAATTATTTTCAGGAAAATTTTACTTGCATGTGATATTAATGATATATGATAATTTCCACATTCTGTTTGGTCACCTTTCTCTGAAATGGGCACAAATATGGATCTCTTCCAGTCAGTGGACCAGGTAGCTGTCTTCCAAATTTCTTGGCATAAACAAGTAAGTACCTCCAGTGCTGCATCCATTTGTTGAAGCATCTCAGTGGGTATTCCTTCAATTCCTGGAGCCTTGTTTTTTCACCAGTTCCTTCAATGCAGCTTGGACTTCTTTCTTGGTGAATTACTTAGCACCAGTTTAATCTTCTTAGATGTGTAATTCCTCACTCTTGGCACCTAGCCTTCCCTCTCTGGT
Organism: Orycteropus afer afer; assembly: GCF_000298275.1. Taxonomy (NCBI): domain Eukaryota; kingdom Metazoa; phylum Chordata; class Mammalia; order Tubulidentata; family Orycteropodidae; genus Orycteropus; species Orycteropus afer. Next base: position 11,572,252 of record NW_006921648.1, read on the forward strand.
GCTCAATGACTTTGTTCTCAATGACTATTCTCAACATACCTACTGAGGCAATGGTTCTCAGATTTTAAAACTACTTACAGGTTTTAGGATGGGAGAATACCCTACTTCTCCTTTAAAGTAGCTCTTTCTAGGAATAGAAAGACTGTCAATGAAGTAGGTGGGACTGGAGAAAGGTAGGCATGAAATAAAATGAAAGAGGCAGAGGGCCAATCCTGTAGACTCCAGGGTAGCAGTGGGCACTTAAACTCCCTGGTTCTGCCCTTAGTCCCTACCATCTGTCCTCTGCACAGAAGTCAAAGTTACCTTTTGATCAAAATGCTACCATGCCTTCTTATCTCGGAGATGAAAGTCAAACTCTTCCCCATGGCCAGTAAGGACCTGCATCATCATCTGGCTCTCTGCTGCCTCTCTGGTCACTGCTGACCCTCTTTCTCTTTCTTAAACATGCCAAGAGCGTGTCTACCTCAGGGCCTTTGCATATGCTAGTCCCTCTTCTCAGATGGCTTACATTCTCATTTTCTTCATGTCTTAACCTAAATGGTAACTTAGCTAAGAGGCTTTCTCCATAGTGTTTATCACTGCCGATTGTACTACTCAAGGAACTCTGGTTGCACAATTCATAAGACATTCAATTGCTTACAGAAGATTGGCAGTTCAAACTCATCAGCTGCTGTGCAGGAGGAGATGAGGTAATCTACTTTGATAAATATTTATAGCCTTGAAAACCCAATGGGAGTCACGATGAGTCAGAATGGACTCGATGGCAGTGAGTTTGGTTTGGAATATACTAGTTAAGGAGCTCTGAAAGCACTGTGGTTAAAGCCTTGGGCTTCTAACCAAATGTTGGTGGTTCAAACCCACCAGCCTCTCTAAGGAAGAAAGATGAGGCAGTCTGCTTCCACAAAGAACTATAGCCTTGGAAACCCTAGGGGGGGCAGTTCTACTGTGTCCTATAGGATAGCTATGAGTTGGAATCTACTCAATGGCAATGGGTGTTGGGTTTGATAACATACTATTTGAGGTTATCGGTGGTTCAGTGGTAGAACACTTGCCTTCCATGGAAGAGAACTGGGATCGATACTCAGCCTGTGCACCTCACGCGCAGCCAATACCTGTCTGTCAGAGGAGGCCTGTGTGTTGCTGTGATGCTGAACAGGTTTCAGCGGAGCTTATAAATGAAGATGAGTCTTAGCTTATGTCATGATTTGGGCCGACAATATGGTTGGCAACAACAATAACAGGTAATGCAGTAATCGTATCAGTCTCCCTCCAGTGGGCTGCCTTTGTGCTGTGCTTTGTATTTACTTATGTACCTTTGAACCTATGAGGTTGAGCATTTCCTTTGAGGATGTTACTAGGCTCAAACAAGCAAAATAACTGGCCTAGGATCAGAGAACTACCAAATGGCAGAGGCAGAATTCAAACCCAGGCCAGTCATTGCTCCCAAGCCAGGACTCAACCCCCACCAGGGCACTGCTAAAGCTTCATGGTTTTGCCATCTGCACATACCATTTGGACTATGATTCAATGTTTTTCTCTATAAACTGACATCTTTTTTAAAATAAATGAATTCATTTTAAAAGGAAGTTTTATTATTACAGTAAATGGAAAACAAGTGTCACTTGCCAAGAAAAGGAGGCACTTTTGAAAACAGATACAAAGGAAACAAAATATTATTACATTTTAGCCAAATACCATTACTGGCTGAGGCCCATTCCATCTGTTAAAAAGGGAGATTAGCAAGTGTTAAAAAAAACATAAATGCACAGAGAAACACCAGTAATTAGTGTAAAGGAATATATTTATTGGGAGTTGATACTATTTGAATCGTGCAGTGTCAACTGAAAAGATCGGCAAGATGCTCCAAAGAGAGGGTAGTGAGAGTAGGTTATATAGGAGGGGTCCAGACAGAGTAATCTTCTGAGGGCCCTTGTAGATTACCTCCTCACTGGTTTCTCAGGAGACAGCCTTAGAGCATGTGCAGGGCTTCATGGTCAGTCAGTTGTGAAAACAGTCACTAAGGACAAGCCTTAAATCCTAAAACACAAGCTTCCGGTCAGGCCCTGAACTTCCTGTTTCTGTAAACTGACTGAACATTGGTAATTCTCCACAGGAGCCCAATGCCTAAGGCAAAACAGTCTCCACTAAGCTGCTCATCAGGATGTTGTTTGGCCTGACAGTGACTCCAGTAAACCAGTTCCTTAAAAGCCCCAGGTTCAAAAGGACACCTAAGGACATCTGACCTGGGTGGTCACTGAACTCCATGAACCCAGCAATCTGGATTCCAGAAGAATTAACAGTTTCTCAGAAGCTGTAGAGATGTGTTGAATGCATGCTAAAATCCGTCTGAGGTCTTCTGGACCTAGTCAGAGGATCAAAAGGTAACTGAAAGGAAGACTTCCAATAAGATGGTGGAATAGGCAGACAAGCTACACAGACCCTCTTCAACGACAAAAAAAGAGAAACCAATTGACAGAGATACGAAGATAATCCTGGAGCCCTGAGCTTTGAAAGGAAGACAGAAGTGGATTAAATGCCAACTAGTAGAAGAACCTGAATGAAAACAGTGAACAAAGAGACAAACAGAGCTGCAGACTGTCAGCTGTCCTGGTGGCATGGACAGTTTGAATATTTCCAAGTGGTGTTAGGACCTGACAATTAACCTAAAAATTGGCCCAGTTTTCCAAGGGCTGCATGGATGACTGCACTCCTAGCTGATGACTAAAAAGGGAAACAGCAAAGAAGGAGACAAACTGAATTGTACACTTTCAGCTGTCTGGAGGATGCAGCCATTTTGAATGTTCACAAGTGGTGAATATTTTGTGTATTTAAAGTGACAGCATTCTCCTTCAGATTCCAGGGACCTAAGAATAAGCTCCACTTGCCAACAACAGCCTAGACATACAGGAAGCTACTGGAAAGGAGACAGGTGATGAATGCATAAGTGCTGCCAACTAGTGAATAGAGGAGCACAGTACCTGCTTACTCAGATACATCCAAACAAAACAAAGAAGAAAATCTTGGGTGAATCACTCCAATGTAAAATCACCAATTAAATATAAATACAACAATGTCACAATGTCTTGGAGACAACAGACCACACAAAGAAGCAAGATAAAGCAGTAGAAACAAAGGACCAGGATACAGACCCAGAACACATCCCAGGGGAAAAAGCAGCATTGGAACTCCCTGATGAGGAATTAAAAAGAATTATATTTATGTACCTTCAATGGGTTGAGGGACAGATCAAGGAAAACACTGACAAAATTGACAAAACCACAGAGAAAACCCAAGAACAATATTGAAGACAATACAAGAACAAAATGACAAAATAAATGAAAAACTAGAAATGATACAAAATCTACAGGTAGAAATCCAGAAGATTAATACTAAATTCTTAGATAACACATTGAACAGGCAAAGGAGTAGAATTGAATCAATGGAAGACCGAATTAGTGAGATTGAAGACTCATACCTCAATACTTCTTTGGAAAAGGATCAATCAGAAAAAAGAGCAAAACAAAATGAAGAAAGCCTATGGTTCAGGTGGGATATCATCAAAAGGAATAAAACCCACATGTAATCAGAATTCTAGAACAGGAAGAGACAAATAAAGCCACAGAGAAAATTGTCGAGGATTTGTTGGAAGAGAATTTCCCTGATATAATGAAAGATGAGGATATATCCATTCAAGAAGTCCAGTGAACCTCAAACAGGATAGACCCCACAAGAAAATCATCAAGATCTATCATCATCAAACTCACCAAAACCAAAGAGAAAAAAAGAATCCTGAAAGCAGCATGGGAAAAATGAAAAGTTACCTACAAAGGGCAACCAATAAGGCTAAGCTCTGATTTCTCAGCAGAAAACATGCAGGTGAAAAGGCAATGGGATGGGATATATAAAACCCTGAAAAAAAAAATTTCCAACCAAGAATTATATATCCAACAAAATTGTCCCTCAAATGTAATGGGAAGATTAGGACATTTCCAGATAAACAGAAATCGAGGGAATTTGTTAAAACCAGACCAACCTTACAAAAGATGCTAAAGAGAGTCCTTTGGACAGGGAACCAACAACAGCAAACAACAACCGACCATTAACACACGTGATGAAATAATCCAGAAACCAAACCAGTTATGTAAGTATCCAAAGTAAATAAGCTTACAAGATTATAAACAGTGAACTAGAGACATCAATTGGCAAATGAGGACAACTACAAACCAAAAAGAGGGAAAAAATAGTGTTGTTAGAACTTCTAGATGGTGAGGATGTCAAGACAAACTGCAAAACAGAACAGACTCTTCTAAACTTGGGAAGAAAACTATAAATCACAGGGTAACCTCAAAGAAAAATGATAAACCTTCTCATCAAAATAAAAAAGAGGACAAGCACAAACATTTAGCAAATACTAAAACAATAGCAATGAAGGAAGTGATAACACAGTTCAAAAACAAAATGAGCTCAGCACAGAAAATTATATGGAACTAAGAAATCAGTAATACCACAAAAAAACACATAACAAACTGACGGCACCAAATTCATACTTGTTGATAATTACACTGAATAGCAATGGATTAAATGTACCACTCAAAAGATGGAGAGTTGTAGACTGGATAAGAAAACATAACCCATCAGTGTGCTGTCTTCAAGAGACGCACCTTAGAGACAAAGACAAAAATAGGCTAAAAATCAAAGGTTGGAAAATGATATATCAAGCAAATGGCAACCATAAAAGAGCAGCATTAAACAATATTAATTTCCGATAAAATTGACTTTAAGACAAAAGCTACTGTACGAGACAAGGAAGGACATTATATTGTAATTAAAGATCAATTGAATAAGAGGACATGACCATAATAAATATCTATGCACCCAATGAAAGAGCCCCAAAATACATAAATCAGACTTTAACAGAATTGAAAAGACAAATAGATGACTCCACAGTCATAGTAGGAGACTTTAATACACCACTTTCAATGAAAGATAGAGCAACTGGAAAGAAACTCAACAAAGATGTGGAAGAACTACACAATACAATCCACCAACTTGACCTTATAGACATCCACAGACCATTTCACCTAACAACAGCACAATAGCCATTCTTTTCCAGTGCACATGGAACATTCTCCAGGATAGACCATATGTTAGGCTATAAAGCAAGCCTTAAGAAATTTAAAAACATCGAAATACTGCAAAGTGACTTCAGATCACAATTCTATAACATTAGAAATTAACAATAGGAAGATCAATGGAAAAAGAGCAAACACAAGGAATCTGAACAATACCCTCCTAGAAAATGACTGGGTAATAAAAGAAATGAAAAAATCCTTAAATCAAATGAGAATGAAAACACAACATGCCAAAATCTTTGGGGCACAGTAAAAGCAGTGATCAGAAGCCAATTTATAGCAATAATTGTACACATCCAAAAAGAAGAAAGAGCCAAAATCAACACCTTAACCCAACATCTCCAACAAGTAGAAAAAGAGCATCCGAAAAAAAGCCTATAGTCACCAGAAGAAAAGAAATAATAAAGATTCAAGCAGAAATAAAGGAAACAGAAATAGACAATTGAGAAAATCAACAGTATTAGAAGTTGGTTCTTTGAAAAGATTAATAAAACTGACAAACCACTGGCAAATTTAACAAAGGAAAAGAGGGAGAGAATACAAATAACACGAGTAAGAAGTGAATTGGGTGATGTCACAACAGAACCAACAGAAATTAAAAGGATAATATCAGGATGCTATGAAGAACACTAGTCCAACAAATTTGAAAATCTAGAAGAAATAGACAGATTTCTAGAAACATACTACTTACCTAAACTAACACAGACTGAGGTGGAAAAGTTGAACAGATCCATAACAAAAGAAGATACTGAACAGGTCATAAAAAAATGACCACCAACAACAAAAAAAGCACTGGCCCACATGGTTTCATTGGAGAATGCCATTCAATGTTCAGAGAAGAACTGACACCAATCCTACTCAAACTATTTTAGAACATAGAAAAGGATGGATTCCTCCCAAATTCATTTAGGAAACAAGCAAAACGTTGATACCAAAACCAGGCAAAGACATCATTAAAAAGGAAAACTACATACCAATATCCTTCATGAATATAGATGCAAAAATCTTCAATAAAATCCTAGCCAATAGACTCAAACAATGTATCAAAAAATAATCTGTTATGACCAAGTGGGGTTCATACCAGGTATCCAAGGATGATTTAACATTAGAAAAACAATCTGTCATCCATCACATAAATAAAGCAAAGGAAAAGAACCGCATGGTCATATCAATCGATGCAGAAAAGGCATTTGATAAAATCCAACACCCATTCCTGATAAAAACTCTCAGCAAAATTGGAATAGAAGGGAAATTCCTCAGCATAATAAAAGGTATATATGCAAAACCAACAGCCAACAATTGAGAGATTTAGATTAGTGGCAGGATACAAGATCAATATACAAAAATCAGTTGGATTCCTCTACACCAGCAAAGAGAGTGCTGAAAAAGAAATAAGCAAATCAATACCATTTACAATAGCTACCCAAAATAAAATACTTTTATTTTATAAAAGATATAAAAGAATTAATCTCACTAGGGATGAAAAAAAACCTTACAAAGAAAACTACAAAACACTACTTAAAAAAAAAAAACAAACCCACTACTTCAAGAAACCATAAGAGACAATGTGTGTGTGAACTGCTGTATGGAAAATGAATTTGCTCTGTAAATTTTCACCCAAATCACAATTAAAAAAAAAAAAAAGAAAGAAAAGCAAGAGTTTTTTTTTTTTTTTAAATGAAGTCAAATTAAAAAAAAAAGTTGTACTCAATGAAGTGATTACAGTGATTTTAGCTGATGAGACATAGGGATTACACATGAGGGCTTAAATTGCAGTTTGCTTGATGGGTTGAAAATTTTAAATTATACTGGGAAAAAATTAATTTTTTTTTTTTTTACAAAGAATCAATGTTTTAAAAAGTGCTTTTGTAATGTTAGAATTAAATTGCAATTTTTGAAACAATGTAAAGTCATGACATTAAAAAGTAATGTCTTCCAAGAAGGCCGCAGGGAAGAGGTAACTACAGTGAGGAAGTAGGAAGAGAGCTGTTACATTGTGGGGAATTATAGTCAATGTCATGAAACAAACTGTATATGAACTGCTGTATAGTGTAACTTTCACCCAAATCACAATGAAAATTTAAAAGGGGGGAAAAAAAAAGAAAAGAACCCATAAGAGATCTACATAAATGGAAGAACATACCATGCTCTTAGACAGGAAGATTGAACACTGTGAAAATGTCAATACTACCCAAAGCAATCTGTGCATTCAGTGCAATCTCAATCCAGATCCCATCAACATTCTTTAAGGATATGGAAAAACCAATCATCAATTTTATATGGAAAGAAAAGACCTCAGATAAGCAAAGCACTGTTGAAGAAGAAGAATAAAGTAGGAGGTCTCATACTCCTGGATCTCAAAACCTATTGTACAGCCACAGTAGTCAAAACAACCTGGTATTGGTTCAGTGAGACACACATAAACCAGTGGAACAGAATTGAGAACCCAGAAATAGATCTATCAACCTATGGTCAGCTGATATTTGACAAAGGGCTGAAATCCATTAAACGGGGTAAGAGATGGTTTCTTTAACAAATGGTGCTGGCAAAACCAGATATCCACGTGCAGAATCACTGTGAAACAGGATCCATAGCTCACACCATACACAAAATCTAACTCCAGATGTATCAAAGATTTAAATGTGAAACTTGAAACTATAAAGTTCCTCAAGGAAAAAATAGGGGCAAATTTAAGGGCCCTCGTATATGGCGTAAATAGACTATCAAGCATAATCCAAAATGTACAAACAGCAGAAGAGAAACCAGATGACTGGGACCTTCTAAAAATTAAATTTTTATGTGCTTCCAAAGACTTCTCCAAAAGAGTAAACAGAGAACCTACAGATTGGGAAAAAATATCTGGCAATGACATGTCTGACAAGGAACTTATCTCTAACATTTGTGGAACACTCCAACACCTCAACAACAAAAAGACAAACAATCCAATTCAAAAATGGGCAGAAGACATGACCAGACACTCCACCAAAGAGGATATTCAGGTGGCCAACAAACACATGAAGAAATGCTCATGATCATTAGCCATTAGAGAGATGCAAATCAAAACAACAGTAAGATACCATCTGGCCCCAGCACTAATACCAAAGTTCAATAAGACAGAAAATAACAAATTTTGGTGAGGATGTGGAGAGATTGGGACTCTCATACACTGCTAGTGGGACTGTAAAATGGTACAACCACTGTGGAAAGCAGTATGGCAATTCCTTAAAAAGCTGGAATTAGAAATGCCATTTGATCCAGCAATCCCATTACTAGTATATATCCTAAAGAAGTGTGAGCTAGGGCAAGAACAGATATGTGCACACCCCTGTTCATCACAACACTATTTACAATAGCAAAAAAATGGAAACAACCTAGGTGACCATCAATGGAAGAATGGATAACCAAACTATGGTACATACACACAATGAAATACTATGCAACCCTAAAGAATAACGTCGAATCTGCTGAACACCACATAATGTGGATGAACTTGGAGGACATTGTGCTGAGTGAAATAAGACAATCACAGAAGGACAAATATTGTATTAGTCCGCTGTTGTGAAAAGTCAAGGAAAGGTTTATATATGGAAGGAAA
>NW_006921648.1:11581390-11591655 GCF_000298275.1 Orycteropus afer afer
GGGCAATCCACTTCTGTAAAGATTTACTGCCTCAGAAACCCAAAGTGGGTTGCTATGAGTTGGAATCAACTTCATAGCAGTGATTTTTTTTTTTTTTTTTTTTTACCATCCCAGGTTTTGAGAAACAGCAGTAAACCTTTGAGCTCTTACACCCTGATGTACTTCACTTCTGAACAACAGGAGGAAGAAGAGCTTACGTGATGGAACGTTGTGGCTGAAACTTAAGGAGTCGGAAACGGAGCTCCGCAGGTTGATATCTGATCCTGTCCCTTGTGTTCTCTTTCTAGAGATGGATCAAAGCATATTGCCTTTGAAAATGTTGACAGGGGTCCTGGAGGAAATCAACATTCCTACTCAGGCGCAGTAGGGACATCAGTAATTGTAGGGTGGCACACAGTTCATCCTGGATAGAGAGCCAGTTTACAAGGCTCATATCTGGTGTCTGTCTCCCATGTTGAGTCTTTCACCCTTAGGCCTTCTGGGAAACAGGTGTTTGATGTGCAAAGAAAAAGTGAGGGCACCTTAAAGGCACAAAAGCAAGAAGGAGGGGTGGTCAAGCTGGGGAAGCGTGAGGCCCCCTAAGCCTCACGTTACAGAGTCTGCTTGTGGAAAGTGATCTCAGAGGATAAGACACGTATGTTGTAATATACATGAGACAGCCTGAGTTAAAATGAAGTGAGATCTTGTGGCACTTCAGAAGTAGGACAAACTGGGATGGTTGAGGGGAGAGGTGGCTGGGGCTGCTTTGGAGAGGGACGGAGCAGGGCAATGAGTTGTGAAGACAGACATACTTCCCATTTCTCTCTCCTACACTCTTCAAGCTCTGGGAGCTCTGGTAGTGTAGTGCCTAAGGCACTTGACTGCTAACCAGAAGGCTGGCGGTTCCAACTCACCAGCCTCTCCTCGGAAGGAAGGTTGAGCAATCTACTTCCATAGTGATACTGCCTTGGAAACCCAAGGAGGGGTCGCTATGAGTTGGGTCCGACTTGACGGCACATAACAACAACAACAACAATAACACTCTTCAACTTTCATCATTTTAGAAAGAATGTGTCTCCAGTTAAAATGTGGGAGGAGGAGATGGAGGATGCTACCTGTATTCTATTACGATATGATCATTCACAACTCAAACACCCATCAACTGATGAATGGATAACAAAGTGTGATACATGCATGTTGTTGTTGTTGTTGTTTTGTGTCCTCGAATCGGACCAGACTTATACGATGGTATATTATTCAGCCATGAAAAGAAATGAAGTACTGATACATGCTGCCTGTTGCCGTGGAGTCAATCCCGACTCACTCACAGCAACCTCATGTGTTGCAGAGCAGAACCGCTTTATAGGGTTTCGTTGGCTGTAATCAGAAACTGACCTCCAGGCCTTTCTCCCACGTTACTGCTGAGTTCCAACTACCACAGTCAAATGTGAAATGTGCATACATGTGGATAAGTCTTGAAAACATGATGCTAAGTGAAAGAAGCCAGTCTCAAAAGACCACATATTGTGTGATTCTGTTTATAGAAAACATTTAGAATAGGCAAATGCACAGAGACAGAAAGTCAGTTTGTGTTTGCAGGGACTGGGGAAGAGAGTGCGAGTAGGGGTGACTGGTTAAAAAGTACAGGGTTTCTCTTTCAGGTGACAAGAAGTTCTGGAACTAGACAGTGGGGATCACTGAGCACTGTGAATGTGTTTAATGCCACTGGATTGTATACAGGCAGGCCCCGGGTGATGAATGGTCCAACTTACACACAAGGACTGCTTGCCCTTTTGTTGTTGTTCTTAGGTGCTGTTGAGTTGGTCCCAACTCATAGTGACACCATGTACAACAGAATGAAACACTTGCCCTTTAGTGTTATGTAAATTTGTCTTCACTTTGAAACGATTGAACCAATCCCTGCTCACAACACATTCCTCATCACAATCACCTTCACTTGCTGCATGTGCAGCTTTTAGATCACTGGAAAGACTTCAGGCTTTTCCTTGAGCTAAAAGCTAAGTAAGAACCCTATGCACTTATTCCAACTTACTAACAAATTCTTAAAAACACAAACAGATTTCATTCATAACCTGGGGACTGCCTGTACTTGAAATGGATAAAATGGTAAATTTTAAGTACGTGTACTTTATCACAATAACAATTTTCAATTATTCTGCAAATAATATTTTGTTACTTGTGATATGCAAGATACTGTGCCAGGCACTGGACAGCCACAGATGAGTAAGATGCCGTCCCTACTGCCCTTAAGGGCTTTATAGTTTTGATGGACAGATACTCCTAGAACACTTGCTGTTGAGTCGATTCTGACTCATAGTGACTCTATAGGACAGAGTAGAACAGACGCTCATAGTGACAAATAAATGAACATAAAATACAGTACAGCATAATAGTTAAGATCAATGGCTTTCGATTAAGACAGACCTGCTTGAGTTAGTTTTGGCTCCTCTTTTTTTTTTATTGTGACTTGAAAGTTTACAGACCAAATTCATTTTCCATTCAACAGTTCATATAAGTTTTGTTTCATGACATTGATTACAATCCCCACAGTGTAACAACTCTCTTCCTACTCCCTCCCTGTGGTTAACTTTTCCCCCGTGTCCTTCTTTCCTATGTAGTCCTGCCATCTGAGCAGTATCCCTGTGAAAATGCTGCCCTTCTGATCTCCCATGGTTGATGGTTCTAAGGAGTGTACCCACCTGGTATAATTAGTTGTCCTGTAGGCCTGTCTATTGTTTGACTGGAAGGTATGGGAGTGAGTTCAACTTCAGCCCTGAAGGGTGGCCAGAGGCCATACATAGTCTTGGGGGTTTCACCAGTATCTATCAGACCATTTTTTTTTTTTTTTATGTTTTTGAGTTTTATTCTATATTTTTCTCTTACTCTATCCAAGATCTCCTGTTTTGATCCCTTTCTGAGTGGTTGGCGATAGTAGCCTGGGACCATCTAGTTCTTCTGGTCTCAAGGTCATGTAGGCTGATGTTTGCATGGCCCACTAGTCCCGTGAACTAATTGTTTCCATGGGCCGTTGATTTTCTTTATTCTTCTTCGCTTGGGAGGAGGAGATGCTCCACGTCCTTCTAGTTGTGTTCCCTTTACTTCTCTGCATCTTAGTTTCTCGTCTGTATAATGGTGAAACCTCTAGTACCTATTTCATGGGGTTATTTGTGAAGGTGAAAAGGATGAATGCATGTGTAGCACTTAGCACAGAGCTGGGGCTACTATGTTGTTGTTGTTGTTGTTATGTGCCGTCGAGTCAGCCCTGACTCATAGCGACCCCTCCTTGAGTTTCCGAGGCAGTATCACTACGGAAGTAGGATTGCCCAACCTTAGGAGCTCAATAACTCAGAACTATAATTATTGCTAGTTTAATCAACAATGTAGAAGGGGACATAACATAAAAGAGGGAATAACTATATGGGCAGCCATGGAATGTTCCTGGAAGAGGTGATGGTTTTTAAGTTGGTGTCATAGATTGAATTGTGTCTCCCCAAAATATGTGTCAGCTTGGCTAGACCATGATTTCCAGGATTGAATAGTTGTCCTCCATTTTGTGATATGATGTAATTATATCCTTATCCTCTGTTACATGATGTGCTGTAAAGCCTGGCTTCTATGTGTTAATGAGGCAGGTTTAGGTTATATAATGAGGACTAGGTTATGTTTGTTATGTTATTGACGGAGGATTAGGGTGGGATGCAATCGCCCTTACTCAGGTCACATCCTGATGTGATGTTAAGGAGCTGTCTTGGGGTGTGGCCTCCATCACCTTTTGTTTCACAAGAGATCAAAGGAAAGAGAAGCAAGCAGAAAGAGAGGAACCTATTCCCACCGAGAAAGAAGAGCAAGGAGCAGAGGTGTCTTGGGATTTAAAGAATGACTGCAGGGCCTGCAGGGGTGCAGGGCACTCCAGGCAGATGGAACATCATGTGCACAAATGCAGCGTGGGCAAAAGCCAGGCAACACACAAAAGGAGTGAGCCAGAGGCAGTCAATAACTTGTTTAAATTGGCCCACATCCATGCCATTGTCCCTAACTACATCTGTTTGGAATCATCTCACTTCAGCTTCCCAGCTCCCAGTTCTTAAACTATTATCAAATGTTAGTCTATGAGAGAATACCCCAAAGAACTAATAAATAATGCAGAAGCCTGGGCCCCTGTCTCAGAGATTCCAGCTCAGTAGGTCCAGAAATCTGCTTTTTAATTAAGCATCTGAAATCATTCTGTCACAGGTGCTACCCACCACACCTTGAGAAACTCTATTCTAGGGTTTCTTGATTTGAAAAATACTCACTTAGCTCCTTAATATTGACAGAGATGAAAGCCAAGTCAGTAAGAGAGGAGAAAATTGAATATAATCAGAATTAGCTTTGACTATCTTGAGACATCCCTGGAGGATCCACATACCAGGTCCAACTCGTGGCCCATTTTCTCTTCTATATCTGTTTTATATTAAAATATAACTTGATAGAATTGCCTTTTTTTTTTTTTTTTCAGGGTTTCACAAGTTTTCTGCCTTTGACAGGGTGTAGTCATCACTTTTCTGTCACTCTGCTTAGTGGACAATGTTTGAGTTTTCTTTCTCTGACAAGTTTCTGCCTTATACAGGTTCTGGCTTTCACAGGTTTTACTGTGAACATATGTGATGTAGTGAATTATTTAACGTGGCCCTTCTAGCCATAGTCTTTTTAGCTCTCACTAAATGAATGGGTGGGACTATGCAAAAATGAGGTGCTTGTGGCCTACCAAGGGGATTGGATAGCTTACTAATAATGTAAATAAGGTGCATGACACATTTGTGGGGGTGAGACTATGCAAATAACGTGTATGGAACTCTAATGAGGGGATTGGTCAGTTTTGCCACTCTGCTAGGCTTAAAATGAGCCAGCCCAGAGGTAGACGGGGGTGGGGGGTGAATCTCAGTACTATCAAGACAGAAGAGCTGGGAGTGGAGCATATCCTTTGGACCTGAGATCTCTGCACTGAACCTCCCTGACCAGGAGACAGAGAGGGAGCTGCAACACTTCATTGCCATGGTGAGAGACCACAAGAAGTAGTGGTAGCAGCAGAACCAGGAGGCTGCCAGGAGGCTCAGCAAGAGCCTGGCACAAGATGGAGCAGGGGTTTGCCAGCCATGCTCCCTGAGCAAGATCACTGAGTGCCTTTGGGCAGGAGACTTGCTGGCAGAGTGGGGTGGCTCTGCATACTCACCGGCAGAGCTAACAGGGCTGTGTAACACTTGTCTGAACAGGGCAGAGGCCAAGGGGCCATGGGGCTGAGTGGCCAAGAGTCTGAGAGCCAGAGAGAGGTGTGCCTGCAGGCACTGCTGAGAAGAGGCTGTCCTGATTGAAATATCATATCCAGGATTGTTTCTGATCCTGAATTGTAACCTGCTACTTACCCAATAAAAACCATAATCGTGAATAGTGTGTGCAAGTTCTGTATGGCCATTGCATTGAGATACTGAACCTAGCAGAGAATTAGAGAGTGCTGTGGGAGGAATGGTTGGTATCAGAATTGGTAAAAAGGTGGAGGCCTGTCTGCTTTCCATATTGCAGGAATCAGCCTTGGGCTGTTGATCTTGATCTTCTTCCCCGCTGGTGAAGTTGGAGGAGGTCAGATGCCACTCTCATGCGATGATATATAATACATATATACAAATAAATGCTATATACATATATAATGTGTATTTCTACAATATGCTATATGTGTGTATACTTACCCAGTGTAATGCTTGTTTCATACGACTCCTCTGTATGGCTTTTCAAAGCATCCCCCCATGATCTGGGTTTTCTGTGATTGATAAAAAAATCAGTGCAGGAGGATCATTTTTGTTGTTAAAAGCTTTTCATCTTCTTTTTTATTGTGATGAAAATGCGTATAGCAAACCATATGCTGTCTCAACAAGTTCTGCATGTACAATTCAGTGACGTTGATCACCTCTTCATGTTGTGCACCCATTCTCCTGACCTTTTCCTGGTCATTCCATCACCATTCACACCAGCTCACTGCCCCCTAGGCAAAACTCGCCCTTTCCCTGTAATGCAGGAAGATCTCAAACACTGCCTTCCATCGTATATATAGACACATACACATACACACATACATATGTATATGTATCACCTGCTCCAAAGGAAAAGCCCTGGGAGTGAACCCTAGGGGAAAAAATCTCTCCCGACAGAGTCTCCAAAGCTATAGAGGAGGAGGAGGGGAACCCACTGCGAGAAGTGGAGGAATCCCAGTCTGAGAATTCCTCCACCTTGATGTCCTCCTTGTCTCTGTCCTCGCTGGATGGATTGATTTTCTCCAAGGCAGTCAGAGTGCGTTACTGACAGTGAACCCCTTGAAAATAACACTGCTGAGAGTGATTATTGTTGACACTGTTTATGTGTCTAAATAATATATGTGGATCATGAATTGCAGTTCACAATTACGATATAATCACCTTGTAGATGCTTCGATAAGTCATATCATTCCAAATGGCAGTAACCTCAGTCAACACTATTATTACTCAGCTCTACAGTTAGGCGGGAGATTGGATCAATTTCATTAACACACAGCCTGCATTGTTCCCAGGCCAAGCTCTCAGTTTGCTGCATTTTTTTATGCAAACCTATCAGTGTCATAGTGTTCGTAGTAACCTTAAATGATATAATACGAAATGCTTCACTTTTTAAAAACCAAAACCAAAACCAATAAAAAAAAAAAAAGAAGCAGCAGCCAAACTCACTGCTATCAATTGGATGGTACTCATAGTGACCTGGGTTGGGTTTCTAAGACTGTAAATCTTTACAGAAGCAGACTGTTTCATCTTTCTTCCATGGAGCAGCTGATGGGTTTGAACCACCAACCTTCTGATTAGCAGCCAAATGCCTTAACCACTTCACCATTGATATATAGTAAGAACACTGATATATAGTAAGAAAGAAAAAGAAACAGTTTGGACTGAGAGAGTAAAAATCTGCTTAGCCACTCAACACATAGGGAGGACCAAAACTCACTGACATGTTGCCCTCAAGTTACTTCTGACCCATAGCACCCCTGTAGAACAGAGGAGAGCTTCCCCATATGGTTTCCAAGGCTGTAATCTGCATGGAAGCTGACTGTCACATCTTTCTCTGCAGAGCAGCTGATGAGTTCAAACTACCGACTTTTCAGTTAGCAGCTGAGCACTTAACCACTGCGCCACCAAGACTCCTTACTGGGAGGACCCCCCCCCCAAAAAAAAAAAGAAAACTCACTGCTATTTGGTTGGTTCCAATTTATAACAACCCCTACTGTGTTTCCAAGGCTGTAAATCTTTACAGAAGCCAACTTCCACAGAGTGGCTGCTGAGTTTGAACCACCAACCTTTTGGTTAGCAGCCAAATGCCTTAACTACTGTACCACTAGAGGTCCTTTACTAGGAGTATTGTTGTTGTTGTTGTTGTTATGTGCCGTCGAGTCGGCCCGACTCATGGCAACCCCTCCTTGGGTTTCCGAGGCAGTATCACTACGGAAGTAGATTGCCCAACCTTCCTTCCGAGGAGTGGCTAGGAGTATAGACATAAATAAAACTCAGTGTAAGGTTAAGAGAATCAGTGTTTCTCCCAAGGACATTCTTTAGCTGTATGATGTTACAGGGAGTCCTTTGAGTGACTAATGACTAAAACTGAAACTCAACCCGCTGCCATCGAGCCCATTCTGACTCATAGTGACCCTATAGGAGAGAGTAGAACTGTCCCCACAGGCTCTCCAAGGCTGTAAATCTTTTCAGAAATAGATGGCCTCATCTTTCTCTCATGGAGCAGCTGGTGGGTTTGAACCACCAACCTTTTGTTTAACAGCAGAATGCTTTAACCACTACGCCACTGAGAAATGCTCTTCCCTAAAATCAAAGGTTATCAGACATTTTGAAATCTTGTCAGTAAAAAGGAAACATTTCACCTTTGCCCCCGGATCTAAGTCACACTGACACAGAGAAGCAGCCTTGATTTCCGACCCAGGTGGAAAGCATCAGCTAAGGGGATGCTGAACACCACATTCCACTGTGGGCCTCAGGGCTACTTTGTGGTCTACACCTGACGCTGATCATTTCACTCGGTCCTGCTTTGCTTGGAGCCTCAGAAGCTCTGTTTCATTGAAATTTCACCTAAACTCCACCCTTCTCCCAAATCCTATAATTACACCTTTTCCCTTTGTTTGGGGGATGCCCCATTGTTCCTCTGGTGAGCTTCTCTACTGTTGCAACAGATCAATAAACTTGACTTTGTGGGGCTACAGATAGGTCTCATGTGGTCTTGCGCTGACTGGGTAAGGCAACAGAAATTCTAGCAAAAAAAAAAAAAAAAAAAATTGGAGCTACTTCGCCACCCCTCCCACCAAAAAACAAAAACAAAAACCACCAAAAACCAAACTCACTGCTTGTGGAGTCGGTCCCGACTCCTAGCCACCCCTTCTTGGGTTTCTGAGGTGGTATCACTACGGACGGAAGTAGATTGCCTTATCTTCTTTCCAAGGAGTGGCTGGTGGGTTTGAACCATTAGCCTTCCGGTTAACAGTCCACTGCCTTAGGATCTATGCCAGGAGAGCTCCCCCTGCCACCCACCAAAGGAAAAGCAATTACTGCAGGGTCTCACCCTCAATACATCGTAAATTACTAAGTTAGATTTACGTGCAACGTTTCATCTCAACAGTATTTTTAGGTGTTAACCTGACCAAAGTAGGCCCAAAATGGAGTCATTTGTGCTGAGCCCCATCTCAGCAAAACCCAACCTAAAGTTCTACTATAACCATCTTTGGAGCTCTGGTGGTTAGTGGGTAAGGTATTTGCCTACTAACCAGAAGGTTGGTGTTCAAACTCACCAGCTGCTCCACAGGAGGACAATAAGACAATCTACTTGTGTAAGATTTACAGCCGTGGAAACCTAATGGGGTTGCTATGAGTTGGAATCGACTTGATAGTGGTGAGTTTTTCGGTATAAATGCTGAAGCTCCCCAGGAGCCCAAATCCAAGTCTATCAATGGACTCACCTGCAGGTGGAAACCTAAGGTAGCCAATTGGGACTTGCATGCTCAGTTGAACTGAGTTCAAAATGTTCCCTTTATTCCCAAATAAGGAAACAAAATGCCCGCTGGCCACTCTGAAAGCTTCCTTGTTCTTGTGTGTGTGTGTGTGTGTGTGTGCACCTACAAAATCCTTCTGCTTTGCACCTCATTTTGCAACTCTTGTCTGACTTTCAGACCAGACGTTCCACTGTTCGTCAACTCAAAAATAAAGCTTATACGTTCATACACAAATTTACCACTGTGAAAATTTAACTTTTAACATAGGTAAGTAAGAAAAAGTGTCAGTGAAAAAGGAGAAGACCCTTAACGAGGTGGACTGACACTACAACAACGGGCTCAAGTGCAGCAAAGATTGTGAAAATGGTGCAAGACTGGGCAGTGTTTGTTCCGTTGCGCATAGGGTCTCTATGAGTTGGAACTGACTTGACGGCACCTAACAGCAACAATAAACATGATACCATGGCACCGGTAAGGCAGATCCTATCTGCCTTCTTTCATGACACCCCTTTGTTACCACCATTGAATTCCAGGGGACCACCAGCTGGACCTCAAAGGCTAGGTGTGCCTTGGTGTGGTCCTAGTGGCCAGGGTCTGGCAAATTGGCTTTGACTATTTTTGTCAAGTTATTCAGTTGATCAGATTCAAGGACTGAGTCAAAATTATGAAAATCTTGAGTCTGATATAGAGAGAAAAATATCATTCGTGTACCTGGAGGACTCCACGGCCAAGCAGGCTGGATTCCTGTGCTGGCTTCAACAGAATTCTCTGCTGTGCAAGAGAGTGTATGCAGTCACCTTGATTTAGAAGTGTTTTTTAAATTTTTGTTGTGATTTGGGTGAAAGTTTACAGAGCAAGTTCATTTTCCATATAGCAGCTTACATACACTTTGTCTCATGACATTGACTGCAATTTCCCACAATGCAACAGATCCCACTTCCTTCCGAGAATTACCTCTTCCCTGTGTCCTTCCCTCCATGAACTCCTGCCCCTGCAAGTTGTCTTCCTGTGCATACACAGCCCTTCTATTCTCCCATGATTGTTCTCTCTAAGGAGTGTATCTACCTAATGTAAGTGTTCAGTTCATATACCTGTCTTTTGTTTGGCTGGAAGCCACAGGAGTTAGCTTAATTCCAGACCTGAAGGGCAGCTAGGGGCCATAGTCTCAAGTGGTTCCACCTGGCTCTATCAGACCAGCAAACTTGGTCCTTTTCTTTTT
>NW_006921648.1:11592850-11606322 GCF_000298275.1 Orycteropus afer afer
CACCAGCCACTCCTTGGAAGGAAGGCTGGGCAATCCTACTTCCGTAGTGATACTGCCTCGGAAACCCAAGGAGGGGTTGCTATGAGTCCGGGCCGACTCGACGGCACATAACAACAACAACAACAATTTTTATCAAGGGAGCTCTGGTAGCGTAGTGCCTAAGGGACTTGACTGCTAACCAGAAGGCTGGTGGGTTTGAACCACTCCTTAGAAGGATGGTTGAGCAATCTACTTTCATAGTGATACCGCCTCGGAAACCCGAGGAAGGGTCGCTATGAGTTGGGTCCGACTCGACGGCACATAACAACATCAATTTTTGTCAAAATCCATATCATCTCAAATTTTTTTTTTTCATTTCATTCAAAATAATGTCTTTCATTACTGAAAACACATGGTTTCAACAAAAAATTCAAAACAGAAAATAAGTAGGTCTTAAAAGGGCTAAACTATGATTGCTTAATTCTACACATCCATCCATCTAAGGAGTTCTGGTGGCATAGTGGTTAAAGCATTCAGCTGCTGACCAAAACGTTGGTGGTTTGAGCCCACCAGCTGCTCTGTAGGAGAAGGACGAGGCAGTCTGCTTAGGTAAAGGTTTACAGTCTTGGAAACCTTCTGGGACAGTGCTCCTGTGTTCTATAGTGTCTCTATGAGTTGGAATCGACTTGATGACAGTGGGTTTGGTTTCTTTTAGTTTTATCCATCCATCCATCCATCCATCCATCCATCTATCCATGTATGTCAAATAGCCTAAGGTAATATTGCCTAATTATTGAACACTCATTGTGTGCCATATGCTATTCTAATCATTTCATAATTCTTTACTGATTTAAGGCTGAAAGTAGCCCAAGAGATGCAGCGGTTAAGTGCTCGGCTGTTAACCAAAACATCAGTGGTTAGGACCCACCAGCGGTTCCGAGGGAGAAAGATGTGTCAGTCAGCTTCTGTAAAGATTATAACCTTGGAAACTCCACAGGGCAGTTTTGCAAGGAGTCAGATTTGATTCAATGGCAACAAGTTTTTTAAGTCTCAAAGAACCCTATGATGTAGGTGCCATTAGTCTTATAGATGAGGAAACTGGGAAATAGTTAATAACTTGTCCAGGATCATGACCACTATCAAGCTGCAGAGGCGGGATTCAGTGTAGCCCCTGCAGGTGTCTGTGTGTGTGTGTGTCCTCTCTCACACCAACTGCACATGCAGTTCCTCTGGTAGCATAGTGCCTAATGCACTTGACTGCTAACCAGAAGGCTGGCGGTTAAAACCCACCAGCCACTCCTCGGAAGGAAGGTTGGGCAATCCTACTTCTGTAGTGATACTGCCTCGGAAACCCAAGGAGGGGTCGCTATGAGTTGGGGCCGACTCAAAGGCACATAACAACAACAAGCACCTGGAGCTCCATCAGAGCCCGCAAGTTTAAAGGACACAGTCCACCAAACTGCCAAATCTGCCCAAGACCTCAGATAACAGCTGCAAGCTAGGGAATCCCTCACTTCTGCCCTGCTGACTGCAAATTCCAGGGTTCCCACCACCCACTCAGTTCAATAATTTGCTGGAACAACTCACAGAACACAGGAAAGCACTGTATTTAGAATTAGTTTTACTATAGCAAAAAGAGTACAAGTGAAGACATATAGGGAGAGGTCTGGGAGGGTCCCCAATGGAGAGCCTCTATGTCTTCACAGACACGCTCCTCTCCCATGCATCACTATCTGTCACTGACTAGCAAGTTTGCCCAAGTTTCAGTGTCCAGAGGTTTTACTGGGGTTGCATTACAGAAGCATGATTGATTGAATCATTGCTCTCCTAGTTGAACTCAATCTCCAGCTTGTCTTCTCTCCCTTCCGCTGGGATTGTTCTGAAATCACCTTGCAAGGTGGGACTTTCTGGCACTCATTAGCATAACCCCTTAGGTGTAATTTGGAGCTGTTCCATGAATAACAAAGATTCCAATCAAAGGTTTGTTTAGGGATTACTTCCCAGGAACCAGGAACATAGACCCAATGCTCTAAAGTTAATTATATACTCCACATTCTGACCTATTTTTTTCTTTTTAACATAATTTTTAATTTAATGTAATTTAGATTTACAGAAAAGTTGCAAGTATATTACAACATAATCTTGTAACCTCTTCATCCAGAGTCCTCAAATGTTAACATTTTATCACATTTGCTTTATCATTCTCTATCCCTATTGAACTTTTTTCTTTCTGAGTTGTTTTACAGTAAATTGTAGACACAGGACCCTTTTACCAGTAAATACTTCAGCATATGTTTTTTCTTAAGAGTAAGGACAAATAAAGATCAAGAAATTAACACTGGTACAGTATTACCATCTGTCAAAAAATTAAATGAACAGAAAAACACTCAAAACTTGTGTAACAGAATTTTTTATTGTGAGTAGATACTCTGGTAGCATAGTGCTGAAGGCACTTGACTGCTAACCAGAAGGCTGGCGGTTCAAACCCACCAGCCACTCCTGGGAAGCAAGGCTGGGCAATCTATTGTAGAGATACTGCAGCCTCGGAAACCCAAGGAGGGGTTGCTATGAGGCGGGTCGGGTCGAATCCAAGGCACATAACAACAACAGATATAATTCAAATAGGGCAGCACCAGCTATAGTGAAAACAGGTTATATAGGTCATCGTCATGTTACTTTCTCAGGAAATAACGTAGAACATGTGCAGGTTCCAGGTAAGTCAGTTGTAGAAACACAGTCACTAAGGACTGCCAAGGAGCTCTGGTAGCATAGTGGCTAAAGCACTTGACTGCTAACCAGAAGGCTGGAGGTTCAAACCCATCAGCCACTCCTTGGAAGGAAGGTTGGGCAATCCTACTTCCGTAGTGATACTGCCTTGGAAACCCAAGGAGGGGTTGCTATGAGTCAGGGCTGACTCAACGGCACATAACAACAACAAGGACTGCCAGACATTCTCCTGCTTCTCATTTTTCTGGGGTTCCTGCTTCTGAAAACTGAGTGCACATAGAGAATTATGCCAAAGAGCCCAATGCCCAATGCAAACCAGTCTCCCTGAGTTGCTTACTAGGCTGTGGTTTGACCTGAAGGAGCTCTGGTGACGTAGTGCCTAAGGTATCTGACTGCTAACCAGAAGGCTGGCGGTTCAAACCCACCAGCCACTTCTCCGAAGGAAGACTGGGCAATCTACTTCTGTAGAGATACCACCTGGGAAACCCAACAGGGGGTCGCTAGTGTTTTTTTTGGAATGGTAATGATGTTGAGCATCCTTTAATGTACTTACTAGACAGGGCAATCTACTTCCGTAAAGATTTACCACCTCAGAAACCCAATGGGGGTCACTAGGAGTCTGAATTGACTGGATGGCAGTGAGCTTGGATTTTAGTTTTAGCCATTTATTATTGACTGAATTATACCCTCTAAGAAAAATGATGAAGTCCTAACCCCTGTACCTGTAAATGTGACCCTGTTTGAAACAGGGTTTTTATTTTGTTTATTAATAAGGCCCTATCAGTGTTGGGTGAGCCCGAAACCTAATCCCTTCTGAGTGACATGTTATAAAAATGAGAAACAGACACAGAGAGTCACACATGCAGAGGAAAGACACTGTGTGACTATAATATGATTTAACTTAGAGTAACTTATAAGTAATAACTTACAGTAACTTACAAGTAGCAAAGGAAGGCCAAGGATTGATTGCAAGCACTCAGCAGAAAGTAGGAGAGAGGCCCATAGTAGGAAGTAACACAGCCAAGACCCTTTTTCAGCCTTCTAGTCTCCAGAACTGTGAGAAAATAAGTTTCTGTTCTTTAAATCCAGCCACTTACTTTGTGGTATTTTGTTATGACTGACAGCCCTGGGACAGGAAGACACCATTTGTATCTTTTTTGGAGAAATTTCTACTCTAACCCTTTGCCCATTTTTTAATTGGTTCATCTTTTTTTAATGATTGAGCTGCAAAAATTCTTCATAAATTGTATATACAAGTGCCTTATCAGATACATGATTTGCAAAAATTTTCCCTCACTTTTCTATATGTATTTTTTAGAAGCTCCTTCTACATATTAGCAATGAAATTAAATATGAGACCATTTACAAGTATCAAAAAAAGCCAAATACTCAATCTTACAAAACATGTACAGAATTTTTATGCTAAAAACTATTAAAACACTAATGAAACAAACCAAGAAAATCTAAATAAATGGAGAGATAGTGTGTTTATGGATTGAAAGACTCAACATAGTAAAGAAATTAAGTCTTCCAATTTCATAAACACGTTTAACACAATTTCTGTCTAAATCCTAGCAAGATCTTTTGTAGTATAGAAGAAATTATTATAACTTTATATGAAACTAGAATAACTAAAACAATAGTAAGAAAAGAAGAATAAAGAATTAGTTTGTCCAGTTGCAATACTGATGACCAGTTGGCATCAAGTCCACTTCAACTTATGGTGACACCATGGGTGTCTGAGTAGAACTGTGCTTTAGGTTCGGATTTTTTTTTTTTTTTGGCTTATATATGTCCAGTTGCTATAGCACCATTTGTTGAAAGGCTATCCTTCCTCCATTGAATTGCTTTTTTGCCTTCATCAAAAATTAGTTGGGCATACTTGTGTGGGTCTATTTCTGGGTTTTCTATTCTGTTCTACCAATTACTGTGTCCTTCTCTTTACCAACACCACAGAGCCTTGATTATCGTAGGTATGTACTATGTCTTGAAGTCCCTGGGTGGTGTACACAGTTTACATGTTCCCTGTTAACCAAAGGTTTGACAGCTTGAGTCCAGCTAGAGGTGACTAAGGAAAGAGGCCGAGCCAGCTACCTATAAAAAATAAAGAAAATATTGAAAATAAAGCATATCACTTGTGAGTACTGAGCTCCTTTGAAAAATCTTGTTATATGACACCAGATTGTCAACCATTACTTTAAAACAAAGATGAGAATGTAAGAGGGCAGAGAAACTAGAAGGGAAACAGAATAACCACAACGGAAATGATGGCATGTTCACACATTGTGAAGAATGTAACCAACATCACGGAACATTTTGTGTAGAAATTATTGAATGGGAACCTAACCTACTGTGTAATTTTCACCAAAAACACAATAAAATATACATACTTTATAATGTCAGTGACATGAAACGCACAGAGATGAGGACTTGTTCTAGATTAAAAGACTCTAAGTAGACATGACAACCAAATGCAACATTATCTGGAATTCTCTTTGCTGTCATTTTTTTTTTTTTTCTCTCTACCTCTAAGGGAGCTCTGGTAGCATAATGGCTAAGGCACTTGACTGCTAATCAGAAGGCTGGTGGTTCAAATCCACCAGCCACTCCTCAAAAGGAAGGTTGGGCAATCTACTTCCGTAGTGATACTGCCTTGGAAACCCAAGGAGGGGTCGCTGTGAGTCGCGTCCAACTTGACGGCACATAACAACAACAACAACCACTTACCTAAAGGTTTGAAGCCACTCAAATGCTCTGTGGAAGAAAGGTCTGGTGATCTGCTTCCATAACAATTACAGTCAAGAAAACCCTATGTATTAGTTCTGCGACAGGTAGGGAACCGGGATGGCTGAATCAAGCAGACTCTGACTGACTATTCTTGCTGCTGGCGACAGAACTGCTTGCAGTTAGCAAGCCAGGCCCTTAAGCAAAATTAAGTTACATTTCAAAAGCCCCACAAGCTTGGCCCTTATAAAATGCTGATAAACCTTCTGAGTTGTCCTTCAAGTATTTGACCGTGTGCAGAGCACGCCCAGTAAAATTCAACTTGACCAGCAAAGGAACCTTCCCACAGAAGCAGTCAAGAGCAGAAATCCCTTGCAGGGACTTGATCCAGGGTCCACAGACATCACGCATGTGCAACATCCCAGAATCAGCCTTCAAGACAGTTTCCAGCTTTGTTCCAACAGCCTTTGCAGTGGAATCCATCTTAGCTACTTCCTGCATGAGCACCTGATTTTCCTAACCCCACCTCCCCCGCCCCCCAACCCCTGCCTATTTTATGAATAAAGATGATACTTCATTCCTGCGTAAAACCCTTCATAAACCCTAGGAAATCATTTGTTCAGTGAGAGACTGGAGGCTAGTGTAGGTGGAAGCCCCTCTCCATCTCCTTCATTAGCTGTTGTGGTGTTGTTGCTATTTGCCATCAGGGAAATGCTAATCAAAGCCACAATAGAATGAGACTTGACTTCCACTAGGATGGATGGTTATTAAAAACACAGGTAACAGCACATGTTGCTGAGGATGTGGAGGAATTGAAACTCTCATACCCTACTGGTGAGAATGTGACATGAGCAGCCTCTTTGGAGTATAGTATGGCAGTTCCTGCAAAGAATAAACCTAGTCACCATGGGCGCTCTGGTGGTACCTAGTTACCATATGACTCATTTCACTTGTAGGTATACATCCAAGAAAAATGAACATTTATCTCTCTAAAAATCTTGAACATGAATGTTCATAGGAGCATTATTCTTTACAGCCAAAAAGTAGAAACAACCCAAATGTTCATCAACAGATGAATGGTAAAGAAAACGTTACATATCCATACAATGAAGTACCATTTAGCTATACATGAAAAGGAATGAAATATTAATTCATGCTACAACATGGATAAGCCTTGAAAACATTTGTTGTTATTGTTCTTGTTATGTGCTGTCGAGTCGGACGCGACTCATAGTGACTCCTCCTTGAGTTTCCAAGGCAGTATCACTACAGAAGTAGATTGCTCCATCTTCCTTCTGAGGAGTGGCTGGTGGGGTTATTGTTGTTAGGTGCTATCAAATTGATTCTGACTCAGAGTGACTCTAAGCACAACAGATGGTTCTGTTGTACTAACATTGCCTGGTCCCACGCTATCCTCACAGGCCCTGGTACTCTTCAACCCATTGTTGGAGCCGCCAACTCATTGAGTCTTTCTCTCTTTCTCTAACCCTCCACTTTACCAAGCATGATATCCTTCTCCAGGGAACAGTCTCTTTTCACCACATTGACCAAAGTAGGTGAGATGAAGTCTGGCCATTCTCACTAGTAAGGAGCATTCTGGCTGCACTTCTTCCAGGATAGATTTGTTTGTACTTCTGGCAGTCCATGGTATTTTCAGTACACTTTGCCAACACGATTATAGGGATCAACTCTTCTTTGGTCTTCCTTATTCATTGTCCAGCTTTCATATGTATATGAGGCGATTGAAAATACCATGGCTTGGGTTAGGTGCAACTTAGTTTTCAAAGTGACATCTTTGCTCTTTAACACTTTAAAGAGGTCCCTTGTACCAGATTTGCC
The DNA here is from genome assembly GCF_000298275.1 of Orycteropus afer afer. Classification (NCBI taxonomy): domain Eukaryota; kingdom Metazoa; phylum Chordata; class Mammalia; order Tubulidentata; family Orycteropodidae; genus Orycteropus; species Orycteropus afer. The sequence continues at coordinate 11,600,120 of NW_006921648.1, forward strand.
CTGTGAAATATGATGTCTTATTTCATGATTGCTGCTTCTATGGGTGTTGATTGTGGATCCAAGTAAAATGAAATCCCCGATGACTTCGATCTTTTCTCTATTTATTGTGATGCTGCATATTGGTCTAGTTGTGAGGAGTTTTGTTTTCTTTATGTTGAAGTGTAATCCATAGTGAGGACTATAATCTTTGATCTTCAACATAAGTGATTCCATCTGGTGAGGTCCACATGTATAATTGCCACTTATGTTGAAAAAGGCATTTGCAATGACTTTAAGTCACTAGTCTCACAAAATTACATCATGGGATCTCCAACGTCTATTACCAAGGGCCTATTTTCTAACGACTGATGCTTCTTTGTTTCCAACTCTTGCATTCCAATCACCAGTAAAAATTAATATCTCTTGATTGCATGTTTGGTCAATTCCAGCCTGCAGAAGTTGATAAAAATCTTCAATTTCTTTATCTTTTGTTTTGGTAGTTGGTGCATAAATTTGAATAATGGTTGTACTAACTGGTCTTCCTTATAGATGTATAGATATTATACTATCACTGACAGCATTGTACTTCAGGATAGACCTTGAAATATTCTTTATGATGATGAATGCAACACTATTCCTCTTCAATTTGTCATTCCTAGCATAGCAGACCATATAATTGCCTGATTCAAAATGGCCAATACCAGTCCATTTCAGCTCACTAACACCTAGGATATTGATCTTTATGCATTCCATTTCATTTTTGACAACTTCCAATTTTCCTAGATTCATACTTTGTATGTTCCATGTTATTATTATTAATGAATGTCTGCAGGTGTTTCTTCCCATTTTGAGTTGTACCCCATGAGGAAATGAAGGTCCCAAATGCTTTACTCCATTCACATCATTAAGGTCTACTCTACTCTGAGGAGGCAGCTCTTCCTTAGTCATATTTTGAGTACCTTCCAACCTGAGGGGCTCATCTTCCTGCACTATTTCAGACAGTATTTCACAGCTCTTCATAAAGTTTTTCAATAATACATCAGACAGTGTTTCACTACTATTCATGAAGTTTTCAGTGGCCAATTCTTTAAGAAGTGGATGTCCCTATTCTTCTTCAAAGTCTGTTGAAATCTATCTGCCATGGGTGACCCTTCTGGAATTTGAAATATCAGTGGCATAGCCTCCAGCCTCATGGCAACATGCAAGCCACCACAGTATGACAAACTGATGGACGAGTGGTGAAACATTATGTTAAGCAAAAGAAGTCAGATACAAAGATCAACTATTGCATGATTTCCTTTACATGAAATGTTCAGAATAGACAAATACACACAGACAAAAAGGTTGGAGGTTCCCATGAGCTGGAGGAAGGGGGCTGGGAAATGAGTCTGGTAAGGGGTATGAATTTCTATTTGGGAAGATGAAATCTTCTAAAATTGATTGTTGTGATGATTGCATACTCTGTAGATACCCTAAAAATCATTTGTTTCTATACTTTGTAATAGCTGACCTCAAAATGGAGGCACTTAGACTAACCTAACAATATGGAGCTGGCCAACTATTGATCCTGGGGAGAGGGGGAAAGAAATCAGTTACAATTCTTAGAAATGCAGCTGAGGTTACGGGCTAACAGATCCAGGAAGTTGCAACTGTTGAAACTGCTTATACAAAGCATTCTCAGGAAACCATGGAAAATTAACCAATCAGAATGCAAGGAGCAAACTATTTAAAAATCTTTGTGGTGTTGGCAAAACTCAAATGCATCTTTGTAAATGTCAACTAATTAGGACTGTTCTTCATTTCATTATATATAGTCCTTACTTCACTTATAGCCTTTTTGAGCACTTAGTTTAATTTTCTGAGATTATTTTCCCCCAGTGTGAGCTGTATATTCCTCAATAAACCTATTTACATCATTTTAGTAGAGTCCTGACCACTTTGCTCTATGACATTTCTGGTGTCAGGAGTGGGATTTCAGAGATGCATTGCTGGCAGTGACCCTGAGGAGTCAAAGATCCAGGCTTCAATATCAGCAGAGTATTGCTCTGCAAACTCTTTGGAGTCACCTTCATACAAATAACCTCTAAAATTTCGGCTTTGATTTCTTTACATTGTAGCTCTTTGAACTTTATTGAGGGTCTGTTTTTATCTGTTTTGTCTTCCAAGATCTTGGGACCTTTTCTGATTTAAGTCATAGCCAAGGCTTCTAAGAGCTTTTGTTCTACAAAACTCTGTGGGCACATGCCAAGCTCTTTAAAAGTCTCTAGGGCACTCACTGCCATCTAAGAAACTCCTGTGACAGGATAAACTGGTACAGGGGACAGGTTAGAGCATCGGGCTACCTGCTGGTCAGAAGACAATTTCCTGCAACCTAGGCACATATTGGTTAAAATAAACAGTGCCCAAAACCCTCAGCAAAACTCCTACTAGGATTTTCATTTGACTCTGTGAGACCAAAACTTTGGACCTCTGGTTATAATTCTGTTTCTGAATTTCCCACAAATACCATGTGTAGGGGTAATTTTGAGTTTCCTTCTAGAACTACTTCCCATGACATGAACAAGAATTTTGGCCCTAAAACTTGTCTTAGGGCCAAATGCTTTTTCTTGTCCATTTGGCATAACCTTACAAAGGACAATCTGGAAAATATGTGGCCACTTTGAGGTCTTTTTCATCTATCTAAATTGTTTTTTTCTGCCCAGTAAATTAGAAAATAAAAACTTCCAACTTAAATAATCTCAATGGGATGCCTATTTTGACTAGAAACTTCTAAGAGAAAACAAGGTAGTAAAATTGCTTCCTTACAGGACACTATCTCTAAAATAGCTAAACAAGATAAGAAGCTGCAATGTCAGGTTTCTGTTCCATCTATTCCTGTTGCTCCAATGCCATCTGCCCATTTCCCAGGTATCTACTGAAAGGCCAAAATAAAAACTTCTCTCTGGAAAAAAAAAGTTGAAAATTCTTTAACAGAAATGCTTATTTTGATTGTATTTGGATTTTTCTTTAAGCTCCCTATTAACAGTTTTTTTTTTTTTTTTTAAATCAGTGGCCACTTTTGAGTACTTTCCAAGTAGAGAGATCAATATATTTAAAATAAGAGAGTAGGTCTCTAGCCAGCAGAATTCATTAGGTTTGAAAAGAATAAAACCAAAGTTTTAACCTAAGGGATCCTTGACAAATGAGCCTTCATTTCCCGACTCCGCTACTGGGATGCTGGTTTTGAGGTTCATGTTCAATAACAGTATAAGCTGAATATATTTAAATTAGTTTAGAATTTTAATGATGACTTTGGGGAAATTAGGTCTCATTTGCATTGTTTTTTTAAAGAACTTTTATTTAATGCTCAGTTTCAATTAAAGGGTCTGAATAAAATCCCTCCATCGGAGACTCTGGCAAGTTAATAAGTTTATCTAGGATTTTTTTTGTTGTTGTTGTTGTTGAATTGAGTTGATCTTATCCAAAAATTACCATATATACATTTTAAGAAACTGGGTTCCATGTACGTTTGTCTTATGTAACGTTAAGTATAAGCCTGCGCTTTGAGCTGGCCTCATAGACCAGTGAATTTATGTGTTTTTCTTTCTTTTTTTTTTTTTTGTTTCCTTTGTGTTTGAGTTTCTGTCTTGTCACAGGATGTTGTAACTAGAGTTGCTAGGCTCCTCTCTCCCCATGAGGCAGTCTTTTAAGTCTTAGGGAACTGCTTCTTGTGCCTGTCCTATGAATTGGGCTTTCAGTAGCTACACTGAGGAAAAATTGATATAAATTGGTGTATTTGAAGGTGCACTGAAAAGGATGAATTGTTTATTTTGATTAGTATAACAAGGACTTAAAAAGGACAAATTATTCTTAATTGGTTCTCTAAAGGATCCTATAAACATGCAAAAGACAAGATTATGAAAATAGAATAATTTCCTACCATTGGATGATATTATTATATTAAATTATACTATTGCTTCATATAACTTTGATTAGCTTGATGATAAATAAGCACTTAAGTAAATGAAATAGTTCTAATATTCCCAGGGATTAATGCACATAAGTTCATTTGTTCATATTATATGCAATATGTGTTATTTAGAGAAAAGGAGTAATTTTTATTAATGCCGGAATGAGAAGAAAGAAGGCTAAACTACTTACCAAATGGAAAGAAAATTTAGTTATCTCTTTCAAAAAACCTGGCCACCTTGAACATATGCAAATGAATTGAAATTAACCAATATTTTGTTGATAAAGAGCCTCTGTGACCCACAGTGTTCCAGGGCAGGCAGGCTTTGAAGAGACTCTTGCCAAATAAACGAAGACCTTTTTAAGACAAAAGAAAATAAGATGAGTAGTGTGGAAATATGAAAGTTGGAAACAAAGAAACAAAGAACTGGTAGTTGGAAAATTTGTCCTTGGTGATAGAAATAATGCTGGAGATCTCATGATAGAATTTGGCAAGACCGATGACTTATTCATTGCAAATACCTTTTTTCAACAACACAAATGGCACCTATACATGTGGACTTTGCCAGATGGAGTACACAGGAATCAGACTGACTACATCTGTGGCAAGAGGCAATGGAGACGATTAACACGTTCAGCCAAAACAAGGCCAGGAGTTGATTGTCAACTAGAGCATCAACTGCTCATATGCAAGTTCAAGCTGAAGTTGAAGACAATTAAAACAAGTCCACAAAAGGCAAGTATGACCTTCAATATATCCCTCCTGAATTTAGAGACCATCTAAAGAATAGATTTGATGCACTGAACACCAATGACTGAAAACCAGAGGAATTATGGGATGACATCAAAGACATCATCCATGAAGAAAGAAAAAGATCATTAAAAAGACAAGAAAGGAAGAAAAGACCAAAATGGATGTCAGAAGAGACTCTGAAAATTGCCCTTGAGTGAAGAGTAGCTAAAGCAACTGGAAGAAATGACAAGGTAAAAAAAGCTGAATAGAAAATTTCAAAGAGCAGCTCAAGAAGACAAAGTCAATTATTATAATGAAATGTGCAAAGACCTAGAGTTAGAAAACTGAAAGGGAAGAACATACTCAGCATTTCTCAAGCTAAAAGAACTGAGGAAAAATTTAAGCCTTGAGTTGCAATATTAAAAGATTCTATGGGCAAAATACTGAATGATGCAGAAAACATCAAAAGAAGATGGAAGGAATACACAGTCACTAAAAAAGAATTGGTTGATGTTCATCCATTTCAGGAGATGGCATGTGTTCAAGAACCAATGGTACTGAAGGAAGAAGTCAAAGCTGCACTGAAGGAAGTGGTGTAAAACAAGCCATGGTATTTTCAATTGCCCCATATGCATGTGAGAGCTGGACAATTATTAAGGAAGACTGAAGAAGAATTGATGCTTTTGAGTTGTGGTGTTGGCAAAGAATGCTGAAAGTACCAAGGATTGCTAAAAGAACTAACAAATCTGTCCTGGAGGAAACACAGCCGGAATCCTCCTTGGAAGTGAGAATGGCCAGATTTCCTCTCACCTACTGTGGTCATGTTGTAAGAAGGGACCATTCCTTGGAGAAGGATATCATGCTTGGTAAAGTGGAGGGTCAACGAAAGAGGGGAAGGTCCTCAATGAGATGGATTGGCATGGTGGCTGCAACGATAGGCTCAGGTATGGCAAGGATCGTGGAGCTGGCACAGGACCGGGCAGTGTTTCGTTCTACTGTACATAGGGTCACTATGAGTTGGAGATGACTCAATGGCACCTAACAACAATGTGGAAATTATTGTTAGATTGTTGTGAGGTGATATTGAGTTGGTTCTGACTCATAGTGACCCTGTGTACAACAGAATGAAACACTGCCCAGTCCTGTGCTACCCTCACAATGGTTGCCATACTTGCGCCCATCATCACAGCCAGTGTGTCAGTCCATCTCCCTGAGGGTCTTCCCCCTTTTTGCTGACCATCGGCTTTACTTTGCATGATATCTTTTTCCAGGAACTGGTCCTTTCTGACAATATTATCAAAGTACATAAGACAAAATCTGGCCATTCACACTTCTAAGCAGCATTCTGGCTGTACTACTTCCAAGACAGATTTTTTTCTTTCTTCTACTCACTGCTGTCAAGTCGGACCTGACTCATAGTGACCCCTCCTTGGGTTTCGGAGGCAGTATTACTATGGAAGTAGATTGCCCAACCTTCCTTCCAAGGAGTGGCTGGTGGGTTTGAACTGCCAGCCTTCTGGTTAGCAGTCAAATGCCTCAGGGA
>NW_006921648.1:11606732-11619183 GCF_000298275.1 Orycteropus afer afer
GAAACCCAAGGAGGGGTCGCTATGAGTCGGGTTCGACTCGATGGCACATAACAACAACAACAACAACAAAAGAAGAAAAATGCTGTGATATTATAGTTACCAGAAGTTAGGTACAGACAGTTCCTAAATTACAAAGTCTAACTTATGGACAGCCCCCTCTTGACCTTTAAACTGGGTCTGTCATAGCTGATGAAGCAAAAGAGGAAGAGACTGAAGTTTTAGAATTTGGCAGTTTTGGCATGGTGCCTGAAATGGGAAAAATTACGGTTGGATCCCTGGAATGAGAGAGTCGTAAGAGGCAGAATGAACCTTTTCAGGATGGATGAGACTGGATTATTGGCAGGACTGTAGGAGAGTGACACATGTTCAAAGCAGCATGGTCAGCCTCCATCTTTGAGCAGGGCAGTGCTGCTTCAGACTGTGCTTAAATCTGAGGGCAAGAGATTTGGTTGCTATGCAATGCCAAGGCTTCTGTAAGAGGGAGATTAACTTTTTAGCCAGACTTCAACCTGTAATTTTTCCCATTCCAGATATCTTTCTGGTTGATTGTAACTTTGAAAATTCAGGTCTGTTCTAGTAATGCTTCCTTGGTCATGACTGAGCCAGGCAGAAATGGTTCAAAGCCCTAACAAGTTATTATTTTATGTTTTAAATTGTGATTCAGGTGAGAGTTCATGGAGTAAATTGGTTTTCCATTCAACAATTTGTATACGTACACGTTTTGTTTCGTGACATTGACCACCATCCCCGCAATGTAACAGCACTCCTCCCACTTCCTCCATGTTCACTGTTTCCCTTCATATCCTTCACCCTTATCCCTTCCTGCCTTCTGAGCTTTATTCCTGTGCAAATGCTATTCTTTTGATCTCATGTGGTTGATTATTCTAAGCAATGCATACCTCACTGGTGTTAATGTTCACCTTATAGGCCTATCATTTGGCTGAAAGTTGAGTCAGAGGGAAGTCCAGTTCCAGGCTTGCAGTGTGTGTAAGGACCATAGTCTTGGGGTTCTACCAGTCTCTGTCAGACCAGCAAGCCTGGTCTTCTTTATGATTTTAAGTTTTGCTTTACATTTTTCTCCCACTCTATCCAGGACCTCCTATTGTGATCCCTTTCAGTGGAGTCAGCAGTGGTAGCAGGGCACTATCTAGTTCTTCTGGACTCAGGATCATGGAGGTTGGGTTCACATGGTCCCTTAGTTCCTTGGACTAATTGTATCCTTGTGGTTTTGATTTTCTTCACTCTTCTTTGCTTCAGATGGGGAAAGACCAACAGTTGAACCTTAGATGGCCGCTCACAAGATTTTAGGCCCCAGTTGCTGCTCACCAAGGTAGGATCTACATTGTGTTTGTGGACTGTGTTATGCCAGTTGACCTTAGTGCCTCCCAGACTATGGTCCTAAGCCCCCAGGCCCAGTGCCTCATTTCCTCAAGGTGTTTGGTGTGGTTAACCAAACATTGTTCCTAACTCCCCCCACCCCATGCTCAGCTATATGCATGGATATATTGCAGCACATATAAATACATTACAGAAATATCCTCTGTCAAATCTCTATATGTTCACAGATGTCGTCCTGTTCACTTCCCACCTCTCTTCAGCGTTGAGTATCATTCTATGTATCCACTCGTATATTACTGTCATTAGTGCTGTTGCAGGACTGTATACATAATAGCATTTACTTTCCTTTGTTGCTTCTCCCCTGTCTTCCTCTGCCTTGACCATTTTGTGATGACCTCCTCCTTATTGTATATTGCCTTTTCCTTCACCCAGGTTAATATGTCTTTTAAGTGTCTGTCCTGTAGTTAATGATTTATCTCCCCTTCCAGTCCTGGGGCCTTTGAAACATGATTCTTTCTTTCTTTCTTTTTTTGAGTTGAGAGTGATTTTTTCTTTCACCCAAGTTAATATGTGTTTACTTTCTAGTTAGTGGTTTGTTCTCCCTTCCACACCCACCCCTGGTGACCATCAAAGAATATTTCTTTTTTTGTGTGTGAAATACTTTTCTTGACTTTTTACAATAGTGGGCTCATATGGGCTCTAAGTTCATCCATGTTATGAGACGTTTGGCAGATTCATCATTATTCTTTAACATTGTGTAGTGTTCCGTTGTGTGTATGTACCATGGTTTGTTGATCCAGTCTTCTGTTGAGGGGAAATTTTCTTTTTTCATATGTATATAATATATATAAGGAGATCTGGTGGTATGGTAGGAGCTCTGGTGGCATAGTGCCTAAGGCGTTTGACTGCTAACCAAAAGGCTGGTGGTTCAAACCCACCAGCCACTCCTTGGAAGGAAGACTGGACAATCTACTTCCATGGAGGTACTGCCTCTGAAACTCAAGGAGGGGTTGCTATGAGTCAGAACTGACTTGATGGCAGTGAGTTTGGTTTTTTTTTTTGTTTGTTTGTTTGTTTTGGTGGTACTGTGGTTAAAGCATTTGGCCGCTAACCAAAAGGTCAGTGGTTCAAACCCACCAGGTGCTCTGTGGAAATAAGATGAGGCAGTCTGCTTCCATAAAGATTTAAAGCTTTGGAAACTCAATGGGGGTCACTATGAGTCAGAATTGACTCAATGGCAGCAAGTTTGGTTTGGTTTGGTATAATATATATAAAATAGATGAACACATTTATTATCAGAGTGATAATGTATGGGTCTTACAAGAAACGTGTTCATTTTTGCCACTAAAAGTGTTGTACTATAAGAGATATGTAACAGAGACAAAAAACTTTAAACGGTTTATTAAAAGGGAATTTATTTGATATAGCCAAAGTTCTTATTTACTGCAGCTAAAAGTTTAATGGGTCAATGTATAAGATTTCTTAAGACTTTAAACATCAACGATCATATAAAGCAAAGAATTGGGTTTCTTGCTGTTAAGATAAAAAATATTCTTTAATTAATGGGTTGAAATATGAACTTTATTCTTTGTGCGGTCAGTTTCAAGGGCAAGAGTTCAGTAGAACAAGTTCCTGAATCAAACATCGAGTTGCATGGCTTTGGGAAAAGCTAAGGTTTTTAAGATATTTAGTTAAGTAAGTCAAATATTGATTTCCAGTGCCCTATTGTAAACTCCTGACAACTTTTTTTATTTTTAAATTGTGATTTGGGTGAAAGTTTACAGAGCAAATTCACTACAGCAGTTCACACACACGTTGTCTCATGACATTGACAGTTTACCCCAATGCAACACCTCCCCTCCCACTTCCTCCCGACAGTTAGCTCTTCCCTGTGCTCATCCCTCCATGCACTCCTGCCCCCTGAACTGTCTCCCTGTGCATAAACAGCCCTTCTTTCTCCCATGATTGTTCTCTCTACCTCAGGTACATGTTCAACTCTTATGCCTGTCTTTTATTTGGCTGGAAGCCACAGATCTAACTCCTGACAACTTTGAAACTTCAGGGAAAGCCTCCAAACATTTGTTTCTGTTTCAGAAGGAGAAAAATCCTTCAAAAGTTTTATTTAGTATGTTATGAGTTAAAAGAAACATGTTATCAAGTTAGGAGAAGTGCCAACTTTTCTTTGAGTTAAAATTTATATGCTAGTAATATTTGCCTGATATTTAACATCAAGCACATAGTATTTCAATTGCTAACTTAATTGCAACCTTGTCCTTTGAAGCTAACATCATCAAAGCCAATGGTTTTAACTGAGGAATTCATATTATTTACTTTTGGAGCCTTTCTTATTATTTAGATATTTAAAAACTTGATAAATCTTAGTATGTTCTTAATGTGTCCTGACTTGTATTATATCTCAAGATATAATAATATCTAAAACATCTGAAAATAAGATTATTATATTTAGAAAGATTTTCATCCAGAGTTTTTTTTGAATTGACTTTGTTTGCCTTTGCATTAGGTTTATAATTAATTCCCATCAGCTCTTTAATTTTGAAGAATTATTATTATAATTTAACCACAGACATTTTAAGCTGTCATAGAATATTCTAAAGAATGTTTTTCATAGCTTAAAGAAGGCTTTAATGACTGGAAACTGAATCCCAAAATCTGCCTGACATTGTCTCTGTAGACCATGTATACGGGAAAAGACATCAATGAAAAGATTCATAGAATTTCATTGAAAACAGCCATATCCAGTCATCCTTACAAATCCAGGTGCTGCCAAATTACAGGGAATTAAAACCTGGATCCATTTATCACAACAAAGAAGGTCAAGACACCCCTGTAGACTTGTCAACCCTTTGAAGAATTAAAAATCACTTCGAAATGAATGCCCTAACGGCCAGAAGCAGATGGCATCTGAGGTAGACAGCTAGTCCCGAGATCACAGAACAAGATTTCTTGCATCTTGCTTAACTTTATGGACTTCTCTTTATAATTGTACCTATCCTTATGCTATTACCATTATCTATACATTTGGTCTTTTTCCTTGGTAATTTTATCCAACATGAGGTTCATTTAACTTTTATCTCTCTCTTTTCAGTGACCTCTTCCTCTGCATGGGAAGAGAATGCATTTATTAAATGAGTCCAATCAGTAGCTAGTGCCAACAATTTGAATGTTGGATCTGCCACACCCATCTGTAATGAAGGCAGGTTCCCTAGCATGTGCTACCCTGGCTCAAATTGCTGGTAATATGACAGATGGAATTGCTACTCAAAAAACAAAACAAAACAAAACAAAAAAACAACTCTCCAGAACTCATAAGTGACCCCCTTTGGGTTTCTGAGGCAGTAAATCTTTACAGAAGTGGATTGCCCAGTCTTCCTTCTGTGGAGTGGCTGGTGGGTTTGCACTGCCAGCCTTCTGGTCAGCAGTCAAATGCCTTAGGCACTGCACCACCAGAGCTCCTCCCAGAATCTCTTGCTAAGGTTATGTGAGATAATATAATAGCTCTTGACTTTCTTCTAGCCCAGCAAGGAGGAGTTTGTGTTGTTGCTAATCCTTCTTACTGTGCTTGGGTGAATACCACCAAAGAAGTAGAACAAGACATTATGAAAATTCACCAAAAGGCCCCCTGGCTATGTATATATTCTGAAGTTGACTCATCTTTTCTGAACATTTTTATGATTACCAAATTGTGTTGGTTCTCAGCTGCAGTCATTATTGCAAACTGGAACAATCATTATAATAATTATTATATGTATAATCAAATGTGCTACAAAATGCTTATCTCAGCTATGTAACTTCAGCATGACTTCCCCAGCCATGCAACATATTATGTACCTTAAAAAAATCTATGTACCTTAAGTCTTCTCCTCCCTTCTCTCTTGGGCAATATACATTGGTTCTCATAGTAAACACTAGCCCGAGAATTGTTTCTCTACTGTGACCCGCTATCTGTTTCTGTGACCCCAATAAGTAGCTCACCCTGAAGATGAGACCTATTAATATGGCATGATAAGCAACTGTAAACTAGATGGTGCCCACCTACTCATCTATGAATAGTGTCTGGTGTCTTAAAAGCTTGCCAAAGCAGGTAATCATCTTAGGTTGATTTCATGCAGATGAAAGGTTATTCCTATCAGGATGATGTGGTCTTTACCCCGTGTTGGTGGCTTGATCAAAAGGGGGGAGTGTAATAATGGGCCTCCAAATGGAGGCACTTAGGCTACCTTGACAACATGGAGCTGGCCTGCACTTGATCCTGGAAAGACGGAATAGAAACGAGCTGCAGTTCTTAGAAATGCAGCTGATGCCTCAATCTAGATGTTCCAGGAAGTTTGAACTGTTGAAGCTGCTTATACAAGATAGTCTCAGGAAACTATGCAAAGTGAACCAGTCAGAATGCAAGGAGAAAGCTATTTAAAATTTTTTGTGTTTTTGACAAAACTCAGTTGCACTTTTGTAAATGTTAATCAGTCAGGATTGTTGCCTGTTAGTTCCTCATTTCACTGTATATAGGCCTCACTCCTCTTACAGCCCTTTGGAGCACTTAGTTTCATTTTCTGAGACTCTGTATTTCCTCAGTTCAAACTATATTAAAAAAAACCAAAACCAAACTCAACTGCCATCAAATCAACTTCTGACTCATTGCACTCCCCTCTGGGTTTCTCAGGTGGTAAATCTTTATGGAAATAGATTGCCCAGTCTTCCTTCCATGGAGTGGCTGGTGGGTTTGAACCACCAGCCTTCTGGTCAGTGATCAAATGCCTTAGGCACTATGCCACCAGAGCTCCTTAAACTATATATTCCTTGATAAACCTCTTTACATTATTTTAATAGCACACTGATCAGTTTGTTTTATGACCCTTCAGATGACTGATTTGTGTAGTAAATGAATTACATCTCCATAAAGCCAATTTTTTTTTTTTTCAAAGTAATTGAGCAAAAGAAAAGCAAAACAAAGAACAGAAACAAATGTCCTCTTCCCCAGGCCTCACCCCAGAGGTTCTCATTCTATCTTTCGGGGGGTGGGGGGCCATAGTGTGGTCAGAAAACAGTTAAGAAGTGGAGCCAGGCTTGCGGAGCACTGGTTCATATGCCTGGCTCCTTCCTCTGTGGCTTTAGTGCTTGTTCTTCATGCCTGGAATCCTCCTGCCTTGGCTGCTCTCGCTGATTCTCATCATTTGAGCCTCTGCACGAACATCACCTCCTCAGAGACTACTTCCCTGAATACACTATCTAAAGGGCCTTGTCTATTCCCTGATATATATATTTTTAATCTAATTATTCTCTTTTATTTTTTATAGCATTTTTCACCTTCTAAATTATCATCATTTTATTTCCTGGGCTATCTCTCCTAGCCTCCATGAGCAGGAATTGTTTTTCTCTTGTTTCTGTTGTGTTACCTGGGTCTGAACTGTGCCTAGCTCATAATAAACCAGTTGCATTTGAGTGGATTCTAACTCCTGAAGACTCCATCCATGTCAGAGTAGACCTGCTCCATAGGGTTATCAGTGGCTGTGACCTTTGAGAAGCAGATCTCCAGGTCTTTCCTCCAAGGCACCTCAGGGTGGACTTGAACCCCCAACTTTCTGGCTAGCAGCTGAACACGCTGTTTGCACGACCCAGAAGCTTGTAGCACACAGTAGCCACTCTATATATATATTGGCTGAATAAATAATTATGTTTCTTTATTCTCAGGTAGATGATATTCCCTAATCAATTGGTTGAACTTAGTATTCCTCAAATCTTCATTAACAGCACATTCGCAACTTATCTTTTGAGGTGGTTTCTTTTATATCTGGCTATTTTCATATAGGAGCCCTGGCAGTGTAGTGGTTAAAAGTGTTTGGCAGCTAACTGAAAAGATGGTGGTTCAAACCCACCAGCCACTCTATGGGAGAAAGACCAGTGATCTGCTTCAATAAAGATCTGTAGCCTTGGAAACCTTATGGGACTGTTCAACTACTCTGTCCTATAGGGTTTCTATGAGTTGGAATTGACTCAATGCCAATGAGTTTTGGGTTATTTTCATATAAGATGGGGCAATCTACTTCCGTAAAGATTTACTGTCTCGGAAACCCAATGGGGGTCTCAATGAGTCAGAATCGACTTGGTAGCAGTGAGTTTGGTTTTTTGAGTTCTTTTATATGTATATTTAAACACATGAAAAGTGGTACAGATAGGTGTTCATTGTAGAAAAATGAGAAAGCAAAAATCTCCTGCCTTTTCTTTTTAAAGACAATTGGATCATTCTGCAACTGCTATTTTGCTTCTTGCTCTTTACACCTCTTTACAGAATGTTTTGAACTTCTTCCTGTGTCAGTGAATATTGTTCTGCCTTATCTTTTTCATACCTATGTTTTTTTTTTGTTGTTGTTATTTGCCATCGAGTCGGCCCTGACTCATAGCAACCCCTCCTTGGGTTTCCGAGGCAGTATCACTACGGAAGTAGGAATGCCCAACCTTCCTTCCGAGGAGTGGCTGGTGGGTTTGAACCGCCAGCCTTCTGGTTAGCAGTCAAGTGCCTTAGGCACTATGCTACCAGAGCTCCTCATACCTATGTAGTACTCCATTTTATACAGATGTTCTACATTTGATTAAATGAACTCCTTATAGTAGGGTATTTTTCACTATTTAAAAAACATCATGAACATTCTTGTAAGCAGCACTTTGAAGACTTCTTTAGCTTCTGGATCAAAAAAAAAAAAAACCCAAAAAACCCAAACTCACTGCCGTCAAGTCAATTTGGCTCATAGCGACCCCTCCTTGGGTTTCCGAGGCGGTATTTCTATGGAAGTAGATTGCCCAGTCTTCCTCTGGAGGAGAGGCTGGGGGATCAAAGAACACATATTTTTCAGTCTTTCACTCAATATTGCCTCACACCCCTTGGAGCAGGAGTACTGCTTACACTGCCATCAAGTGTCAGGAGAGGGATATTGCATTAGTTTGTCACTCAGAAACATATTTCATGCCCTTGTTAACAGCTGCGGGGGAGCCAGCTCCCAAATCATGGAGACCCCAGGCACAACAGAACAAAATGCTCCCTGGTCCTGTGCCAGCCCCATGATCACCTGGGAGTTGTGACGTTGTGATCTGTAGGCTTTCACTGGCTCATTTTTGGAAGTATGTAATCAGGCCTTTCTTCATTTTATGACCTTACCCCCTGTCTTAGGTTTCCAGTGACAGAAATACCACACGTGGGTGGCTTTAGCAGACAGAGGTTTATTCTCTCACAATCCAGGAGGCTAGAGGTCTGAATCTAGAGCTCTGGCTCCGGAGAAGGCTTCCTCAGTCTATCAGCTCTCTTGGAAGAGCCTTGACTCCTTTCAACATCTGTGGGCCCAGCATCCCTTGGAGATCTCCATGCGTTTTGACAGCCATCTTCCCCTGGGTCTAGGAAGTTCTTGGCATGAGGACTCTGGGTTCAAAGGATGTGCAATGCTCCCAGCTCTTTTTTCTTGGTGGTACTGAGGTCCCTCCTTTGCTGCTCCCTTCTCTGTCCTTTGGTCTCTTATAAAATAAAAAATGGTGTGGCCCACACCCAGTGGAACTCCCCTTACATGGGATCAAGGCTGTGACCTGAGTGAGAGTGTTGCATCCCACCCTAATCCCCTTACAACTGATTGGATGATAACATCAGATCACCTCATAGGTGATAATTATACCATTAAATAACTGTCTCATTACATCATTACACAACTACCAAGTCACTGAGAATCATGGCCTAGCCAAGTCCACACATACTTTCTGGGAGTACAATTCAATTCACGATACCATCTGTGAATTATAATTACATCCTGTTTCATTAGGGCTTAAATTGACTTAGTCAGATTAGCCCTGCTGGGTGGTGCTAATCTTGGCTGTTACCAAACACTATTAATGTCACTAAGCTAATAACAGGAGCAATATTACACTCACAACAGGTTTGCCTTTCATTTCCATCCAGGTAATTAGAGCCTGGAGTAAAGATTGGCTGATCCCCAAATGGCTAATCAGACAAATAGTATTTATTTGAAATTTTTGTTTGTGTGCAATAAACTTAGTGTTTCCATAATCCAATTTCTAATTAAAAATAAGTTCAGGGAATGATACTTTGCCTTCAAATTTCTGATGTTTCCTGGGCCCATATTTGTACCACTGTTATTTATTTTTTTATTTTATTGTGGTAAATATCTATGTAACAGAACATTTGCCATTTCAACATTCTTCACATGTACAATTCAGTGATGTTAATTATGTTTATCGTGTTCAGCCATCACCATTGTCTATTTCCAGATTTTCCCATCACTATTAACAGAAGCTCAGTGTCTCCTGAGCTGGAGTCCCTCTCCCCCCCCCCCCCCCCCCCCCCCCCCCCCGTAAACTGTGGTCTCTAAACATTTGTCTGTTCTAAATATTTCATATAAGGAAGATGGTGCAATAGTGGTCCTTTTGTGACAGTGTGATATAAATCATGCACCATTGTTATATAATGTTTGTCTCTGAAGATACATTTGATTTTTGTCTACCTTTGTCAAGCCTTGCGGTGTTAGATGTAGCAGTGACACAAAAGCCTGTGTAAAAAAAAAAAAAAAAAGAAGAAGAAGATTTTTGTAGAACCTAACTAAAAAAATAACCCCTAAACCCCACCGCCATCAAGTTGATTCTGACTCATAGAGACCCCTATTGGGTTTCCATGGCAGCAAATCTTTTTTTTTTTTAAAGAATTTATTTGTTGTTGGAACTATACACAGCAGAACATACACCAATTAAACCATTTCTACATGTGCAATCGAGGCAGTAAATCCTTATACAAGTAGATTGCCTGGTCTTCCTCCCACGGTGTGGCTGGTGGGTTTGAACCGCCAACCTTCTGATTAGCAGTCAAATGCCTTAGGCACTGCATCGCCAGAGCTCCTTATGTAGAACGTAGGTAAACCACAATCCAAACTTGCTGCTTTTGAGTTGATTGACTCATGGTGACCCCGTGTGGTACAGAGTACTGCTCCCTAAGGATTTCCTGGCTGTAAGCCCCACAGAAGCAGATTGCCGGGCTTTCTTCCCTGCTACTGCTGGGTAAGTTCAAATTGCCAGCTTTTAAGTTAACAGTCATAAGCCAAACATTTTTACTGCCCAGGGATCTGTTAGATCCTGGGTGATAGTTGTTGTTCCAACTTACAGTGATCCTGTGTCCAACAGAACAAAATACTGCCCAGTCCTTTACTATCTTCACAGTTACTGCTGTGAAATCATTGCATTTCTTGCTGGCTCTGAGCCCATTGTTGCAGCCACTGTGTCAATGCATCTTGTTGAGGGTCTGCCTCTTCTTCACTGACCCTCTGCTGTACCAGGCACGATGTCTTCTCCAGGAACTGATCTCTCCTGATGACATGACCAAAGTACGTGAGATGAAGTCTCAACAACCTCCCTTCTAAGGAGTATTCTGGCTGTTCTTCCAAGACAGATTTCTTCCTCTTCCAGGATGGATCATTCTTCTGGCAGTCCACGATCTATTCAATATTCTTCACCAACAGTGTCATTCAAATGCATCAATTCTTGGTGAAGTCACCACCACTTGTCCGTCAGTTTATCATACTCTGGTGGCTTGCACGCAGCTGTGTTGCTGGAAACTATACCACTGGTATTTCAAATGCCATAGGGTCACCTACGGATAGATTTTAGCACAGCTTCAAGACTGACAGACTAGGAAGAAGGACCTGGTGTTGTACTTCTGAAAGAATCAGCCAGTGAGAACTCTGTGGGCAACAGTGGGACATGGACACCAGCTGTCCCTCCCACAACACTCACTCCTTCTCTGCTGGGTTCAATAGCTCATTGCAATGGTCACACAGAGCTCACAGTCAATACGAGGATGGGTTTTAGTAGGGAAGTAACAGGTTATAATTCAGGTTCAGGAACATGCTCAGGATACGATTCTTCTATCAAGACAGTCTCCCCTCTGCTGTGCCCTAAGGCACAGCTCCCTGGCCCTTGGCCTCTCAATCTGGCCTCTGCCCTGCTCAAGCAAGTGTTATAAAGCTCTTTTAGCTCTGCCGGTAGGGACCCCTGTGTGCACCCCACTCTGCCAGCAAGCCTCCTGCCCAGAGGTGGTCAGTTTTCTTATTTCATGGGCTGGAAAGACTGCTGCTCTATCTTGTGCCTCTTGGATCCTCTGCGGGTCATCTGCCAAGGAGGTCCAGTGCAGGGATCTCAGGTCCAAGGAGGCGCTCCACTCCACCTCTGACTTCTCTCTTGGTGGCAGTGAGGTCCCCCTTTCTACCTCTAGGAAGACTCATTTTAAGCCCAGCAGAGTGATAAAACTAACCACTCTCCATATAAGAGTTCCATATACCTTATTTGCATGGTCCCATCCAGTAATCTGGTGGGAGTCACAAGGATTGGCTAGAAAACCCATACCAGATGATTCACTGCATTACAATTATGCTCAGTGAAAGCCAGTGAAAAAGGACCACATATTGTATGATTCCATTCCTATGAATTTCCCACAATAGGCAAATTTATAGAAATAGAATGCAGAGTAGTGGTTCCCAGGGGCTGAGAGAAGGAGAGAATGGGGAACAACTGTTTAATGGATACAAGTTTCTTTTCGGGGTGATGAAAATGTTTTTGATTTAGGTAGAGGTGGTGGTTACATAATATTGTGAATGTACTAAAGTCACTAAATTGTTCACTTTGAAATGTTTACTTTTATGTTATGTGAATTTCATCTTAATTGAACATAAATTAAAAAAATAACTTCCTCTTAGACACAGAGAGGTACACGAGAGGTACAGAAATAAAGATAAACCCTTTAACATATACAATACTGTGCTACTAGTAATAACAAACATTAATCTGTGGGTAAATAGATGGGTAGACAGGCTGAATGATCAGGTATGTCTAGGCAAAAAGGAATATACCCATGACCATATATAAGGTTGGCAGATGATAATTCTACATATGTATTTGTATGTGCTGTAAGAATGTCCATATAACTAGAACTAGGGAGCTCTGGTAGCGTAGTGCTTTCCACAATGGTTGTACCATTTTACAGTCCCACCAGCAGTGTATGAGAGTCCCAATCTCTCCACAACCTCACCAGCATTTGTTATTTTCTGTCTTG
>NW_006921648.1:11627343-11642902 GCF_000298275.1 Orycteropus afer afer
TATGAGTCGGAAATGACTCGACGGCACTTAACAACAACAACAACATCAACATCTTGAGTCCCACATTCCTAGAGGGTGTGACTCAAGTCACCACCCTCAGTCCTGCATCTAGTTCATCATCATGTCACCCCAATCTTTGGGGCTTGAGACCGCAGCCAGCTGTCTGGCCTGCCAGTTTGAATTTGTCAGCCCTTGCAACCATGGGAGTGAGGAGAACATGTGACCCATGGATTTGGGACTTGCCAGATTTCACAACTGCATGAGCTGTTTCCTTGACAGTTCATGAGTTCTGTGAGATGTTATAGTGAAATATGGAATCCTAAGATGGGAGAGAGTGCTGAAAGGAGGAGAAGGAGTTGATGTCAGAGATGGTGGAGTGGTACGTTTGTTTGGAAAAGTTGGACATCTGGGAAATCTTTAACCTCTGCCTCATAGGGACCAGCTTTGTGCTGATTCTTCTAAAAGAAATTATTTGAACACATGGGCTTGGGTGATTCTAGAACGATCTGGGTCACTGGTTTCAGTTCTTCCTTGAGTTTCAGTTCTTGGTTGAGCCATCTGCCAGATGAGTGCAAAAACAAATCTTCCCCTCCAACTGGGAAAGGAGAGCTATAAATAATAATGTTGAGGTTCCACCTGGAACCTGGATTCTCAAGGGAGAGAGGACACTGGTGGAGGCCAAGTCCTGTCAGTCTTCCTCTCTGCTGACTTGTAGGTCTGGTTTCTGCTGA
This sequence comes from Orycteropus afer afer, assembly GCF_000298275.1. Lineage (NCBI taxonomy): Eukaryota > Metazoa > Chordata > Mammalia > Tubulidentata > Orycteropodidae > Orycteropus > Orycteropus afer. Next base: position 11,628,075 of record NW_006921648.1, read on the forward strand.
TCCATATGTCTTGGCAATTGAATGAGAATAATATCCTCCAGGGGCCTCCAACTTAGAGCAGCAAACTCATGGTGCCTGTGGCTCCTGTCTGGCCTCTTGTTTTTCAGAGAGGAAGATACTGTCATCAGCACCATGTGACATACAATGGGGAAGTGTACTGTGTGCATCTATAAAATGGGGATCATAATAGAACCTATTGCCATAATAAGAGTTACAAGGTACCATGTAAGAACATTTAGCATAGTGCTTGGTATGTCGTGGGCACTCAATAAGTGTTTGTGAAACAAAAATGCCTTGTGACCATTCTAGAAGGGGAGCTACTTTGTTATTTTGTCCACTCTGGATAGTTAGGCTTTCTCTGCATGAATTGTGACCATTACATGACTGATCCCCTTTAGACGATCAATGTGATGAATTACAGTGATAGATTTTCTTATTTCCTTGTATTCCTGCTCACTCACTCATGATATATATATATATATATATATATATATATATATATATATATATATATTAAAAAACCTATTTTTATATATATATATATATATATATATATATATATATATATATATTAAATACACTGTTGGTATATATATATTAAATACACTGTTGGATTCAGCTAGCCAATATTCTATTTAGTATTTGGACATCTATATTCATAAATGAAATGGGCCTATAATTTTCTTGTATTGATCTTATCTAGTTTTGGAATCAAAATTACTTAAGTTATATGTCATCTGGGCACATTTTTTGTTTCTCTCTCTCAAATAGGAATTATCTTGAACATTTGATAGAAGCCACTTGTAAACTATCTGATCCTGGAATTTTTTGCAAGGTTAGGTCTTAGTTACTATTCAGTTTCTTTAAAATTCATTAGTTTATTCTAGTATTCTATATTTCTCTTTTTGTGTCAATTTCTAGGTGTGGTGAATTGCTTGATGTGGCCCTTCTAGCCATTGTCCTCCATTTTGTGATGCATTGTAAATCCTATTATCCATTCCTTTTTAAGGTGGTTTGGTAGTTAAGGTCATGTGTCAACTTGGCTGGGGAGCTGGTAGTAGTCATTCCCTACGATAACTGACAATCGGCTCTGTGGTGGGATTTACCCTGAGCAACCGAGTAGCTGCTGATTGTTAAAGCCATCCACTTGCATTTTTTCTGTTGGAGCAGCACAGGTGGGATATGTCTTGAGTCCTGCCTTGCTGAAGAGTATAACTCAAATCACTACCCTTAGCTTTCTTGAGGGTATACCTATGAATCTGGGAAGGTCTGCCCTCCTTTTGCTCTGGTTCTGCATTTTGGCTCATCATCATCTCATCCCTGAATTTGGGACAGTAGTCATCATCTGATGTGCTGATTGAGGTTCGTCCAATCCCGAGAATTGGGAGGATCCTCCAGACCTACATACAGACCTGGGATTTGCCAGTCTGCCAGCCTCCCAGCCTCCACCACCACTACGTGAGATGATTCCTTGGGTATCTATGGTTCTGTGAGGCATTACAGCGAAATACAGAACCCTAAGACAGGGGAGATTACTGAGAGGAGGAGAAGGAGTTAATGTCTGAAATGATGGAGTGACATGGTAGTTTGGAGATTTGGGACATCTTTAACCTCTGCCTCATGGGTACTGGCCTTGTGCTGATTTTTCTAAGAGAAAGCCTTCAAGCACTAGGAAATTACATTTCCCAAAACACTGATTATAATGGTTGAATAAGGTTTCATCCAGCCTAGGTATGCATGTAGCTCAGATGCTGGGGGGGCGGGGGGAACCTTCCACCCTCAGTAGATCAGGATGACATATGTCTTAGACACACCTTCCATCCTATACTCCATAGCCTGGGAAAACCCAAAATCCCCTTGACTTCTGCTGACTCCCAGGAGGTTTACGCTTTTCTTGCCTCTTCTACCTCTTGCATTCTGGTTGGTGTGTGCACTATGTCTTTTCCATACCATGTCAAACCCAATGTGAATTCACCCTGTTCTGTTTCCACAACAGCCAACCAAGTGGAGATAGTAGGGGAACCATAGAGGTGAGTCACATCCTACAGTGCACAGTTTTCCACCATCTTATTGGCTTCTTCTCTCACCTTCTCCTCCTCTTCTCCCTGCCCCACATCCTCTCCCTCTAGGATTCCCCTGGTTGATCAACTTCTTTGCTTTCTCAAGGTAGTTTTCCCCTCTTTAGAAGCCTTGGTTCCACCTGACCATCAGGCCTGAGAAAGAAGGAGGGGCTCACTTTCTAACCCAAGCACTTATTCAGTCCTCTTTACCATCAGAGACAGTTCCCTCCCGAGGAGGAATTCTTGTTGTTGTTGTTATGTGCCGTCGAGTCAAACCCGACTCATAGCGACCCCTCCTTGGGTTTCCGAGGCAGTATCACTACGGAAGTAGGATTGCCCAACCTTCCTTCCAAGGAGTGGCTGGTGGGTTTGAACTGTCAGCCGTCTGGTTAGCAGGCAAGTGTCTTAGCCACTATGCTACCAGAGCTCCCAGGAGGAATTCTAGCCTTTCTATTCCAAAGTCATATAGTTGTCTCCACCTAATTAAATCTATCCAACAATATCCGGGCTATTGGAACTTTATTAAGATGAGAAAAGAATATGGAACTAATTTGTGAAAAGTTGCTAAACAACATTCATCATTAAAGAAATGCAAATTAAAACCACAATGAGATGAGAATGACTGGGTGCAAACTCTGAAACGGATATTAGAACTGCAGTAACTCAAATAGAAATGCACACAACGCCTCATATAGTCTATGCAGTGGGATTCATTCTGCTATTAATTTGTTATTCTTTCTCACAAGAGAACTATTAAAAGTTATTCATTCTGGCTAAGATAATATTCTGTGTTGTGGTTTAGTTTTGTTCCTTTTCTTGAATTTTCCAGTTGCAGCTCATTCTCTCCTCTAATTCTCCCCTTGGTCTTTGCTGGGGTTAGTTGCCTCCTTATATCAAGTTCTTGTTACTATGTGGAGAGAATTGTTTATCTTCACTTCAGGAAACATGCAAAGTTTACTCCAAATCGTCAATCTTTGCTTCAGAATTGATAAGGAGATGTGTCTCTTTCCGTTACACTCAGTAAAGTGCAAGTGACAGGAAATGCAACATCAGCTGCTTAAACAACACAAAGAATGTTTTGATTTCTGATGGAGGCATTGGTGGTTCAGTGGTAGAATTCTTGCTTTGCAGGTGGGCGATCTGGGTTCAATTCCTGACAAATGCACTTCATGTGCAGCTATCACTCATCCCTCAGTGGAGGTTTGCATGTTGCTCTGATGCTGAACAGGTTTCAGCGGAGCTTCCAGACTAAGAATAGGAAGAAAGACCTGGTGATCTACTGCTGAAAACTAGCCAGTGAAAATCCTGTGGCTCACAGTGGTTTAATCTACAGTAGATCATGGGTTGGTGCAGGACTAGGCTGTGTTTTGTTCCCTTGTGCATGAGGTCACTATGAGTTTGGGCTCTACTTGGTGGCAGCTAATAACAATATTGGCTTCTGTGACTGCAGGAGTCCACAAGTTGGGCTGACTTAAGACCCTGTTCCATCAGTTTCATGTGACCCCATTCCTCTTTGTTTATATTAGCTCTTGTCTTCTCTGACAGTCACCTTGATAGTGGAAAGGCCCTGGACTGCACATCTGTTTAGAAGAAACCAGCCACTGTTTCTTGATGCCTTACTCTCAAGAGTTGCCAGACAACATTTATCAATAGATCTCACTGCCATTGAGCAGGTTCCAACTCATAGTGACGCCTCCTTGGGTTTCCCAGGAGGTATCTCTACCGAAATAGATTGTCCAGTCTTCCTTTTGAGGAGTGGCTGGTGAGTTTGAACCGCCAGCTTTCTGGTTAGCAGTCAAATGCCTTAGACACTACACCACCAGAGCTCCTCACTAAGTCACACTCACTAAAATGGCTATACAGTAAGTTCCTGGGTCATGAACATCCATCCTACTTGTGGACAACTCATACTTGCCCTTTAATGTTTTATAAATTTGCCCTCACTTTGAAACGACTGAACCAAGTCCTCCAAAAAACCAAGCCCATTGTGTCAATTCCAACTCATAGCAAACCTATAAGACAGAGTAGAACTGCCTGATAGGGTTTCCAAGGCTGTAAATCTTTACAGAAACAGACTGCCACACCTTTCTCCCATAGAGTGGCTGGTGGTTTTAGACCACTGACATTGTGGTTAGCAGCCAAGTGCTTTAGCCATTGCATCACCAGGGCTCCTTTGAACCGACGTGTACTCATGACAAATTCTTCACCACCTTCACCTGCTGCACATGTAGCTTTTAAATCATTGAAAAGTCTTTGAATCTTTTCTTGCACTAACCCCACTGCCATCGAGTTGTCCAATTCATAGTGACCCTATAGGCCAGGATAGAACTGCCCCATAGGGTTCCCAAGGCTGTAAATCTTTACAGAAGCAGACTGCCTCATCTTTGTCCCAGGGAATGGCTTGTGGGTTCGCACTGCTGACCTTTTGGTTAGCAGCCAAATGTTTTAACAACTACACCGTAAAACTCCTTTTTCTTGCACTAAAATAAGGCTAAATAAGAACCCTATGCACCTATTCCAACTTACCTACAACTTTGACTTGAAGATACACTTAGGAATGGATTTGTTTATAACCTGAGAACTGCCTGCAATCAAAAAGAGGGAATAACAAATGTTGGTGAGGATGTGGAGAAATGAGAACTCTCATGCAGAGCTGATAGGAATGTAAAATGATGCAGCCACTTTGGAAAACAGTTTGGTACTTCATTCAAAATGTAAGCATAAATTTACCATATGAGCCCATAAATTCACTCCTAGTTACTTATAACCTAGAAATGAAACATATGGCCACACCAAGAGTTGCACACAAATGTTTACAGCAGGAAGGAGCTCTGGTGGCACAGTGGTTAAGCATTTGGCTGTTAGCCAAAAGTTTGGTGGTTCAAACCCACTAGTCACACCACGGGAGAAAGATGAGGCAGTCTGCTTCTATAAAGATTTATAACCTTAGAAACCCTATGGGGCAGTTCTACTCTGAATTGACTCAATGGCAGTGGGTTTGGTTTGGTTTAAAGAAGGATTACTCATAATACCCAAAAGGTGAAAACAACCCAAGTGTCTGTCAATGGATAAAAAGATAAACAAAATTGTTGTATCCATACAACAGAATACTATTCAGCAATCAGAAGGAATGAAGTACTGATACATGCTCCAACATGAATGAACTTTGAGAACATTATGCTAAGTGAGATAAGCCAGTTTCAAAGGGCCACATATTGTATGATTCCTTCTGAATCATACAATCATGTGAAGTGTTCAGAAAAGCCAAATCTACAGAGGCAGAGAGTAGATCAGTGGTGGCGTGGGGCTGGAGGTGGGAACACAGAGTGACTACAGTGGATTTTATTGAGATAGGACAATGATCAAAAACTCTATGGTGGTGATGGTTTCACAACTCAGTAAATTTACAAAAAAAGCATTGTATTGTACATTTTTCTGTATGCAGAAAAGAAAAAAGAGTGAAAAATAAGTTCTGCCAAAGCCTCTAGAAAGCCACTCTTTGTGATCCATTAGCCCGAGCTGTCATCTGGGAAAATGGCCTGTGCTGACTGGCTCAGGCCTGGGTCCTGGGTCCTGGGTCCCATGATGGGAGGTGGAGCTCTGTGGTCAGCTCCTCTGAAGCACGGGGACTGTGTGGTGTTGGGGTCACTGGACCAAAGCCAGTTGCTGTTGAGTCGATTCTGGCTCATGGCGACCCTGTGTGTATCAGAGCAGAACTATGCTCCATAGGGTTCAATGGCTGCTTTTTTGGAAATGGATCACCAGGCCTTTCTTCTGAGGACTTGAGCCTCCAACCTTTTGGTTAGCAGCTGAGTGCATTAATTGCACCACTCAGGGACTCCTTGGGAACACTATCGAAACAGAAATCAGAATATTGCAAAGAACATGGAAATGAATACTGGGTGTTGTTGTTGTTGTTGTTATGTGCCATGGAGTCAGACCCAACTCATAGCGACCCCTCCTTGGGTTTCCAAGGCAGTATCACTATGGAAGTAGATTGCCCCATCTTCCTTCCAAGGAGTGGCTGAATGCTGGGTAGGCAACCAAAAATGTGTCTGCTACACCCAGGACAGGAGTTCTGGTAGTATAGGGCCTAAGGCACTTGACTGCCAACCAGAAGGCTGGTAGTTCAAACCCACCAGCCACTCCTTGGAAGGAAGATTTACCACCTTGGAAACCCAGGGGTTGCTATGAGTCAGAATCAACTCAGTGGCAGTGGGTGTATATATATGAGACAGGAAATTTGAATCCTAATTGGATACTTAATGATATTAAGAAATTATTGGTATAATACAGTAATAGAATACATTTTCTCAAAAGGAGTCCTTATCTTTTAGGGATACATACAGAAATATTTACAATTGAAATGATAATGATGTGTGTTAGAGGGAAGTAGGCAGGGGAAAGATAAAGCAAGCTTTAAAAAAACAAGAAGCAAGTTAGGCCCTTAGTTGCCTTAGTTGACTTTGTCCTTAGTTGGTAATTTTTGAAGTGAGGAAAGGGTAGGAGGAGGGTATTATACTATTCCCTTTGCTTTTTGAAATGTTGAGATGTTCTATAATCAAAACAATGAAAAGGTACTCTCGTCTTCCCCATGTAATGCCAGGAACAGCTCATCCCTCTCCCTCCCTGCCCAGGGCTGACTTTGGTCACAAGTAGGCCTGTATGTCAACAGAATTTAGAATTTCAAAAATCAGAAAATTTTCCAAAATTTTGGGTGAAGGTCAAAGTCAACTTTTCACTGTAACAAATTAAAACAACCACTACTCTAAGCATCATTTCATAAAAGAAAGAATATCTAAATACCAATAACATTATCTCAGAAAGATGGGCGGTTCTTTCAACTAGGCAAGAGTAGCCTCATGGACAAACTTACTGTATTGTTGCTATTTTCCTCAGTTCACCCTGAAGCTGGCTACACAAACACCCCAGGAGAGGAAGGGTGGCCTTGAGGACTGGCTGCTCTCACTTCCTCTTCTGCTAATGAGAGACAGATTTGGGTGCTGTCAGTAGGCCCGGGCCATTAGAGGGTGCAGGGCTCCAGAGCACAAGGGTGCAGACCATGATCTCACAGGTCTGGAAGCTGAAAGCCCAAAGCAGGATATCAGCTAAGTCGATCCCTTACTTGTCAGTAGCCCTGAGCGTCCCCTGGTTCCTTGGCTTGTAGATGATCCTCACATGGGTCGGTCTTCCCTGATGAGTGTCCCTTCTGCTCATTTTATAACTCAGAAGTGATTACATTCAGGATCTACCCTACACTGGTGTGGCCTCATTAATATGGGAAAGACAGTCCTGTTTCCAAACAGGGTTGTATCCACAGGTATGAGAGATAGGAATTAAACACATATATTTAGGAGACATAATTCAATCCCTAAGACTCATGGTTGGCTCCGTGACATCCCCAGATGGCACTTACTCTCTTTTTTATTTATTTAAAAATATTTTATTGTGTTTTAGGTGAAAGTTTACATAGCAAATTATGTCCTCATTCAACAGTTTTTCTACATATTGTTCTGTGACATTGCTTATGATTTTCACAACGTGTCAGCATTCTCATTACTTCCATTTGGTTTCTTCTGTTTTCATTGATCTAGCTTCCCTGTCCCTCCTTGCCTTCTTGTATTTGCTTTTGGGTAAATGTTGACTGTTTGGTCTTACAGAATTGGTTGTTTAAGGGAACACATTACTCAGGGTGATATTGTTTAGTTTATAAGTCAATCTGTTCTTTGGCTGAAACGTGACCTACAAGGGTGTCTTCAGTTCCAAACTCAAAAGCTATCTTAAGGTGATAGTCTCAGTGGTTCCTCTAGTCAATATTGGTCCAATAAATCTAGCCTTTGGTTATCCTTGTACATTTTTCTCCCATTTTATCTGGACTTTTTGTCGTGTCCCTTGTCAAAATGGTAGGTAGTGGTGGCTAGTCCTTTGGACCAGTTTCTTCTTTAATTCTTTGGTTTCCTTCATTCTCTTTTGCTCCAGATGAGTAAGACCAATAGTTGTATCTTAGATGGCCAATCACAAGCATTGAAGATCCCAGGTACTACACACCAAACTAGGGTTCAGGTGGCACTTTCTTAATGACTTATTTTGCTTAGGAACATCCCCCTTTTCTGTCTTACATTAGCTAGAGTCAGTTTATGTTGCTTGCAACCAAAGGAACCTTCAGTTACGTTACCTCTCTGAGCCTCAATTTCCTCATCCATAAAACAGTCTTAGTTGTCATTTAGTTGATCCTGGCTCACGGAGATGCCATGTGTGCAATGTAGGACACATTCAAAGCTGTGATCATTCAGAAGCCAATCAGCAGTCCTGTCTTCCAAGGCGCCTCTGGGTGCATTTGAACCACTAACCTTTCAGCTAGTACTGGTGCATTTAACCATTTGCAGCTCTCAGGACTTCTATCTGTAAAATAAGAGGTAACAATAGTACCTTCCTTTTACTCATTATAATAAGGATTGTTGTTGTTGTTGTTTGTTATGTGCCGTCAAGTCGGACCCAACTCATAGCGACCCCACCTTGGGTTTCTGAGGCAGTATCACTACAGAAGTAGATTGCCCCATCTTCTTTCTGAGGAGTGGCTGGTGGGTTTGAACCGCCAGCCTTCTGGTTAGCAGTCAAGTGCTTTAGGCACTATGCTACTAGAGCTCCCATAATAAGGATTACATTGGTTAATTCAGTCAGTGTTCACCATGATGGTGATGATGTCATGCATACTAGTTGTCTATGGTTGCTGTAACAAATTACCACAAATTTATTTTAAATGTAAGCACTAGGCTGTTAACCAAAAGGTCAAGAGTTTTGAGTCCATCAGCCATTCTATAGGAGAAAAATGTGGCAGTCTGCTCCAGCAAAGATTTGCAGCCTTAGAAACCCTAAGGGGCAGTTCTACTCTGTCTTACAAGGTTGCTATGACTCGACAGCACATAACAACAACAACAATGAGTCGGAATAGACTTGCAGCAATGGATTTGGTTTGGGTCGTAGCTTAAAACAACCCAAATTTATCCTCTTACAGGTCTAGCGGTCAGAAGTCTGACTGCATTAGCATCACCGTGCCACTTCCAGAGGCTCTGCAGGAGAATCTGTTTCCTTGCCTCTTTCAGCTTCTAGAGGTTGCTGCGTCTTTTGGCTCTTGGCCCCGAGTCACTCCAACCTCTGCTTCCTTCTCTGACTTGCACCCTCTGCCTCCTTCTTCATCAATCTTGTCCATGCAGAGAATCCAGAATCGTTTCTCCATCTCAAGATCCCTAACTCAATCTCATCTGCTAAGTCCCTTTTGCCTTGTCACATGTTATATTCATCATTTCCAGAAATTTCGGATGTGGTCATCTTTGGTGGAGGCATTATTCAACCAGTGCCCAAAGTTTTGGTTTATGGTTTATAAACATTTATGTGGGAGATATATATATATATATAAGCTATGATTCCCACCTTCAAATTTCATCCTGATGGGAGACAAAATATTGACACAGCCCACGAAGACCCAGGCAGGGTGTGGTCAGCACTGCATGGCAGGCAGGGATGAGGCATTGAGACGCAAGAATTCTCTCCACTGATAGCTCCGCTCCTCAGAGCTGCAGCACGCAGCCTGTAGGCTGAGCTCTGCCCCACCCCGAGTGGGAGCATTTCCAGGAACTAGAGGGGAATCTGCTGCCTTGAGCTGTGTGACCAGAAGCCCTGCCTTCTACTCAGACAAGAAGTCGGAGGCTTTGGGTAAGGCCAGGTAGAGGGGGTCTCCCCACTAGGTCACCAGTGGCAGTTGCTTGCTACTTTTACTGATGCTTTGGTATATTTCACTTGGACTCTGGAAAGGAGATTCTTTTACTTTTCTTTTTTAATTGTACTGTATTTTTCAGCATTAAAAAAAATTGTGGTAAAGAGATATATAACACAACATTTGCCGATTCAACAATTTTTACATGTACAATTCAGTGACATTGATCACGTTCATTGTATTGTCAACCATCACCAGTATCCACTGCCAAATTTTCCGTCTCTCAACGCTTCCTAAACAGTGACTCCTCTTTTTCCCTCCTTCCTGCTCCTGATCGCCATTCATAAACTCTACTCTCTGACTGAAGAAACCAAACGTGTTGCCCTTGCGTTGGTGCTGACTCATGGCAACTCCATGTCCTACAGAGTAGAACTGCTCCATGGGGATTTCCTAGTGATCTTTAAGGAAGCAGATCACCAGGCCTTTCTTCCATGGGTCTGTCAGGTGTGTTTGAACTGCCAACCTTTTTGTTGGTAATCCAGTGTAAACTATTGACAACAGCAGGGAACTTCTGGTCTCAATACATCTTCCTACTCTAGATATTTCATGTAAGTGGGATCATGGAGTATTTGTCCTTCTGTGACTGAGTTACATCCCTCAGCATAACATTTCCCACTTGGACTGGCAGGTCAAGAGGATGGCCAAGAGGAAATAGGGAGGAAGACAGAAGTGGAATTGTCAAGTCTATAGTAACTTTATGCTTAACTTTTGAGAAACTGCCAGACTATTTTCTACAGAGACTGAACCACTTCACATTCCCACCAATGATGTACAAGGGTTCCTGTGTCTCCACATCCTTGCCACACATTTTGTTATCTGTCTTTTTGATTTTAGGCATTCTCGTGGGTAGGAAGGAGCTCTGGTAGCATAGTCCCTAAGGTGCTTGACTGCTTACCAGAAGTCTGGCAGTTCAAACCCATCAGCCACTCAGAAGGAAGGTTGGGCAATCCTACTTCTGTAGTGATGTTGTTGTTGTTGTTGTTATGTGCCGTTGAGTCGGACCCGACTCATAGTGACCCCTCCTTGGGTTTCCAAGGCAGTATCACTACGGAAGTAGATTGCCCCACCTTCATTCTGAGGAGTGGCTGGTGTGTTTGAACTGCCAACCTTCTGGTTAGCAGTCAAGTGCTTTAGGCACTATGCTACCAGAGCTCCCAAGTAGTGATACTGCCTTGGAAACCCAAGGAGGGGTCGCTATGAGTCGGGGCTGACTCGACGGCACATAACAACAACAACAACAACAACAACAATGGGTAGGAAGTGGTATCTCATTATAATTTCGACATGCGTTTTCTCTGGTGCTAATGATGATGAGCATCTTTTTATGTGTTTATTGGCCATTTGTATATCTTCTTTACAGAAATGTCTAGACAGATCCTTTGCCTATTTTTTAATTGGGTACGTTTTATCTTGAATGGTCTTCTTCACAGTAACCCCCCGGAGCCACTGTAGACGGTGATTCCCAGTGGGGGCTCTGAAGTCAGAGGACCTAGCTTTGAATTCTAGCTTGGCGTTTACTAGTACTTGTCCGTGGCCACTCTGTCCCAGCTGTCATTGTTGTTAGGTGCTGTCAAGTCGGCTCTGACTCATAATGACCCTGTGTACAACAGAACCAAACACTGCCCAGTCCTGTGCCAGTCTCACAGTCTTTGCTATATGTGAACCTATCATTGTAGCCACTGTGTCAATCCACCTCATTGAGGGCCTTCCCCTCTTTTGTTGACCCTCCACTTTACTGAGCGTAATATCCTTCTCCAGGGAATGATTCCTTCTGACAACATGACCAAAGTAGGTGAGACAAAGTCTGGCCATTTTTGCTTCCAATGAGCATTCCAGCTGCACTTCTTTCTCTGTCCCAGTGGGCCTCAGTTTTCCCCATGGAGTAGAATGTTACCTGTTTCATAGGGTATTAGGAGGATTAAACTAGACATGTACGTGAACTACTTCATAATATAGAAAATACTATGATGCTTCAGTATAACGTGTGGTATAGGGTAGACTACAAACACCATTCTATGTCATGGGGAATTTTAGCTATCTGTAACGATGCATTGATTGCAACTGGCTGGTTGGTTTGTTTTTCAGTAACGAAGGACACTTTAAACTTGGAACTCAGTGCATGTCAAGACTTTGGTAAGGGCTCAGTAAATGTTGGCCATAGTACTCACAACAGTGTCACTTACTGAGTTCTTACTATTTGTATTATGTCCCCATAGGTGATCTCATTTAATCTGCATGGCAAACTTGCAAGGTAGGTATAATCATCTTTATTTTACACAGAAGAAAACTGAGGCTTAGAGAAGTAAGGCAGTGGGCCCAGGGCTATGTAGCTGGTAAGAGGCAGCGCAGAGTCCAACCAAATCTGTGTGACTCAGGGTCCTCCTCTGATGTTTAGCTTCTGTCAAGTTTGTAGCCTGAATCTGACTTTCCACTGGTTGTTTCTGCTGCTTAAATGAGAGTGTAGTTAAGCCAATGTCATCAGAAAGGAGCCAGAGAAGAACCCAGATCATTAACTTGTCAACAGAGAAAAGACCCAGCTATCCTGAGAACGAAGCTCTCCTCCCTGTGGGCATTGACTGCTGTAGAGCCAGGAGCTCTCTAAGGAGGTTCTCCCGTAGAGTCAGAGGGTCTCTAATGAGGCCCTGGCTCATTCTCCTCCTTTAACTTGACCTCTCCCAGAATGAACTGGAAAACAGCGGAAGGAAAGGGTCTCGTCTTGCTCCCCCTTTGGGAACCAGTTTGGGATTTTTCTGTAGTTCCCTATCACGACATTGGGTGTCACCTTTGAGTTGTCTGAAGCCAGTTTTCCCAGAGGCTGACCAACTAACTGTGTCATTTCCCAAGAGCTCTGGCTCCCTGGGATCCAGCTCTGGGGTATATTCATTTTTTAGTTCTCCCTCCCCAACTCAGTCTGGATAATATGGTTCTCATTTGACCAAGCCAAGCAGTGTCCTAAAAGAGGAGGGCTCCCAACAGCAGGATAAGGCTTGAAGTTGAAGATGGGCTCCGTGGCGGTGACTTTGCAGTTGACTTTTCTGTGAAAAGGAGGATGATAACCTAGATGGGAGATGGTTTATGCAAAGCTCCTACTAACTTAGAGCTTCTTCTTCCCAGTGTTCTTTGCACTGCCCATTCTCAGAACCATCTGCTCACATGTGTGTGTCTACACCAGGCTGTGGGCAACCATGTGCTCCTCAGGGGCAGGGACTCTCTCCCTTCCTCTCTTCTTCCCTCCCTCCCTTTCAGTCCATAAATATTTATTAAGTATCTATTATGTGTCAGGCACTGGGAATGTAACCAAGAAAAGACAGGAAAAGTTCTCTCCCACTGTAGAGTTTACATTCTAACTTCTGTTCATCTCTGTGTTCTCAGCACCTTGGATATTGTTAGGTGCCATCAAGTCAGTTCTGACTCAGTGACTTCATGTCAGAACGAAATTTTGTCAGAACAAAATACTACCCGCAGTATGGATTACACCTCAACATAAAGAAAATGAAAATCCTCACAAATGGACCAATAAGCAGCCATCCTCACAATTGTTGTTATGTTTGAGCCCATCGTTGCAGCCACTGTGTCAATCCATCTCATTGAGGGTCTTCCTCTCGTTCACTGACCTTCTCCTTTATTCAGCATGATGTTCTTTTCCAGAGACTAGTTCTCCTGAAACCTTGTCCAAAGTAAGTGAGATGAAGTTCCTCCATCTTTGCTTCTAAGGAGCATTCTAGCTGTACTTTTGCCAAGACAGATTTGTTTCTTCTTCTGGAAGTGCATGGTATATTCAGTATTCTTTGGCATCACCATCATTCAAAGGCATCAGTTCTTCCTTGGAATTCCTTATTCATTGGCCAACTTTCACATGCTTATGAGGTGATTGAAAAATACCATGGCTTGAGTCAGATGCACCATAGTTCTCAAAGTGATATCTTTGCTTTTCGGTGTTTTAACGAGAACTTTTGCAGTAGATTTGCTCAATGCAATGTGTCATTTGACTTCTTGACTGCTGCTACCATGGGTGTTGATTGTGGATTCAAATAAAAGGAAATCCCTGACAACTTCAGTCTTTTCTCCATTTATCATGATGCTGCTTATAGGTCCATTTGCGAGGATTTTCATTTTCTTTATGTTGAGGTGTAATCCATACTGCAGACTGTAGTCTTTAATCTTCATCAGTAAGTGTTTCAAGTTATCTTTACTTTCAGCAAGCAAGGTTGTGTTGTCTGCATATCATAGGTTATTAATGACTCTTCCTCCAACCCCGATTCTGTGTTCTTCTTCATATGGTGCAACTTCTCAGATTATTTGCTCAGAACACAGATTGAATAAGTATGGTGAAAGGATACAATCCTGATTCACATCTTTCCTGATTTAAAACCATGTAGTATCCTCTCACTGTGTTAGGAGGACTGCCTCTTTCTTAATCTATGTACATGTTCTGCATAAGCATAATTAAGTGTTCTGGAATTCCAATTCTTTGTAATGTTATCCATAACTTGTCATGATCCAAGGACAAATACTGTATGAATCCACTATTGTAAAAAGCTGAGGAAAAGGTTTACACATGGAAACTTTCTTCGTTGGTTACCAGGGATGGGAGAGGTGGGGAGGGAAAATTGCTAGATAGGTAAGAGACAAGTGGGAAAAAAAAAAAAGTCATGAAGGAAGACTTACATTTGGGAATGAATTGGATGGTCATCTTTGAAGCTGTAAGTCTATGAGTATGAGAAACCATTAGAAACATATTCACTAGGGGGATCTGCCATTTTGGACCTGTTTGGAGAAGAAAGTCAGTTTGAAACAGAGAAAAGGCTGGGATTTAATTCAAGATAAAGTAAGTATGATTATTTTTAAGAAACTGAGTAATCTGAAGGAAGAAGTTTAACAAAATTTTGGTGAGTAGAGATTCTTTTTTTATTTTTTATTAGGATTTGGGTGAAGATTTACAGAGTAAATTCACTTTTCATACAGCAGTTCACATATACTTTGTCTCATGTCAT
>NW_006921648.1:11643837-11648509 GCF_000298275.1 Orycteropus afer afer
TTCTCATCCTCAATGCTGCCATATTGGTCACTCACATTTGGTACATTGCCCTTCTCTTCACCCAAATCAATATTTATCTCTATCTATCTAACAGCACATTCCCTCCCCTCCCCTCCCACCCCTGGTAACCAACAAAGAAAATGTCCTCCAATATATAAACCTTAAGATTCTTATAATTAATATTTAGCAAAAAAACAAAGACCTATAATAAGCATTTCCATTTTCAAAAATAGTTCATTTTCAGGTTTAAAATGCCCATATATATTATCTGATTACCTATATTTTTGAGAAACTCTTTGATCATATGTAATGCAAAGCTAAAGTTTTATCCTTTCTTATATAAATTGTTAAAATTCTGAATTAATAGAATTTCTGTGCATTTACAAAATTATCATGTGGCCATTTCAACATGAATGTAGTATCTGTTAAATTAAAAATTGCTCTGTGAAAAAAAAATTGTCACGATCCATACAGTCATATACCTTTGCATAGTCAATAAAACATTGGTAAATACTTTCCTAGTACTAGCTGCTTTCAGGCAAAATTCCATCAGACTTCAGCAATGATATCTCCTGCTCCACGTCCTCTTCTGAATCTGGCTTGAATTTCTGGCAATTCCCTGTGGGTGTTCTGCTGCAGCCATATTTGAATTATCTTCAGCAAAATTTTACTTGCATGTGATATTAGTGATATTGTTCAATAATTTCCAAATTCTACTGGATAACCTTTCTTTGGAATGGGCAAAATATCGACATCCTTCAGCTGGTTAGCCAGGTAGCTGTCTTCCCAATTTCTTGGCATGGACAAGTGAGCCCTTACAGTATTGCATTTGTGTTTTGAAACATCTCAATTGGTATTCTGTCAACTCCAGGAGCCTTGTTTCTGGCCAATGACTTCAGTCCAATGTGGACTTCTTCAGTACTATCAGTTCTTGATCATGAACTACCTCCTGAAATAACTGAATGCCAACCAATTCTTTTTTGGTACAGTGACTGTGTATTCCTTCCATCTTAGTTTGATTTCCTGTGTTTTTCAGTATCTTGCTAATGGAATCCTTCAGTACTGCAACTTGAGCCTTGAATTTTTTCTTAAGTTCTTGCACCTTGGGAAACACGAAGCATGTTCTTCCCTTTTGGTTTTGTCACTCCACTTCTTTACACATTTCAATACTCTGCTTTGTCTTCTCGAGCCACCCTTTCAAATCTTCTGTTTAGCTCTTTTGCTTCATCATTTCTTCTTTTTGCTTTTCCTCCTCTCCATTCAAGAGCAAGTTTCAGAGTTTTTTCTGATATCCATTTTGGTCTGTAAAAATTAGTCTTGGAAGCCCAGTGAGGCAGTCCTACTCAATCCTATAATGTTGCTATGAGTTGGAATCAACTTGATGGCAATGAGTGGGTGTGTATCATGTTGAAGCCAATCCCAGACAGCATATCATTTCATGTGTAAAGATTTTAGGACCGAGAGGGATACTGTCTTTGGATAAAAAATGCATCATCCCTCTTAGTTTTCCAGCTAGTGGCAGTGGAAAGTTACCCGGGGAGGCTGTTTGGGAAGCCTGCCTTTCGGAGGTCGCTTGGGGCAAACATTTAATCACATTCCTCGTGCCCCTTCCCCAGAGCCCTATTCTTGTTCTGCCAACAGATCACTCACATGGGTGACTCGGCCAGCCCCAGACCTCTCTGGTCCACAGTCAAATCCCCCCAGACCTTAAAGCTTTGCTTCTACCATATGCTTTCACTTGTTTTTCATTCATTCCAAAGGCAGGCAGGAAATTGCCATCAGTGTGTTACTCACACCTGGATCTTTCCTCTTCCCCTCCACCATGTGGACACTGTGGCCACTAATGGGGCCTGTGCTCACATTCACTTCACCCACACGATCTTCTCCTGATGAGCACTGACATCTGGCTTGCTCTGTTTCACAGCTGAAGCCGCTCAGATCAGAGAAGAAAAAGGACATGCTCAAGGTCTTCCAGCCTGCAAGTGGGCGACCCAGGCCTTGAACCCATCTTTGTGGGCTCTTCGCATCTCCAAAATGAACACACTCAAACAACTGAAATGTCCGTCAATAAATGAATGGATAAACAAAATGTGGTAGATACAAAACAGTAACCCGGCTGCTGCTGAATCGACCCCGACTCATGGCAACCCTGTCTGTGTCACAGTAGAACTGTGCTCTGTAGGGTTTTCAGTGGCTGATTTTTTGGAAGTAGATCACCAGGTCTTTCTTCCTCGGTGTCTCTGGGGGGACTCAAACTGCCGGCCTTTTGGTTAGCAGTTGAGCACGTTAACCATTTGCACCAAGTGGAGACCCCGCGTGTTTTGTGTCTGTCTTAGTTCACTCCGAAGGATATTTTCAGTGTTCGTTCATGCTATGGCATGTATCAGAACTTCATTTCTTTTCATGGCCAAAAGCACCCACATACTGACTGTTAAACAGCCAAAAAGGGAAATGAAGTTCCGATACATGATACAACATGGATGACCCTTGACAAACATGCTAAATGAAATAAGTCAGACTCAAAACGACATATAGTATATGATTCAACTTATATGAAATGCCTAGAATGAGCAAATGCAGAGACCAAAGTTTCTTAAGCAGAAACGGGAAAAGGACAGTTATTGTTAAAGGGGCTCTGAGCTTCTGTTTGGAGTGATGAAAAACTTTTGGAAACAGATAGTGGTGATGGTTGTACCACATGGAGAATGTAATTAATGCCACCAAATTATACTTTTAAAAATGATTCCAGTGGTAAATATTTGATATTAGTAATTTGCCATAAAAACATTTTTTTTGAGAAGGGGTGAGTTTAAATGACATGATTGTGATTTCTTCCTGCTGGCAGATTCTCTCTACTGCCTTCTCACCTTTCTCACCTGTCCCGTATCCATGCAGTAAGCAGCCATGCTGCGAGCTGCCTGCAGGCAGCTAGGAGTGCAGGCCCTCAATGCGACACTCCTTGAGAACCTGAATGCTGTCCAGCCAGTTGACACCAGTGTGAGCTTGCATGTGGCTCATTCCCCAGTAGAGCCTTCAGCTGAGACTGCAGACTCTGGACTGAGACCTTGATCGCAGCCTAGTGAGAAACTGCGCACCACCCCAGGACCGTTTGTGAGATAGTAAATGTGTGTGTTTGAATGGTTAAAATGGCAAATTTACTATTAACAGTTAGTTTCATATGTGCAATAAATGTGTGTTCGTGTTATTTCCAGGGGCACATTATTTCCATGAGTGTGTTATATGCAGAAAAAACATGATACCATGATTTAAAAACAAACAAACAAAAAAAACCACTCCTGGGGCCCTGCTTTCAAGTAGCGATCTGGATGGAAAACTGTAGGAAGGCCGTTATCCAAACAGGGTAATGGCTTAGCACAGCACATCATATCGGCCCCACCCAGGGCCTGCCCAGGAAACCTCCTTGGGGGCACTCCCAGGATTTTCCATGCCATTTTCTGAAACTTCTCTTACTCTTAACAGGCTCCCAGTCTCCATCCTTAGTTGGTTTCATTCCTGGGGTGTTCGGCACTGCCTTCTCCCAAACTTCCTTTTGCCCATGCCTGGGCCCCCAGGGAGGGTTTCGTGCGCACCTCTGCCTCATTGATGCAGTGCCAATTATTGGCAGGATGGCTCTGGTGCTCAGGGTTCTGGAAGCAGAGAAACCAGAGGGGTGTAGCAGTAGACAGACACCAGCTGGTTATCTGCAGAAGATCGCTGCATCTACCCAGCTCTGTTGCAACTAGGCAGTCGAGCCCTATTTACTGAACTTCCCACTATCTGTGCCACCAGGTCCTTACCTACCATAGCTTGAAGCCTCCAACAGCACTATGAGATGGGTATTTAATTATTCTTATTCAATCCAAGAGGAACAGGAGGCTCTCAGAGAGAATTCAAAAGCACTGACGATTGTATAGTGAGTACAATGCCATGAAACTGGCATTCTGTCTGGCCTCAAGGTCCTCATTCTTACCTTTGGATCAATTTTCAGAACCAGCAAAGCAGATTGTGGTCATAGCAGAGAGGAAGCCCCTTAAATCCACCTCCAAGGCCCAACCTGGGGACTCCAAGAGGAATAACGTCAGGTAGGAAGAGGCACGATACTTTTCCAAGTATAGGTATGATCCAAGCCAAGGGAAAGCCTGCTGGTGAGGAAGGACTTCTGGCTTTTTGGGGTACTATCCGTAATCAGAGGGCTGAATCTCCTTTGGGGCAATTGCTAGCTCTGTGGCGGGCCCTGCTGGGGCCTTTGGGGGGGTATTCTCACCTCACATTGAACAGACAGTCCTATTGTCGTTATTGCTAGTTGCTTTCAAGTTGGCTCCAACTCATGGCAACCCCATGGGCAACAGAACGGAACCTTACCCGGTCCCACGCCATCTTCAGGATCGTTGGCATGTTCAAGGCCATTGTTGCAGCCACCGTGCATCTGCAGAGACTTCCAGCCTCGGGGCCCATCTTCCAGCGGCGTATCTGACAGTGTTCTGTTGGCATCCACGGGGTTCTCAGCGACTGATTTTCAGAAGCAGGTCACCAGACCTTTCTCCCTAGTCTGTCTTAGTCTGGAAGCACCACTGAAACCTGTCCACCCTGGTGGCTCTGCCGGAATACCTGCAGCATAGCCTGTCCACCCTGGTGGCTCTGCCGGAATACCTGCAGCATAGCCTGTCCACCC
>NW_006921648.1:11648609-11659443 GCF_000298275.1 Orycteropus afer afer
TAACCTGTCCACCCTGGTGGCTCTGCCGGAATACCTGCAGCATAGCTTTCAACCTTGTAGCAACTTGACAGCCACTGCGGTATGACAAGCTGACAGATGAGTGGTGGAGACAGACCTGTGTATCCATGCAAAATCTGAATCCTTTCTCAACGTGGTGGCTGGGACTGGGGTCTCATCAGGACTCTGAGCCACCAGGTTGGGAGTTGGGGGAATGATGGGTGAGTTTTGACCCCACTCTTCATCCTGGACCTCAAGTGCACACTCTGGTGTCATCCTTCAGTCTCCCACCTTCTCCGCCTTCATCATTGACCTCTCTTAGTCTGTCTGCATCATCTCCAAACTTTCAGCAAATCCCATTGGTCTTTCTCCAAAACACAGCTCACCCATCTTTCTGCTCTTCTGCATGGTCGTGTGGCCACCACCCAGGCCTCAGCCCCTGTCTGCTCTCCTGGGTGTCAGCAGCAGCCACCTCTTCACTGTCCTCAGGTTCTCCTCTCTCTACTGCAGTTTATTCTCACCACTCACACAAGGTGATCTTTTAAAAACGCAATTCATATCTTGTCCTTGTTGTGCCTAAAACCCTTCCATGGCTGAATTCTCAATGTAGGTAAGAAAACTCCAGACTTGCTCCCTTGGCCTCTGAGGCCCCCGCCGGCCCGGCTCCCTCTGCTCCACTCTGCTGCAAACACACTGGCTTTCTTTCAGAGCCACCCCGCAGCTCCTGGCACTCTGCCTCAGGACGTTTGCACTTGCTCGCTTCCTCTGTCCAGCAGGACTACTATGAATCTGGCTCCTTTTATCTTTCTGGACTCAGCTTAGGTATTGCTCCTTCAGACTAGCCTTCCTTGATCATCGAAGTAGGTCCCTTTTCTTTCTTTTTTTAAATAACAACCCATTGCCGTCGATAGCACCCTGTTTATTTCCTTCCAGATCCTTGGGTGCCACAAATAGTTTGTACTAGTGCCTAAGGCACTTGACTGCTATCCAGAAGGCTGGCGGTTCAACCCACCAGCCACTCCTCGGAAGGAAGGTCGGGCAATCCTACTTCTGTAGTGATACTGCCTCGGAAACCCAAGAAAGGTTGGTATGAGTCTGATCCAACTCAATGGCAGTGAATTTAGTTTGGTTTTGGTTTAGTAACCTAGAGGTTGGTGGTTCGAGGCCACTCTAGTATCGTGGAGGAGCGCCCCTGAAGTCTGCTCCCACAAACATCACAGTGCAGAAAAGCGAACGGGCGCAATGTGCTCTGTAACAGAGAGGGTCACTGTGCGCCAGAGTCAGCTCAAGATCAATGGGCCTTTTGCATTTCCTCCCTATAATTTTTGACAGTTGGTAATTATTTCATTTGTTTGCTTGTTTGTTTACAGTTTTTCTCCCACTTGAAAAGACTTTTCCTTGTTCTCTTTTGTATTTTTAGTGCCTAGCCTCATGACTAGCACTTAGTTAGAGCTCAATAAATGCTTTTTGTTTTGTTTTTGTTTTCTTTTCTTTGTTTATTTTCTTTTTCCTTAGTGGTATTGTGCTAATCACCACCTTATTGTTTAATTGTATCTTGCCTTTCCCTTTGCCCAAATTAATATGTGCCTATTGTGTAGTTAAGGAACTCTGGTGGTGTAGTGGTTAAGGCGTTTTGCTGCCAACCAAAAGGTCGGTAGTTTGAGCCCACCAGCTTCTTCACAGAAGAAAGATGAGGCAGGCTGCTTCCATAAAGATTTACAGCTTTGGAAACTCAATGGGGTCACTATCCACTTGATGGCAGTGAGATTGTTTTTTTTTGATATTATCTAGTTAGTAATTTTCTCTCCCTTCCCTTCCCATCCCTGGTAACCACTGAAGAATGTTTCTTTCTATGTGTAAACCTTTTCTTGACTTTTTATAATGGTGGACTTACACATTATTTCTTGGTCTGTGATTGACTTATTTTACTCAGCAGTGTGCCCTCCAGGTTCATCCACACTATGAAGTTTTCATAGATTCTTTGGTATTCTTTAAGGTTGCATAGTATTCCATTGCATATATGTACCATTTATCAGTTGATGGAAGCTTAGGTTGTTTCCATCTCCTTGCTATTGTGGATAGTGCTGTGATGAACATGGGTGTGCATATATCTATTCATGTCCTGGTTCCCTAGAATATAAACCTAGTAGTGGGATTGCTGGATCAAATGGTATTTCTATTTTCAGCTTTTTAAGAAAGTGCCATACTGTTTTCCACAGTGGTTGTACCATTTTATAGTCCCACTTACAGTGTATGAGTGTTCTAATCTCTGCACACTCTTGCCAGCATTTGTTATTTCCTTCTTGTTGAACTTTGCTCTTATTGCTGGGGTGAGATGATATCTTATCGCTGTTTTGATTTGCATCTCTCTAATGGCTAATGATTGTGAGCATTTTTTTCATGTGTTTGTTGGTTGCCTGAAGGTCTTTGGTGAAGTGTCTGTTCATGTCATCTGTCCATTTTAAAAATTGGGTTAGTTGTCTTTTTGTTGTTGAGGTGTTGAAGTTTTCCATAAATTTTAGAGATTAATCCTTTGTCAGATATTTTGTTGCCAAATATTTTTTTCCCTCAATTTGTAGATCCACTTTCCCTATACTGGACTTTCATATGAATGAAATTATGTAGGAAAACAAGGTCCTTACCCCCTATCATGAAGAGCCAATGATTATTACAACAGGTTGAAGTGGGAAAGCAAAAGGTTTATTGAGTATCGATACCCAAGGAGACAGAGAGAACTACTCTAACATGTCTGTCTCCTGAGCAAAGGGATAAACATGATTATACAGGGAAACGGGAAGGGGGTTGAAGATTCCTTGGACAGCCAGGAATGTCTTTATTCTGCTCTTCCCTGGTTACTCCAGAATCAGTGTCCCTCTTCCCAGGGTCGTCTTACTTCATAGGCTATGGTTCTGAGCCGAAACCAGTCGTGGGAGAGGGTTACGCTTAGAAGAATTATATAATTGAAAATAACAAACCTAAAGAACTCAGCATCAGTAAAAAGACTGGCTATTCTTACATAAAAGAAAGTGAAAGAGAGGGGAAAATAGCAAATTAGTCACTGTGATTGATGTCCACTTTAATCATGCCTGCTAGCCTGTGAAAGTTTTATAACTTTCAGTGAAGGGGCCCCTTCCATTTCAGCCTTCCACAAAATCATCTACTAGGTGACTTTGTGACTGGCTTCTTCTACTCAGCATAACGTTTTCAAGGTTTATCCATATTGTAGCATATTTCAGTATTTCATTCCTTGTTAAGACCAAATAATATTCTATCATACAGATATACCACATTTTGTTTATCCATTTGTCTGCTGATACATTTGGGTTGTTTCCACCATTTGGCTGTTAAATGTTGCTGTAAACATTTGGGTACAAGTTTCTGTGTGGACTTATGTTTTCATTTCTTTTGGGTAGATACCTAGGAGTGGAATTGCTGGATCATATGGTAACTCTATGTTTAATTATTTGAGGAACTGCCAGACTGTTTTCCAAAGGAACTGTATCATTTTACATTCCACCAGCAGTGTATGAAGGTCTTGATTTCTCCACATTCTTGTCAACACTTGTTATTATCTGTCCTTTTTTATTTTAGGTATCTTTGTTGATGTAATGTGGTATCTCATTGTAGTCTTGATTTGCAGTGACCTGATGACTAGTGATGTTTACCATCGTTTTCATGTGCTTGTTGGCTTTTGTATATCTTCTTTGAAGAAATGTCTTTTCCGATCCTTTGTCCATTATTTGTCTTTTTATTGAGTTGTGGAGCCATAATGTCTTACCACATTTGGCTTATCTTATGTTCATTCTCTGTGTCTGTCCACTACCTACCCTTCCGCTCACTTCCTCGTCTCTCTCTGAATTAACAAAGAAGCCTTCCATCTGTTCTCCTTGCTTTGTAACCTTTGCCCTCTTTTTATCTCAAATCTAAGCTTCTCACTTTTGTACTTTACACTCATCATTCTTACCGCATTGCCACACACTGGCTATTGGACCTTGGGAAAACCCCTTAACCTCTCAGTCTCAGCCTCAGTCTCCTCATCTGTGAAATGGAAGTAATAACTGCACCAAACTTAAAAAACCGAACGAGTGCTTAATGGGGCAAAGTGATGATAGCTTCTTAGCCACAGCCAACCACCCTGAGGGCGTGAGTCAGTGGGTTGACAGGTTCAGGACCATGGTCACAGGGCAATCAAGCTCAGTTGGCATAGCATACTACACAAAAACACTGTTCTACACCCTACTTTGGTGAATAGCAACTTGGGTCTTTAATGCTTGCAAGTGAGCATCTAAGATGCAACAATTGGTCTCTCCTTACCCAGAGCAAAGAAGAATGAAGAAAAACCAAAGACACATGGAAACTGTTAGTCCAAAGGACTAGTGGACCATGTAAAAACCTTAGTGTACATGACCCTGAGACCAGAAGAACTAGATAGTGCCTGGCTACCACTGTCAACCACTCAGAAAGGAATAAAAATATGAGATTCTGGATAAAGAAGAAGAAAAATGTAGAACAAAACTCAAAATTGTGAAAAAGACCAGGCTTACTGGTCTGATAGAGACTGTGAAACCCCTGAAACTGTGGCCCCTAGCGACCCTTTGGGCCTGGAATTGAACTCACTCCTACGGCCAGGTGTACAGGTGAACATTTAAATTAAGTAGGTACACTCCTTAGAACAATCAACCATGGGAGATGAGAAAGGCAGTATTTGCACAGAGAGACAGCTCAGAAAGCAGGAATGCACAGGGAAGAAGGACACAGGGAAGACGGAACTAGAGGAAGGGAGTGGGAAGAGAGCTGTTACATTATGGGGATTCCTATCAATGTCATGAAACAAAATGTGTATGAACTGTTGCAAAGAAAATGAATTTGCTCTGTAAACTTTCACCTAAATCATAATAAAAATAAAATTTTAAAACATTGAAGGAGCTCTGGTGGTGTAGGGATTCAGGCATCTGGCTGCTAAGCAAAAGGTCGGTGGTTCGAACTTATCAGCCCCTCCATGGAAGAGAGACAAGGCAGTCTGCTTCCATAAAGATTTACAGCCTTGGAAGCGCAGTGGGGCTTGCTGTGAGTGGAAACCAACTCGATTGTAGTGAGTTTACAAAATTGATGTGAAGGTTAAATGAGAAGTGATGCAGAGCATGTAGCATAGGCCTAACACATCACAGGAGCTCCATGGATGGTAGCTTTCAGTATTAAGACTGGCATTTGTTTTCAATTGAGACTAAAGGCATGAAGCTATAAGCATGAGTCCACCGTTAAGATTGGGAAAAATGTTTGAAAAATCACATGTTCAAAGCCAAGTTGCTCAACAGCTGTTAAAATGATTGGAAAAAAAAAAAAAAGTGAGTTTGCTTTGCCTTTTAGTCTGTTGAAGTTTGGAAAAAGCATCTATTTTCAAAGTATGAGCTTGTATATTGTCATATAATGAAAATACATTAGGTGAAAGACTTAGAGTAGCCTCAAATTTATATTGAAATCATATTATTCGCACAATGGATGTAATCTTAAAATATAGAAATAAAGGAATTCATTTTAATCATTGCTCAGAGTTGATGCTATCAGTTTCTGAAAACCTCTTAATCAGGAAATCTTCAAGAAAAATCATGTAAAATGCATGGTAACACATTTCAGAGCAATTCCAAAATTTAATGTATGCAAATTATTCATATATTCATAATTTTATTACAGCACGTCAGATTTGGGGCAGCAAGTGGAGAGTTAAGGGGACTAGCACTTGACTGCTAACCAGAATGCTGGCGGTTCAAACCCACCAGCCACTCCTTGGAAGGAAGGTTGGGCAATCCTACTTCCGTAGTGATACTGCCTCGGAAACCCAAGGAAGGGTCGCTATGAGTTGGGGCCGACTCGACGGCACATAACAACAACAACAACAAAGGTTGGTGAACAGGAATGTACCCTAGAACGAGGATAGATTTAGCTGAAGATAATCTTACATAGATACTGTTGTTCTTATGTGCCGACGAGTCGGACCCGACTCATAGCAACCCCTCCTTGGGTTTCTGAGGCAGTGTCACTACAGAAGTAGATTGCCCAACCTTCCTTGCGAGGAGTGGCTGGTGGATACTAGTGATACAAAATTAGCCACACTCATTACAGAAGCAACAGAAGACAGAGCTGGAGTAATTTCTCAAGAGACAACCAAACACCTTGAGAGAGAGAATCACTGGGCCTGCCGACTGAGGACCATAGTATTTTGGGGACACCAAGCTCGTTTGGCACAATGCAGTACATAAAAATCTTACTCCACAAGCTACTTTGGTGAGTAGTGACTGGGGTCTTAAAAGCCTCCTAGTGGCCATGTAAGATGTAACTATTGGTCTCCTTTCATCTGAAGCAAAGAAGAGTGAAGGAAATCAAAGCCATTTGGAAATAATTAGTCCAAGGTTATGAGGGACCTTGAGACAAGAAGAAACAGATGGTTCCTGGCTACCAATGCCAATCGCTCAGGAAGGGATCAAAACTGGAGATTCTGGATAGAGTGGGAGGAAAAATGTGAAACAAAATTCAAAACCATAAAAATGACCAGTATTACTGGTTGGAAGGCATCTGGTGGGGCCCCCAAGACTATGGCCCCAGGATACCCTTCAGGCCTCGGATTGGACTCACTTCCAAGGATTGGCTCTCAGCCCAACAGCAGAAAGACTTACATGCAGAACACCCACCCAGGGCGATGCCCACCTACTCCAGGGAGATGCACCCCTTAGAGTGATCCGCCATGGGGCACCAGAAGGGCAGCATTCACACGGAGGGAAAGCTGGACAGACAGGAGTGCAGTTAGGAAGCCACAGGGAGGGCGTGCTCACAGAGATGAGAGGGGAAGAGAGTGCACTGTGGTCAGGGATGGTAATCCCAGGTGAAATCAAATGTACACGAACTGTTGAATGTAAATTTTCCTCTATAAATTTGCACTCAAAGCACAAATGAAAAAAAAAAAAAATAGGGGGAGAAAAAAGCTTCATAAGTTAAGTGAATTTAAATATTGTCACCACCTTCCTTAGGAGCCCTGGTGTCCCAGTGTTAGACATTTAGCTGCTAACGGAAAGCCCAGTTTGGTTGTTGGTTAACGACCTTCCTATTGACCTAGGGCTATCATCTCGTTACTGTCTGTTTAACCACATCGGCAGTAGTTAAACTTCCAGAAGGTCAGGCTTTTTGGAGAACTGAAGCAAGCTCTGATGTAGCCAGCTGCTTTTCTGAAGCGACTTTTGTTTGATTTGGAAAGTTCAAAACATAGTTCCAGCAAGGAGGGGAAGAAATGATTGAAAACGGAAGTTTGAACTCGCCTTGGTCACAGCTAGCCCCGAGAGTGCCCAGCAAAACGGCCATGCAGTTATTTATTATTTACTGAAATTGGAAACTCTCCTAAAAGTTAGTATGTGAAACAGAGGGGCTTTTGGCCCAAGTGTTATAACCTATTGTTGTTGTCTTATGTGGGCGAGTTGATTCTCATAGGGACGCCATATGAAGAGTACAACGGCCGTAGAGTTTTCTAGACTGAGATATTTTGGGGAGTAGATGAGCTGACTGCTAACCAGAAGAGTGGCAGTTCAAACCCACCAGCCACTCCTGGGAAGGAAGATTGGGCAGTCTGCTTTTGTAGAGATACCGCCACACAAGCAGGGGTCACGATGAGTCCAATGACTCGGGGCAGTGAGCTTGGTTTTTTGTTTGTTTTGTCCTCTGCGGAACATCTGATTCCAACCTTCAAGGCTGCAGCAGCTTAGCCACTGCACCCAAATGAGGCCTCAGGCAGCCGCCCATTTGAAAGACATCCACACTACTTGTCCCAGCTGCGCGTGTGTGCCTGTGTTTTAGTGACTTCTCACCGGGTGATAGATCTGCTTCCAAACCAGAGGCATCAGCAGGGTTCCTGAAACCCAGCGGCGTCACCCCGCCCCCACCCACTCCCCACCCTGCCCCAAGGACCTCCTCCCCTGGTGCCGGCAGGCTCTGTCGCTGTGGATGGATAGCGGATGCAGATCACGCAGGGCGCGCTGGGTCTGAGGGCTCTGTGACCGAGCCGGAGCCGCAGCGCCCGGGACCGATCTCAGAGCCAGCATTCAGTGGGCGCGGCCTGGGGCGTGCCCGGGAGCGCGGGCCTGTACGCGCCCTCTGCCTGCAAAACACCGTGCAGGCGACAGGGCGCCACTGGGTAGAGGCGGAGCGGTGGCGAGAGGTGCAGGAACTCTCTACGGCACCCCTCTCGGGCCTCGCTGCCTGCGCCTGGCCACGCGGTGGAAGCACTGCACAAAAACTTTATAGTCATTTTGGTGTCACCCCCTCTGGAAGTGGCACCGACTGCGGTCTCACGCCCTGCATCCCTCTCTTTTCCGAACCACCACAACAGTAGTTGTGGGTATTGGGTTTCTACAATCGCAGGAGCTGGCAGAGGCATTTGATGAGAAGATTCCTGGACGAGTTTACAGACTCTCAGGAATGTACCGGCCCATGCCCATCAGGAGAGAACTTTCTCTAGTGCTTTACTTGATTACAATTAAACTCTAAAATGTCCTTTTAGTAACACAAGTATACCTTCAAGTTATATACAATTAAAATAATACAGATAAAGCTATAATCCTCCTCGACTCTATGGAGGCCTGGTGGCGCCTTGATTAAGTGCCTGGCTGCTAACAGGTGGGCAATGGAACCCACCAGCGGCTCTGCGGGAAGAAGTGGCAGTCTGCTTCCCCCAAATGATGTGCAGCTTTCGAAATCCTTGCAGCGGGTTTTTCTTTACCCTTTACCAGTGTCGGATTACCCAATGAGCAAGGTAAGCATGGCTTGCTTGTGCTTACCTACTAAACTGTAGTGAACAATTTCACATTTTTCACCTCATCAAAAATTCTCCTTGTAGGCCTAGTATTTTCAATCTCCTCGTATGCATGTGAGAGCTGGACAGTGAATAAGAAGGCCAAAGAAGAATTGATGCTTTTGAGTTGTGGTGCTGGCGAAGAGTGCTGAAAGTACTGTGGACCGCTAAAAGAACGAACAGGTCTGTCCTGGAGGAAGTGCAGCCAGAATGCTCCTTGGAGGTGAGAATGGGCAGACTCTGTCTCACCTACTTTGGTCATGTTGTCAGAAGAGACCATTCCCTGGAGAAGGATGTCATGCTTGGTAAGGTGGAGGGTCGATGAAAGAGGGGAAGGCCCTCAACGAGATGGATTGACACTGTGGTGGCGGTGACGGGATCAAGTATAGCAAGGATCATGGAGCTGGCTCAGGACCGGGCGGTGTTTCCTTCCATTGTGCATAGGGTCTCTATGAGTCAGAGACGACTCGATGACTCCACGGCACCTAAGAACAACAGGCCTGACTGGCATCCGTCTCTCGTCCACCCCCACAGTACTTTCCTCCAGAATCAAACCCTCTTTTCAAATTTACAATCCCTGATAGGGATGGAGTATCCAGTAAGCAAGGTAAACACAGGTTTATTTATGCTTACTTACTAATCTGTAGTGAAAAGTTTCACATTTTTTCCCTCCCACATCTTTGTGTGGTGAAAAATATGTAATACTGTTCACTACAGATTAGTAAGTAAGCACAAGTAATCCATGCTTACCTGGCTCACTGGGTAATCTGCCCCTACCCTCTACCTTCTCCCCTGCCCCACCTTTCACCAGGGGCCCAGTTCTTCTCATTCCAAGTCATTAGGCATCAATGCTTGTTATCATTTTGATGTATCACGTGTCATGAATTGAATTGTGTCACCCCAAAATATGTGTCAACTTGGCTAGGCAATGATTCTCAATGGTTTGGCAATTATGTAATGATGTAACCATCCCCCATAGTGCGATCTGATATAATTATCCTCCATTTGTGAAGTGTTATAAATCCTGACCCCGTGTGTTAATGCTACCACTTCTCTGTCAGTTTGTCCTACTGTGGTGGCTGGCGTGTTGCTGTGAGGCTGGAAGCTATGCCACTGGTATTTCAAATGCCAGCAGGGTCACCCATAGTGGACAGGTTTCAGGGGAGCTTCCAGACTAAGACAGACTTGGAAGAAGGAAGGAAACATCCACTTCTCAAAGTATTGGCCAGTGAAAATCTTATAAATAGCAGGGAAACCTGTCTGATACATTACTGGAAAACTTTGTAAGAATAGCCCTGAAACATTACCTGATATAGGGGTGGAAGATGAGCCCCTCAGATCAGAAGGCATTCAAAATACAACTGGAGAAGAGTTGCCTCCTCAAAGTAGAGTTGATTTTAATGATGTGGATGGAGTAAAGCTTTCAGGACAGTTGCAAACATCCATTAATAATCAGAATGTGGATATATGAAGTATGAATCTAGGAGAAAAGAAAGTTGTCAAAAATGAAACGGAACACATAAAGATCGATATCCTAGGCATTAGTGAGCTGAAATGGACTGTTTTTGGTCATTTTCAATCAGAAAATCATATGCTCTACTATGCCAGGAATGACAAATTGATGAGGAATAGTGTGGCATTCATTGTCACAAAGAATGCTTCGAGATCTATCCTGAAGTACAATTCTGTCAGTGATAGCATAATATCCATATGCCTGTAAGGAAGACTGGTTAGTAATACTATTATTCAAATTTACACACCAACTACCAAAGCCAAAGCCAAAGAAATTGAAGATTTTAGCCAACTTCTGCAGTCTGAAATTGACCAAATATGCAATCAAAATGTTGATAATTACTGGTAATTGGGATGTGAAAGTTGGAAATAAAGAAGAATCACCAGTAGTTCAAAAATGTGGACTTGGTGATAGAAATGGTGCCGGAGATCACATGATACAATTTTGCAAGCCCAACAACTTAATTGTTGAAAATACCTTTTTTTGACAAC
>NW_006921648.1:11662418-11680687 GCF_000298275.1 Orycteropus afer afer
AATGCTTAATTAGATAAGAGAAGTCCTCTTAACTGACACCATTGGGAGTCATAGTTAGTTACTTAATTGAAAATTAGAATAATAAAAAAGATATATTATGTACATTAGTTTCCCAGAGGTGTCATAACAAATTACCCCAAACTGGGTTGCTTTAAACAACATAAATTTATTTTCTCACAGCTGTGGAGGCCAGAAGTCTGAAATCAGGGTGTTGGTGGGGCCGTGCTTTGTCTGATTGGCTCTTCAAAGAATCCTTTCTTGCCTCTTCCTGGTTTCTGGGCGGGGCTGGCAATCGTTGTTGTTGCCTGATGTGTGAACATATCAATCCAATATCTGCCTCCATCTTTGAAGGATGTTCTCCCTGTTTGTCTCTCTGTTGTCATATGGTCTTCTGATAAGGACTTCAGGGGCTATCTTAATCTAGTATGACCTCATCTTAACTACTTACATGTGCACTGCATTCTGAGGTTCTAGTTGGACATGAATTTTGAAGGGATACTATTCAACCCTGTATATTACAGCAAAGGCTAGCTCAAGACTCACCAATTCCATTTCTTCATAAGGAGATTGCATTTCCCTGCCTCCTTTGCAGTTATGATGGGGACAAATTATAGGAACTGGCCACAGGCATGTGAGTAGAAGTGGTATATGTTACTTCCAGGCCTAGCCATCAGGCCCCTGTGTGATCTGTATAGTTTGTCTTTCCTTTCCACAGTGACTATGGAGGCTGCATGCTGGAGGTGGAGGTGGAGGCGGAAGGAACCTGGACCCCTGATTCACCATGAATCCTTGCTGATGTTAATAAATAAATGAATAAATGATTGGGGAAGAAGGGAAAGCTGTTCTTTACAGTATGGTGCCAACTTACACACGTATGAGGAATTCCAGGAATTGCAGTGCCATTCCTAAATTCACCAATGTAATTTGAAGACCCTGTCAGTTAAATTTTCATATTGATGAGTCTGAGTGCCTACCAGAGAAATCCAGAAGTAGGTCCTTCGTATTGGTCAAGACTCTTTAAGATGCAAGTGACAGAAAACAACTCAAATTTTTTAAAGGAAAGGAATTTTTTGGCATATATATCTGGAAAGTCCCACAGGCATTGCCTCATCCAGGAGCTCAAATGGGCAAACATTTTCATTAAGTTTATCTTCTCCTCAAAATACTGAGATTTGTTAAAGGGATTAAATTGTTCACTGGTTGGAGGAATACCTTGGTTTGTCACAAGTGCTGGTCCATTTTAGCATTTCCAGAAGTGGATCCTTTAGAATCAGCCTGTTTTCCTAATAGGTACTCTGTGGAAAAGGTCCATTGGTCACATAAGTTTGGAAAACACTGGAGTCCAGAGAATCTTCTATTGCAGTATAATGTTAGAACATTTAACATGTGAATCTCAGCTTACATTGTAATCTCAGCTTTACATTGTAAATCTCCAATACACAGAATACATTTTCCTAAACTTACTTGAATGTGAAATCTTTTTCTCATGAAGCATGTTTTTTTAATTAATTTTTTTTGTTGCTGTTGAGAATATATATAGCAATAGATACACCAATTCAACCATTTCTACATGTATGATTCAGCAACACTAATTACATTCTTCAAGTAGTGCAACCATCCTCACCCTCTTTTCTATGCTGTTCCTCCTCCATTTACGTAAACTCACTGCCCTGTAAGGTACCTACCTAATCTTTCAAGTTGCTGTTGTCAATTTGATCCCATATACATAGTCCTTAAAAAAGCATAATGCTCAAGACAGACATATTTTCACTATTTAAGCTATACTATTGTTTGGTTTGAAGAAGACTTTAGGGGATATTTTAAGTTTAAGGTTTAAATATTATCACAGGGCAATGGGTTAGAGGGTTCATGCAGCCTGTGTGGCTCCAGAAAGTCTGGAGCCTGTGAGAATTTGAATTCTGATCTGCATTTCCCCCCTTTTCATCAGGATTCTTCTGTAGACCCTTTGATCAAAATGTTCAGTAATGGCCGTCAGGCACCATTCAGTTCTTCTGGCCTCACGGCAAAGGAGGTGGTGGTTCAGGAAAGCAATGAGCCCCACATTCTATATCCTCCTCCTATTCCTGCTTCTCCTTCTTCCAGTGTTGCTCCAGGTGAATAGAGACCAAATGTTGTGCCTTGGATGACCACTTGCAAACATTAGGACCCCAAGCACTACATAACAAACTAGGAGGCAGAACAGAAGTGCTAAATATATTATTAGGCCAATTCACTGGGATGCCTCATGGGACAACCAAAAACCAAACTCACTGCCATCAAGTCAATTCGACTCATAGCGACCCCTCCTTGGTTTTCTGAAGTGGTATCTC
This sequence comes from Orycteropus afer afer, assembly GCF_000298275.1. Taxonomy (NCBI): domain Eukaryota; kingdom Metazoa; phylum Chordata; class Mammalia; order Tubulidentata; family Orycteropodidae; genus Orycteropus; species Orycteropus afer. The sequence goes on from NW_006921648.1 coordinate 11,664,749, forward strand.
TACAGAGGTAGATTGCCCAATATTCCTTCCCTGGATTGGTTGGTGGGTTTGTACCAGCCTTCTGGTTACCAGTCAAGTGCCTTAGGCACTATGCCACCAGAGCTCCCTTTTTTGGGACAAATGTTCTTTAAATCTCATTTTAGGAGACCCTAACCTCAGGTGATGAATGAGATCCTCTTGAACGCTAGGCAGTTGTGGGAGCAGGAATGGGGAATGACTGCTTTATAAGCATGAGGTTTCCTTTTGGGGTGATGAGAATGATCTGCAATTAAGTAGTTGTGATCAGTGCACAACTTGGTGCATATACTAAGATCCGCCGAGTTATACACTTTAAAAGGTATGTGAATAAAGTGGTTATTAAAATAAAGTAATGGGGAGGAGACATGAAAATCTGCTCCCATAAAGATTACAGCCTAGAAAATGCTATGGGACAGTTCTGTTCTGTCCTGTAGGGTTGCTATGGGGCTCTGGGTCAGAAGCAACTTGACAGCACACAACACATCACCACCTATTGAGTTCTTGCTAAGTGCTGCAGTGACATACCAAAGCAATTCTAAAGAGTATCAATGATAAAATACTCCCTCCCTCTGGGGTGGACCCTCCAACTTTCATCATGGTTATTCTAAATATTATCTCACTTAACTTCACCACAACCCATGTGATAGTTAATATCATTATTATTTCCCTTTTAGAGAAGAAATAACCAAAGTTCAGACAAGTTAAAGAAATCTGACCAAAGTCACATACTAGTAAGGGGGCTTTGCCAGGATGCCATGTCAGATGGTCTGATTCCAGAACCTCCACCCATGAACCATGTTGCTGTCACTGTGCACAGTAATACCCCCTGTGGTTTGAAGTTGCTCTTGCATCTAAACATGAGTGAAGGTCAGGAAAAAGAAGACGTGCATTACAAAGCAAAGGCAAAGAAGAGACATGGCGCCCGTGGTTGCCTTCTGTAGCTCCGAGAGGGGTCCAGTCACCTTGAATCGTGGCAGGGATCCTCTGTGCACACTTAATCAGAGGCCAGCCATTGTGAGGCTGCCTGTGCCCCAAGAGCAAACTCCATAGAAGATGATTATAATAAAACAGCAATGCATGTCTGTCATAGACCACAGTCGCTGCCTGGGCCTCTGGAATCTTGCTCCACATCAATTTCATCACTGTGTTTTGTACCTAAGTCTCCATCATCAAGAAAGAAAAATGAAGCAATTGTGAAAAATACTCTTGCTTCAGACATCTGAGTAATTTCACAAGAAAAATGAGGGGAAACATGGTCTCACTCTGCTAATCAATTCAAATCATCACAAATGTTTTAAAGTTATTTATATGTTAGGAAAGTATTTTCCTAAAAGAACTGGAAAGGCTATAAAAATTCTTGAACTTGGCAACTTGTCAGGAGAGATAAATAACCAGTAAATAATTACACCATCTTTTTTTTCTAAGCTATAAGACTTTTGTAAGCCATATTCTTGGCATGTTAATCGATACCTTAATCTTTTTGAGATGCAGTATGTACAAGTGATAAGAGTCGACATGGTATTACAAATGATTTGTAAGTGAATATTGGTGTCGTGGTATGAGATGCACAGTTTGTATTGACAATGTTACTACTATTCATCAAAGTGATGTGAAAGTTGTAGATTATAAAATTATTCAATCTTTAAAAATATTATGATAGTACTTCTTAGAAATTATGTCCCATACTCCAGGTTTTATAGTCATTATATTATATAGATTGTCTGGTGATAACCTTACATCAGCCCTATGGGATAGATACTCCTGTTAAGCCATCACTATTGAGTCGATTTCAAGTCATAGTGACCCGACAGGGCAGGGTAGAGCTGCCCCGTAGGGTTTCCAAGGATGTAATCTCTACAGAAGCAAACTGCCGTATCTTTGGAGTGGGAGCAGTTGGTGGATTCCAACTGCAGACCTTTTAGAAGCCGCCCCCTACTGTAGGGTAGGAGATATGCAAGTCCTACCTCTAATATCTGTAGAACTAGATTTAATGCCCCCTCCCCCCAAAAAGCCAAACTCACTGCCATCAAGTCATTTCCGACAGCTGATGGGTTTGAACTGCTGACCTTCCAGTTAGCAGTCAAGTGCCTTATCCACTGTGCTGCCAGAACCCCTGTATTTAACCCAGGACTGACTAATTCTAAAGACCATGATCTTAACCTGTACACATGCTGACTTTATTCTAAATGTTATCAGTTAAGATATGAAATAATTTGTGTTTTAATTGTCATGGAGTTTAGAAAAATGTTGATGGTTTAAACCTAAGGTTTTTTGAACTGTCTGCTACTAATATGTATTAATTAAAAAAAAAATCACCTGAAAATGTCCATTTACAATTTCCTAATTAAAATAATTTTTTTATTAGAAAGTAACATATTTATTGGAAAATATTAATTATCTCGGTGAAAGTAAGACTCCTCTATTGAAGCATACCGAAAGGTAAGCTTTCTAGATAATCAGTTGTGGTGTCGATTCCAACTCACAGAGACTCTGTGTACGTCCGAGTAGAACTGTGCTTCTTGGGTTTTCCTGTCTGATTTTTCAGAAGTAGATTGCCAGGCCTTCCTTCCTAGGTGCCTTTGGGTGGACTCCAACCCCAACCTTTTGGATAGCAGCCTAGCATGCTAATGGTTTGCACCACCCAGGGACGCCCAGCTTTCTTACTGCCTTGGTATAAGTCTTTTCATAGATATATTTTTATTAAAATTTTTATTTAGTAGTATGAAACTTTTATAATATGTGCTAACTGGAAAAGATATAATGAACCTCCACATGCCTGTATTGTTGTGGTTTTACTATGTTGCTTCCTCTCTCTTCTGTCCCCTGCCTTTATTTTTGCTCAAGTGTTTTAAAGCAAACCCCAACCCTGAGGCCTTTTCCTCCCTGCATACCTCCGTATGCAGCTCTACAGTGTGTGAATGCTTTCTCATGGAATCACACCTCACAGAACCAACAGTACTTCCTTGCTATCTCCTAACATCCAGCCCATATTCAAATCTCCCTGATTGTCTCACAATGTCCTTTTAAAGTTAGTTTGTGCTAATCAGGGTTCAAATAGAATCTATCCATCATTATATTTTAAAAAGAATGAACAACAATTCACATATTTTTTTTCATTGAAATTGCTTTATTTTCTTTTTCTTCTTTTTTTTTGTAATGTATAATTTAATTGTGCTTTGGGTACAGTTTTACAAAGCAGATTTGTGTTACATTCAACAGCTCATGCTTGTTTGATTTCACAGCCTCGATTGTAATTCCCAACCTTAAAAAACTCTCCTCTCCTCTCCTCCCTGTGACTGCCCCTCCCTGTGCTCTTCTGATCTAGGCATTGCTGCCTGTCCAGCTTTCCCTCTGTGTGAATGCTGCCCCTCTGACATCTCATGGTTGATTGATCTAAGGGGTGCATCTCCCTGGGGTAGGTGTTCTGCATGTAGGTCTTTCTACTGTTGGGCAGAGAGCCAATCCATGGAAGTGAGTCCATTTCTAGGCCTGAAGGATAACCCATAGTCTCCAGGGTTCCACAAATCTCTGTCCAACCAGTAATTCTAGTCATTTTTGTGTTTTTGAATTTTGTTCTACATTTTCCCTCCCACTCTGTCCAGGATCTCCAATTTTGATCCCTTTCCAAGTGGTTGGCATTGGTAGACAGGCACCATCTAGTTCTTCTGGTATCGGGGTCCTGAAGGTCCTTGTGGTCCATCATATCTTTGGACTAATCGTTTCCAAATGACTTTGATTTTCTTCACTCTTCTTTGCTCCACGTTACAGAAGACCAAAAGTTGCATCTTAGATGGCCACTCGAATGCATTTAAGACCCCAGTCGCTGCTCACTAAAATAGGATGTAGAACAAGATTTTTTATGTACTTTGTTGTGCCAATTGAGCATGATGTCCCCTGAGACTAGGAATTGCTTTATTTTCTGAAATTTCCTGATAGGAATTTAAATCATTATGTAGTACAACTGACTTTGTATGTCTGTGTGTGTGTGTGTGTGTGTGTACAAGTTCATGAATTTTAGCCCATGGATTCAAAGGCAAACAACAACATAGATTCGTATCATCACCACTGTAATCAGCAGACAAAATAGTTCCATCTCCTCAGGAAACTCCCTGTTTCTGCCCGTTTGTAGTCACACCTCCCCTACTCAGCTCCTGGGAGCCACTGATCTATTCTCCTTCACAATAAGTAGTTTCCTCTTTTCTAGAAAGTCATCTATATAGAATTGTACAGTAAGACAGGCTTTCACTCAATGTAAAGCCCTGGAGATCCATCCAAGTTGTTAGGTGTCAGAATAGTTTGTTCTCTTCTATTGCTGGATAGTTGTCCATTGTATAAATTTTCTTTATTCATTCAGCTATTGAAGGACATTTGGGTTGTTTCCAGGTTTTTTTTTTCCTTCTGATTATAAATAGAGCTGCTGTGCCATTTGTAAGGAGCTTTGGTGGCGTAATGCCTAAGGCATTTGATTGCTAACCACAAGGTTGGTGGTTTAAACCCACCAACCACTCCACGGAAGAAAGACTGATGTTCTGGTTCCCTAGTACCGCTCTGACAAGAATATACCACAAATGGGATGGCCTTAACAAACAGGAGTTTATTCTTTCACAGTTTGGAGGCTTTAAGTCCAAGTTCAAAGTGGCAGGCTCTAGGGGCTTGGTGAAAAGAGCTCTGGTAACATAGTGGCTAAAGCACTTGACTGCTAACCAGAAGGCTGGCGGTTCAAACCCACCAGCCACTCCTCAGAAGGAAGGTTGGGCAATCCTACTTCCGTAGTGATACTGCCTCGGAAACCCAAGGAGGGGTCGCTATGAGTCGGGGACGACTCGACGGCACATAACAACAACAACAACAACAACAGGGGCTGGGTGAAAGCTCCTCAGCCTTGTGCTTCAGCTCTGCCTCCAGCTCCTGGCCCACTGAAGCTAGAGGTGTTTCTTCACTCAGACAGCTGCTGGCTGCTGAGGCTACCAAGCCCAGGGTTGACAAGTAAAAAGGTACAGTCCTGATGTTACTAAACCACACAGCAGGCCATTAATTCAAGTCCATTGTAAGTCCCAAGGTCAGCAGAGCATGGCAGGCTGCTGAGAAACAACACGGCTGCATGCAGGGTCCAAACGTGCCACAGGCTAAAGACCATTTCCCAAGGCTTCTCCTTATATAGAGGAAGTGGACCATGTCCCAGAGGCAGCTACTCAGCTGCTTGTGGTAGATCCCACCATGAAGTTGATTGCCAGTCTCAACATAGGGAATAACTACCACCAGCTGCCCAGCCACTCAACCAGGCCCAGCCAAGTTGATACACAAATATAACGACCACAACTAGGCAATCTACTTCCATAAAGATTTACTGCCTTGGAAACACAAAGGGGGTCACTATGAGTTGGGTTCAACTCAATGGCAGTGACTGAGTTTTGTGCCATTTGTGTATAGGTTTTTGTATGAACATAAATTTTCATTTCTCCTGGGCAGTGGTTCTCAACTTGGAGAGAGTTTTCTCCTTGGAAGACATTTGGCCAGATCTGGAGACATTGTCACAACTTGGGAAGTGCCGGCCTTTAGGTTAGTAATTGAGCTCATACCATCTGGGCTACCCAGGGACCTTATAGTATCTTCTGGAAACATGGCCTTTCTGTTTAAAGTGAGAGAAAATCAATTCAAAGGGTTTCCACCCATTGATTTTCAGAAGTAGATCACCAGGCCTTTCTCCCTAGTCCCTCTAGTCTGGATGCTCAGCATCCTTGCAACACTGAAGCCTCTGTTGACAAGTGGTGGCTGCACAGGGGGTGCATTAGCTGGGAATTGACTCCAGGTCTCTCCCAAAGAAGGGGAGAATTCTACCATTGAACCCGCATTGCCCTCAGCAGGGTATTAGCTCAGGCTCATTCCCGTGACACACAGGACTCCTCTGATGGGAACTTTGGCTCCAGAATGCCGCATCCGGGCAAATCTTCCCTGGAACCGCGCCTCCGTGGAGACTCTTCCACCCTCTTCTCTTCCGTCCTTCACTGGCATCAGACCCTCGTCACCATCTGAAGTCTCTTCTTCCTTCTTCTCCGGCTTCTTCCTGTCCCTCTTTTTTTCCTCCCTGTTTTTAATTGAGGTGAAATTCACATAGCATGACATGAACCATTTTGATGTATACAGTTCAGTAGTATTTAGAATATGCTCTGTGTTGGACCACCTCCATCTAGTTCCAAAACCTTTTCATCTCCCAGAAGGAACCCCATGTCTATTACCAGTCCCTTCCACTCTCCCCCCAGCCCCTGACAACCCCCAGTCTGCTTTCTGTCTCTATGGATTTGCCACCTCTGGACGTTTCATATAAATTGAATCTGTGACATGTGGCCTTTTGTGTCTGCCTCTTTTGCTTAGCACAATGTTTTAGAGATTGTTCCCTTTATTGTTCACAGGTGTTTTCCCCAATAAGTCTCTTGCAGTCCAATTCCAGCTTGGTGATTACTTCCTTCTCTTCTTTATAATTTTATTTTTGGTAAAAATGCACACAGCAAGACCTACTCCCATTCCAGTTTCTAGACATAATGATGAGTGACATTGATTATATTCTTCACAATGTGTCAATAGTCTCCTCATTTCTGTTCTAGTTATTTTTCTTCCATTTACTTAATCTCCCTGCCCTGCAACCTTTTCATCTATACTTTAAAAAAGCTATTGATCCCTTGGTCTTATACAGATCATTTGAAAGCAACAACAAAATACAACTAAATACTCAAAGGTGACAATCTTTACTCTTTGAACTAAACTGTAATTTAGTTTAAAGGTGACTTCAGGGCATAATTTCAATTCAAGGTTTGAAGAGCAACCAAAGGCCATACATAGTCTTGGGGTCTCCTCCAGTCTCAGTAGGTCCCATAAGTCTGGATTCTTTAAGAATTTGAAGTTCTGTTCCACATTTGTCTCCCCTTTTCATCAGGATTCATCTATTGTGTTCCTGATCAGAAGGTTCAGCAGTGGTAGCCGGGCACCATCTAGTTCTTCTGGTTTCAGGGTCAGGGAGGCTTTGCTTCATGTAGACAATCAGTGCTTTTTGGAGGATACAACTAACATAGGAGTCTCTTCCTTCTAGTTGATTTGACTCATAGCGACCCTTCTTGGGTTTCTGAGGTGGTATGTCTGCGGAAGTAGATTGCCCAACCTTCCTTCCAAGGAGTGGCTGGTGGGTTTGAACTGCCAGCCTTCTGGTTAGCAGTCAAATGCCTTAGATGCTATGCCACCACAGCTCCTTGTACCTTGATACTGTTGTTAGCTGCCGTCAAGTCGGCTCTGCCTCATGGTGACCTTACGTGTAACAGATCGAAACCTTGCTCAGTCCCACACCATCTTCATGACCATTGGTATCAAGTTCACTGTTGCAGCCTCTGTGTTCTTCGAGTGCCTTCAAACCTAGGTGGCTTACCTTCTAGAGCTCTATCAGACAGTATTCTGTGGTGACCAATAGGGTTTTCGTTGGTTGATTTTCAGAAATGGCTTGCCAGGCCTTCCTTTCTAGTCTTTCTTAGTCTAGAAGTTCTGCTGAAACCTGGCCACCATGAGTGACCCTGCTGGTATTTGAAACACTGGTGGCATAGTTATTAGCATCGTAGCAACATGCAAGCCACCACATTAGCACAAACTGGTAGGCCTCTCTCTTTGCACAGTGTTTTTTTCCTTACTAGCCCTTTCACAATTGTATGTACTTTATTATTTTGATGAACTTTTTTCCTGTCTCCCCATGTGACTGTAAACTCCATCAGGGTAGTAATCACACTGAACTGGTTAATTGCTGACCCATGGTGCCTGGCATACAAATAAATAAATAACTCACTGCCATCAAGTCTATTCTTAGTGACCCCCCACTGGGTTTCTGAGGCAATAAATCTTTACAGAAGTGGATTGCCCAGTCTTCCTTCCAAGTAAAGGCTGGTGGGTTTAAACCACCAACCTTCTGGTTAGCAGTTAAATGGCTTAGGCACTAAGCTGCCAGAGCTCCTTGGTGCCTAGCATATGTTAGGCATGTGATAAATATTTATTGAATGGAAGGATGTTTCTCTGCCTTTAAAACATCTGGTGCTGCAGATACTGCCCTCAGTATACTTGGGTGGTTGTTGGTGTTTAAAGTGGAGATTAATGTATGGAGATCAAAGTTTGTTCGCAGTTATCGGAGGCCAGAGGGAGGGGAGGGTCCTCTTAGTTCAGGAAGCAGCAAATGTCTGTCTATGGTGATGGGAAATTTGGCAGGGACTGTGGGTGATGATTGTGTGGCATGATTCACGTCACTGAGATCACGAACTTGCACACCTGAAAACTGTTGAATTGCTAGATGTTGTGTTGTATATAGATTTTGACAACAATAAAAAATAATACAGCAAACACACACACAAAGTGGAGACAAACAGTGTTGTAGGGAGAAGATAGTGATTAGAGAGAGAAAAAAATAAGTTAAAACCTTACTGACACTGGGCACCTTACCACTGTGAACGGTCAGGATGCTTGGGAAATCAGAGCGAGGCCACTTTGAAACTTCTGAAGAGCTGGCAGACTTGGCTCCTCTGGTGGTGCTGAGAGAAAGAGGGGTTCAGAGGGGCTGATCTTCAAAGGGAAGCTTCATGCAAAGCTATCAGAGAGGGTCTGGAGAACTTGGCCCCCAAATCGAATTAGCCTTTTCATGTCCACAAGCAAACAAGACTTCTGGGGGCTGTGCAGAGATCTGGGGGTGGGGGGCGGGGGGAGAGAGAGAGAGAGTGAGGAAGAACATGCCAGGTTACTTTCTAGCTTCAGGGCTAGCTCTGCAGGGCCACTGAGCCCCGGCTTCATTGGGTCCTGGCTCTGAGCTGTTTCATCTCTTCCAGCTCTCCTGGGCACAAGGTCAGCTTCCCTCAGGCTCTGTTTCAAGTTGAAGAGGCGACGACGATAAACCATCTGCAGTTTACAGGTAAGCCAGAGGGCCAGTGGTTCTAGCTTAGTGTTTGTTTTCCCTTGAGTCCTTGTTAGTTTTGTGTTCCTCTGAGGTTCCCTTCGTTGTGGACTGCACTACAGCAGAAATGGCTTTTTCAGTAACATTTAGTTATCGTAAGGAAGTTTTTGGTACCATCACCATCTGTCAGTTTGTCGTAGGGTGGTGGCTTGCATGTTGCTGTGGGGCCGGAAGACAGGCCACCAGTATTTCAAATACCAAAAGGGTCACCCATGGTGGACAGCATTCAGCAGAGAGGCTAGCCTAGGGCAGGCGGAAGGCAAGGCCTGGCAATCTACTTCTGAAGATTAGCCAATGAGAATCTAATGGATCACAACAGAGCGTCGTCCGACTCGCTAGCTTTGGACACAACATCAGGAGGATCAATGGCTAGAGGAAGACATCATGGCTGGTGAAGGAGAGGGCCCACAAGGGAGAGGGAGACCCTTGGTGAGATGGGTTGGCACAGGAGCTATGACAGTGGCCGTGAACTTGCTGGCGGTCCTGAGAATGATACAGGGCCAGACAGTGTTCCATTCTGTTCCATAAGGTCGCTGTGAGAGGGAGTTGACCAGACAGCAGCTACCTATCTATCTTCCTATCTACCTATCTCTATCTATCTATCTTTCTTTCTATCTATCTATCTACCCATCTCTGTCTTGTCTTTTCTATCTATCAATCATTTATATCTTCTTTGGAGAAATGTCTATTCAACTCCTTTGTCCATATTTTAGTTGGGTTTTGACTTTTTGTTGTTGAGTTGTAGGAGTTCTTTACCTATTCTGAATATTAAAACTATCAGATATATGATTTTTAAATATTTTCTCCCATTCTCTAGATTATCTCTTCACTTTCTTGATAAAGTCCTTTGATGCACAGAAGTTTTTCATTTTGATGAAGTCTGATGTATCTGCTTTGTCTCCAGCCTTGCATGTTTGAACATTTTGGGCTGCATCTTTTCTCACCAGTATTTAATGCTTAATGTTTACTGGCTTTGCTTTTGGTATAACTTTGGTTTAGTGGGGTCTTGGCCCCACCTGGATGTAGGATCTCCCTCTGATTATGTTCTATTAGCCACCCTTGGACAAACACCCTCCCCACAGATTGACTGGTTCCGAACTTCCTGCTAATAACACCCAAAGAGGTAATGTTTGTTGAGCACTTATGCTGGGCCAGGAACTGTGCTGATAATTTATTTGCACATAAATACATGATTTCATTTAATCATCACAAAAATCTCAGGAAGCTGGTAGTATTATCATGCACAGTGTTATAGAAGAGGAAACTGAGGCTGAGGGAGGTTAAGCCATTGTCCAAAGCCACACAGGTGCCACTGAGGCAGAGCTGGCATTTGGGTTTTTCTGACTCTGAAAGTTGCATCTTAACCACAATGCTGTGCCAGTCAGGGAGCAGGATCTGAACTGTTTTGCATGAATATTTAGTGTAGTTTCAAAACGATGAGATAAAGAAGAGGTATTGGAATTCGGTCAGGGAAGCCAAACCATCATGGACCTTCTAGGGTAAGGGATGGATAATAAGAAGTAGGAGTCCCTGGGTGGCAGGAATGCATATGCACTCAGCTACTGACTAGTTGTTGGTAGGTCGAATCCAGATAGATGCTTGAAAGAAAGGCCCGGTGATCTGTTTCCAAAAGGTCACAGCCATTGAGGACCCCATAGAGCACAGTTCGACTCTGAAACACAGGTTGTTGTTGTGTTGTTGTGTGCCGTCGAGTCGGACCCAACTCATAGCGACCCCTCCTTGGGTTTCTAAGGCAGTATCACTACAGAAGTAGATTGCCCAACCTTCCTTCCAAGGAGTGGCTGGTGGGTTTGAACCGCCAGCCTTCTTCTTAGCAATCAAGTGCCTTAGGCACTATGCTACCAGAGCTCCTGAAACACAGGTAGTTGCCAAGAAGTCGACTCCAGGACATCTGGTTTTGGATTCCTAGACCTTATACAGAGAGCTCTTAGACTTTCATCAGCTTGACTATAAGATGTGTCTAGGTTTAGATCTCTTTGAATGTATCCTACTTGGAGTTTTTTGGATCTGTGGATTAATGTTTTGCATCATTTGTGGTGATAGGAGTGTGATTATCATTAGAAGAGCTCTAGTGGCACTGTGCTCAAAGCATTCAGCTGGTAACCAAAAGTTCAGCTTTGTGGGAGAACCATGAGGCAGTCTGATTCCATAAAGATTTATAGCCTTGGAAACCCTATGGGCCAGTTTTACCCTGTCCTGTAGGATGACTATGAGTTGGAATTGACTCAATGGCAGTGGGTTTGGTTTTTGGTTTAAGGGGCATAGCGAGCACTGGTGGTGCCGTGGTTAAAGTACTTGACTGCTAAACAAAGGTTTGTCAGTTCAAACCCACCAACTGCCACAGGAGAAAGCGGTGGCAATCTGCTTTTGTAAAGACTGACAGCCTTGGAAGCCCTATGAGGGCAGATCTGTTTGTCCTCTAGGGTCGCTATGAGTCTGAATCCACCCGAAGACGGTGGGTGGGCAGGGCCTTTTCTCTCTCCCTGGGGTCTGTCATCCCTCTCTTAACAGGTGACCATGAATGTTTCTTGAACCTTCTGCTCATTGCCTCAAGTTGTGGACTTCTCGCAACTGTCACCTGTGTGAGCAATTTCCTCTATAAATAAGCAGTTTCTGTTTCAGGTGTAGTTTGCCCTTGATATTTATACCCTACCTCCTTCCTCACCCAGGTCTCAAACTTAGAAACTTGAGTTAGAATTGTATTCAAATCCTTAGCCACAGCACAAGGTGACAACCCCCATAAGAGCCAAGAACAGCCACGTGATGGGCTTTTTGTCCTTCTGTGTTCTAGCTGCTGTCCTGTCATCTGCGGGGAATTCTTGATGAGACTGTACTTGTCCTTCCTAGCTGCTTTTTCCATGGTGCTTTGGTTGATTTTCTTGGGATCAAGTTCCAGATGGCTCAACAGTGCTTTCAGGATGAATATTTTGACCATTTGCTTCATGCCTGCAAACCTTGTCACCTTCGATGTTCAAATACCCCTCCTCTTGCCTGTCAGCGCTACTGTCATGCAGGTAGGTAATATTTCTGGAACAATTATTCATGTGTGTGAAACATTTTTTTTTTTTCTATAGAGACTGTTGTATGTGTTCAAAGAATAAATGTTACAGGAAATATGTTGGGATTTTTCTGAATCAAAAAGAGAAAGGAACAAGACAGTGATTTAAACGCCTATGGGAACAAAGTAATTCTTCAGAACTGAACTCACTCATAAGGAGCTCTGGTGATGTTGTGGCTAAAGCATTTGGCTGTTAACCAGAAGGTTGGAGGGTTGAACCCATCAGCTGCTCCACTGGTGAAAGATGAGGCATTCTGCTTCTATGAAGATTTACAGTCTTGCAAACCCTTTGGGGGCAGTTCTACTCTGTCCTATAGGCCACTGTGAGTCAGAATCAACTCATGGCAGTGGGTTTGGTTTTGGTGGGTTTTTTTTTGAACTCACTTGTATTCAGCACTATTAGCAAAACATGTTTTTATCAACTCTCCTTACTAACTAGTATTTAGAATTCAAAGGTCAGTGCTGATCAGCTAGGGGAACCGGATGACAGATGATTTTTAACTGACATGAATGTTACGTTACCTAATGCTCGTTTAACACAGGTCTGACTAATCCAGGGAAAGGAGCCAATGTCATCCTCTGGACATGTCTGGGCCTGTGCTTGACTGTTTCTCTGGCCGTTTTTGTGCTCATGTTCTTGCTACAGAAGATGCGCACTGAGCTATTAAAGGACAAATCGAAAAACACAGGTTGGTTTGATGATGAATCTTTGAAGTCTCTTTCCAAGAGGTGGCTATTGAGAGTTTCAGTTCTTTTTAACATGGTCTATTTCACTCTGTTAGAGCCCTGTAAGGTGTGTTGGAGAATAGTCACATGAAATGAACTTACTGGTAGAAGTGAACTGTCCTCATTCTGGTGTTGGTACCACCTTTGCAGTTTCCTGCAATGTCAGCCTTCCCCAGATTCTTTCCTTGGTAATTACTCTATTAAAGCATGCTGAGGCTTCCTTGGGAAATACCTGTTCCTTTGACTAAAGTTAGCACACTGACTACATGCCACATGCCACGCTATCAGAAACAGTTAGCTGGGCTATCTCCTGTCAGGAACAGTATATCTGGCAAGATTCGTGGCCATATTTTAATACAAATATAAGTGTCACTTCCTTGGGCGAACAGTTGAGTACTGAAAAATGCTAGACATAAATGACCAGTTGTTCCTGGGCTATTTGAGCAATTGTCTCAAAATTAATTGTTTTGATTAACCAGTGGAGACCTAGTCTCAGAGAAATGAATGTTCTACTTAGGCCTTCTGGAGATAAAAATACTTCTGCAGCCTGTGTTCTGATTCCATCACTTACCAGCTGCTGCCTTGTTTCCTTACGTATTTACTCTTTGTGCATAATGTGTAACACACACCTCCATTGCCCTCATGCAGCGCGAGAGGTAGATGGCATTTCTGCATTCACCTCACCTCCTCATCTTCCTTTCTGGTCAACAGATGGGGAGTGACTGGGTGTGATTTTTTTTGGAGATGGAGTCTCACTGTGGAATGTCATGAAAGTAGTAAAACATATCTTCACAGGTGTATAATGGGGACGTAATGGAGACTCCTTTATGTGATCACAAGAGATTCCTTTTTGAAAAAAATTCATCTGGACCCTAAAGTGTCACCCACAGGGTGATTCTGAGTGCTGTCACATATGGTCATTTCTGTCATTTTCAAGAATGTGAGTAAGATAGGCTCAAAAGCTCAAATGCCTGCAAGGGCCACGTGGGTAAGAAATGAGTAGTGGGCCAGGTCGTGGCTTCTGCAACAGGGCAGCCACACTCTGTCTGAGGTGACAGCTGCTCCCGACTTCAACTGATTGCTTCCATGGAGGATGCCAGTCCCATGTCAGCACATTCTGTTGCCTTTTAAAAGACTACAGTAATCTAGGTTTGCCCGTAAAATCTCTTGCTTTTTAAATGTGGGCAAACATTAAAATTAAAACCCAAAGCATTGTATGATGCAAACCATGCAAAATCTTTAAACCAAATGCGTCCTGCGGTCTGTGAGCCTGTGACTTCTGGTGCAGGACACACTCATTTAACTAGTACAAAACCTTCTGTCTCACATTGCTTTTGCATCCTGATGAGTACTGCTAAGAATGTCAAGGCCACACCCCCTAGGAAGTGTAGGTTAATCTCTCTGTTTTTGCATAATCAGGACCAGCTCTCCAGGATGTGGCTAATATCGACCTGGACAACAGCAAGACTGGTGTTGAAATTGCCCTTCCGAGAGGCCTGGGGTACACCATAGAGGAATGCACCTGTGAAGACTGTGTCAAGAGCAAACCAAAAGTTGATGCTGACGATTTCTTCCCCCTCCCAGCTATGGAGGAAGGCGCAACTACTCTTGTCACCACAAAAACAAGTGACCACAGCAATAGCTTGCCAGGTGCTGCAAGGGTCATCCACTACCACCATGTGTTGCCTTAGTTGACCTCAAATCGTGGCAACAACATGTGGGTCAGAAAAGAACTGTGCGTCACAGGGTTTTCAGTGGCTGTGAGTTTTCAGAAGGACACGACCAGGGCTTTCTTCTGAGATCACTCTGGCTGGGCCTGACCCTCCAACCTTTCCTTTAGCAACCGAGTGTGCTAACCATTTGCCCCACCCAGGGCCTCTGCAAGCGTCATAAGGATACAGAAGTGAGTTTCTACCAGATAATGAAGCATTTTGAGTGCTATCGAGATACTCTGAGCATCTTTTGTCAGAAGGAAAGGCTGATGCAGGTAACTACACGGTGACTAATTATCAGTTGCAGACATAGATTTTTGGTCTCTAGTTCTAGAAACCTCTTATGTTTCTCTACCTTAGTGCTGGGATTGTAACTGTGGACACTTCCCTGGTTTCATGATTAAATTGTTGACTTAAAAAAAAAAATCATTGCACTGTGTAGATCCGAGTTACCCATGTCTGTGGTTAGACCACGTCTCTCTTGTACGTGCACATGTACATTGCAGGGCAAATTAGATTTTTCTGCTTATTATTAAAGGAAAGCAAGCTTATCTTATGTACTTTTTTTTGGTGGGAGGAGTGAAAGATTACAGAGCAAATTCATTTTCCACACAGCAGTTCATACACATTTTGTTTCATGACATTGACTGTAGTCCCCACAATGTAACAGCTCTCTTCCCACTTCCTCACTGTAGTTACCTCTTCCCTGTGTCCTTCCTTCCTGAGCTGCCTCATGCAAGTACTGCAAGTACTGCCCTCCTGTTCTCCCATGATTGATCCTTCTAAGGAGTGTGTCTACCTGGTCTAAGTACCTATGGACTTATTACAGAAGCTCAGAATCAGCCTCACTAATTCTGTATGTAATGCATGAGTAGTTTCTGACCCTGAGAGCTTCAAAGTCATTACAAACTGTGAGAAAGGTGGACTAGGTACTGTTTTTAGACCCAAAGGCAGGTGTATAATAACAATCATAGCTAACACTTACATAGTTTTATTAATGTGCCAGGCACTGCTCTTCATTTAAAATTTTTGATTATTCTTTAAGTGAAAGTTTACAGAGCAAATTAGTTTCCCATCAATAGTTAGTACACAAAGTGTTCCCTAACATTGGTTGCATTCCTCACAATGTATCAGCACAGTCCCCTTTTCTACCCTGGGTTCCCCATTTCCTTTCACGTGGATTTTCTACCCCCTCCCTGTCTTCTCCTCTTTGTTTTTGGGCAACTGTTATCCTTTTGACTTGTATAATTCATTGTTCTAAGGAATATGGGGAGCTCTGGTAGCATAGTGGCTAAGGCGCTTGACTGCTCACCAGATGGCTGGTGGTTCAAACCTATCAGCCACTCCTCGGAAGGAAGGTTGGGCAATCCTGCTTCCGTAGTGATACTGCCTCGGAAACCCAAGGAGGGGTCGCTATGAGTCAGGGCTGACTC
>NW_006921648.1:11680787-11706130 GCF_000298275.1 Orycteropus afer afer
GTAGTGATACTGCCTCGGAAACC
This sequence comes from Orycteropus afer afer, assembly GCF_000298275.1. Classification (NCBI taxonomy): domain Eukaryota; kingdom Metazoa; phylum Chordata; class Mammalia; order Tubulidentata; family Orycteropodidae; genus Orycteropus; species Orycteropus afer. Next base: position 11,680,811 of record NW_006921648.1, read on the forward strand.
CAAGGAGGGGTCGCTATGAGTCAGGGCTGACTCAACGGCACATAACAACAACAACAACAAGGAATATGTTCCTTTTAGGTGGTATTGTTTATGTTATGGGCCTGTATACTGTTTGGAGGAAAGGTGGTCTCCAGGAATGGTTTCTGTTCCAGGTCAGAAGGGTTTCTTAGGGCCATAATCTTGGGGGTTACTCCAGTCTCTGTCAGACCCATAAGTCTAGTCTTTTTTGTGAATTTGATTTTTTTTATTGTACATTTTTCTTCCACTCTGTTGTGATCCCAGTCAGAGCAGTCTGTAGTGGTAGCCAGGCACCATCTAGTTCTTCTGGGTCTTGGGGTCATGTAGGCTGTGGTTCAGCTGGTCCATTAGTCCTCTAGATTAATTATTCCCTTGAGTCTTTGGTTTTCTTCACTCTCTTTTGCTCCAAACAGGAAGAGTCCAATAGTCTTATCTTAGAGACCACTCACAAGCTTTTAACACCCCAGATACTATTCACCAAAGTAGGATGCAGAACACTGTCTTTATGAACCATGTTGTGCCAATGGACAAGGATGTCTCCTGAGTCGACGGTCCTTCACCTTCGAGCTAGGACCTTCAACCTGCAAAGTGTTTAGTTATGTCTGAGAAGTTTCCATGACTGCCCCTTGTGTGCTCTATTGTGTGTATTAATATACATATAGCATCTACAATTGTGTATGTAGAAATATCCACAACCAAACCTGTGTCTGTAGGTAGGTGTTCTCCCTTACACTCTCCCACACCTCTTTAGCATACCTATCTACCTGTGTATCCATTTGTAAATTATTGTTTGTTAATCATATTGTTGCAGGATTGTCTGTGTTACAGTAATTATGGTAGATGCCCTTTATTCTTGCGTTCCTCTCAGTGTCTGCCTTTGCCTTGGTCACATTGTACTGACTTCTCCCGTCTTGTGTTTTGCTTCTCCTTTCACTATTATTAACACATGTCTTCTATCTCTCTAGTTCTATCTCTCTCTCTAGTTCTGTCTATCTATCTAGTTCTACCTTGGTCCTTGGTGTAAGACCAGCTCTTCATAGATAGATGGATTTATGTCTAGATCCTCATTTCTGTTGTACCAGGCCAGGCTGTTTTGACTACCATGGCTGTATATAATAGGTACTGAGATCAGGTAGTGTGAGGACTTGTCTTTTCTTTCTCTTCTTCAATAATACTTAACTTATCCAGGACCTCTCTCATTTCCATATTAAGCTGGTGATTAGTTTTTCCACCTCATAAAGAGTTGGAATTTGGATCAGGATTTCATTATATCTATAGATCCCTTTAGGTAGTATTGACATTTTCACAATGTTAAGTCTTCTTATACATAAGCAGGGAGCTCTGGTAGCATAGTGGCTAAGGCACTTGACTGCTAACCAGAAGGCCGGCGGTTCAAACCCACCAGCCACTCCCTGGAAGGAAGATGGGGCAATCTACTTCCATAGTGATACTGCCTGGGAAACCCAAGGAGGGGTCGCAATGAGTCGGGTCTGACTCGACGGCACATAACAACAACAACAACAACATACATAAGCATGGTATATTTTCTCATTTATGTTGGTCTCTATTGGCTTCTTATAGTACTGTTTTATAGTTTTCTTTTTATAGGTCTTTTATGTCACTGACTTTTTATAGGTCTTTTATGTCACAAGAACTAACAGATCTGTCCTGGAGGAAGTGCAGCCAGAATGCTCCTTGGAAGCAAGAATGGCCAGACTTCCTCTCACCTATTTTGGTCATGTTGTAAGAAGGGACCATTCCCTGGAGAAGGATGTCATGCTTGGTAGGGTAGAGGGTTGACGAAAGAGGGGGAGGCCTTCAACGAGATGGATTGACACAGTGGCTGTGATGATGGGCTCAAGTACAGCAGGGATTGTGGGGCTGGCGCGGGATCGGGCAGTGTTTCGTTCTGCTGTGCGTGGGGTCGCTATGAGTCGGAAACGACTCGACGGCACTTAACAACAATAACATGTCACTGATTACAGTTGTTCCTAAGAATTTTATCTTTTAGGTCACTGTGGTAAATGGTATTTTTCTGATTTCCTATTTGAAGTTCTCTTTATTGGTGCCAAGGAATCCAACCAATTTTTGTATGTTGATCATATATCCTGCTACTTTCCTGAATCCTGTTAGTTCCATTAGCTTTCTTATGGAATTTTCGGGGTTTTCTAAACTCAAGGAGGGGTCGCTATGAGTCAAGACTGACTCGCTGGCAGTGAGTTTGGTTTTTTTGGTATATATATGATGATATCATCTGAAAATAGGGATAATTTTATTTTTCTTTACCAGTTTGAATGCCCTTTATTTCCTTTTCTTGCCTTATTGCTCTAGCTAGGCTTTCCATACAATGTTGAGTAAGAGTTTTGATAAAAGGCATACTTGTATAGTTCCTGTTCTCTAGGGGAATGCTTTCAATATTTCTCTGTGGAGAATAGTGTTGGTTGTTGGTTTTGTACAAATGCCCTTTATTTTGTTGAGGAATTTACTTTCTATTCCTATTTTGCTGAGGCTTTTTATCAGGAATGGTGTTGGACCTTATCAAGTGGCTTTTCTGCATCAATTGAGATGATCATGTGATTCTTTTGTTTTATTTATGTAGTAGATTATGTAGATTGATTGCCTGATGTTGAACCATCCTTGTATACTTGGTATGAATCCCACTTGGTCATGATTTATTATTTTTGTGATATGCTGTTGAATTCTATTGGCTAGAATTTTGTTAAGAATATTTGCATCTATGTTCATGAGGGGTATTAGTCTAATTTTCTTTTTCTGTGGTGTCTTTGCCTGGCATCGATATTGGGGTTATGCTAGCTTCATTCAATGAATTCAGGAGTATTGCTCCCTTTCCTCTGCTCATTTCAGAGGATATTTCTAGTTTGAGTAGTGTTGGTGTGAGTAAGCTCTTCTCTGAACGTTTGGTAGAGTTCTCCAGTGAAGCTATCTGGGCCAGAGTTTTTATTGTTAGGAGTTTTTTTTTTTTTTTTAAACTACCTTTTCAATCTCTTCTTTTGCTTTGGGTCTGTTCAGTTTTTCTACCTCATTTTGTGTTAGTTTAGGTAGGCAGTATGTTTCTAGAACTTTGTCTATTTTCTCCAGGTTTTCAAATTTGTTGTAATATTATTTTTAATAGTATTATTTATTGATCCTTTTTATTTCAGTTGGTTCTGTTGTAATGTCATCCATCTAATTTCTTATTTAGGTTATTTGCTTCTTCTCCTGCTTTTCTTTTTAATTTGGCCAGTGATTTGTCAATTTTACTGATCCTTTTGATTAACCAACATCTGGTCTTATAGATTCTTTCCCTTGTTTTTCTGTTCTCTGTTTCATTTATTTCTGTTCTTTCTTTCCTTCTAGTGACTTTGGGATTCTTTTGCTGTTCTCTAGTTGTTCAAGTTGTAGAATTAATATTTTGATCTCAACCCTTTCTTCTTTTTTGGTGTGTATTTATTGCTATAAATTCACCTCTGAGTATGGCTTTCCTGTGTCCCACAGGTTTTGTTATGTTTTCATTCTTGTTTGATTCTAGCAATTTTTAAAAGAATGTTATCTATTAACCAATTTTTATGTAAGATTCAGTTTCTATATATTTTATTTTCTTCCTGTTATTGCTTTCTACTTTTATAGCATTGTGATCAGAGAAATTGCTTTGTATTATTTTGATGTTTTACTTGTTTTGTGACCTAAAATGTGGTCTATTGTGGAGAATGATCTATGTGTGTTGGAAAAGAATGTATACTTTGCTGCTGTTGGGTAGAGTTTTCTGTATATGTCTATGAGGTTGAGTTGATTGGTGGCATTTAGATCTTCTGTAACTTTGTTGAGTTTCTTTCTAGTTCTGTCATTCACTGAAAGTGGTGTGTTGAACTCTCCAGCTATTATTGTGGAATTGTCTACTTCTCTTTCAAATGCTGTTAGGGTTTGTTTCATGCATTTTGGAGATCTGTTTTTGGGTGTATGTATATATATATTATGGTTATGTCCTCTTGGTGGATTGACCTTTAAATCATTATATAATGTCTGTCCTTAACTTTTATAAGGAGCACTGTGGTGAAAGCATTGGGCTACTAACCAAAAGGTCAGTGGTTCAAACCTACCAGCCACTCTGGGGGAGAAAGATGAGGCAGTATGCTTCTGTAAAGATTTACAGCCTTGGAAACTCTATGGGACAGTTTTATTCTGACTTTAGGGTTGCTTTGAATCAGAATTGACTTGATGGCAGTGGGTTTGGTTTTATCTTTTATGGTAGATTTTGCCTTAAAGTCTATTTTAAGAATATTACTCCTGCTCTTCTTTCACTATTGTTTGCTTGACACATTTTTTCCCATCCTTTTGAGTTTTTTTTTTTTTCTTTTGTCTAAGATATGTCTCTTGTAGACAGCATGTTGATAAGTTGTATTTTGTAATCCTTTCAGCCACTGTTTCTTTACTGGTACATTTAATCCATTTAATTCAGTGTGATTTTGACAGGTATGAGTTTATTGCTGTCATTTTGTTATGCCTTTTTTTTTTTAACGTGTCAACAGTTTTTGTCCTGCTCAGCTTTGTTTTGTTCTTTTCTTTCTTTCTTTTTTTTTTTTTTTTTTAATTTTCTTTAGTTTATTTCACTGTTGTTCATTGGTTTTGTGTTTAATAAGTCTTTATGTTTTTCTTTTGATGAGTAGGTTTGTTAACTTTCTTTGTGGCTACCTTGAAATTTACCTTTATTTTCCTAAGTTTAACAGGTGCTGTACTAAGAACTTATGTGTACTAACTCCTTTAATGGACACAACTAACTAAGGGGTTGGTCTCCTTTTGCAGATGATGAAAAACCTGAGGTAGAGCATAGTAACACAGCAGTAAGTGGCAGAGCTACAGTTTAAACCCAGATAGGCTGATCTGTTTCTTTCTTTCCCCTCTTCACATCAATTTAACTCCACTTCTGAGTTCCACATTTTGTTGGGCTAAAATCTTAGTCATTATTGGGGAAAGTTCTCTCCCTGGGGTTGTACAAAGGCTCTGGGGTCTGATGAAAAGGCAGTGCAATGGCGATGCAAGGAGAGTTTCTCCAGGGTGTGGCCTACATCACCTTTTATCCTTTTCAAGAGATAAAAAGGAGAGGGAAGTGAGCAGAGGAGAGACCTCAGTACCACCAAGAAAGAAGAGCTGGGAGCAGACTGGGTCTTTTGGACACTGGGTGTCTGTGCTGAGAATCTCTTAGGTCCAGGAGAAAGTTAATCCCAGGACATCTGGAGATCTCCAAGTGACGGTGGGCCAACGGATGTTGAAGGAAACAAAGACTTTCCCCCAGGGCCAACAGAGAGAGAATTCCCTCCTAGAACTGGCCTCCTGAATTCAGATTTCTATCCTCCTAAACTACAAGAGAATAAATTTCTGTTTGTTAAAGCCAAATGCTTGTGATTTTCTTTTGCAGCAGCACTTGATAACTAAGAGAGTTGCTATTACTGTTATGATTGTTATTCGTCCCCTTGAGGTCTGTTCTCTCCCTGAGGGTAAGCACACATACCTTTCCTGTTAAATGGCCTCTGAATATTGCCCCTAGCTTCTCAAAGGCCTTCTTCCTTCTCTCCTTCCCAACACCTCCTAGTATAACACCCTCAATGAGTTTGTTGTTGTTAAGTGCCACGGACTCGGCTCTGAATCATAGTGACTCTGTGTTCAACAGAATGAAACACTGCCCAGTGCTGTGCCAGCCTTACAATCCTTGCTATACCTGAGCCCATCATTGCAGCCACTGTGTCAATCCATCTTGTTGAGGGCCTTCCCCTTTTTCGCTAACCCTCCACTTTACCAAGCATGGTATCCTTCTCCAGGGAATGGTTCCTTCTAACAATATGACTAAAGTAGGTGAGGCACAGTCTGGCCATTCTCACTTCCAAGGACTATTCCAGCTGCACATCTAGGATAGATTTGTTCATTCTTTTAGCAGTCCATGATACTTTCAGTATTCTTTGCCAACACCACAACTCAAAAGCATCAACTCTTCTTTCGGTCTTCCTTATTCATTGTCGAGCTTTCACATGCATATAAGGCTATTGAAAATACCATGGCTTGGGTTGGGCATACCATGGTCTTAAAAGAGACATCTTAGTTCTTAAGAACTTGAAAGAAGTCTTTTGCAGCAGATTTGCCCAGTGCAATGTGACGTCTGATTTCTTGACTTCTGCTTCCATTGATGTTGACTATGGAACCAAGTAATATGAAATCTTTGACAATTTCAATCTTTTCTCCATTTATCATGATGCTGCTTATTGGTCCAGTTGTGAAGATTTTCGTTTTCTTTAAGATGTAATCCATACTGTAGATGGTGGTCTTTAACCTTCATCAGTAAGTGCTTCAAGTCATCCTTGCTTTCAGCAAGCAAGATGATGGCACCTGCATATTGCAGGTTGTTACTGAGTCTTCCTCCAATCCTGATGCTACATTCTTCTTCCTATAGTCCAGCTTGAATTATTTGCTCAGCAGACGGATCAAACAAGTATGGTAAAAGTTGTTGTTAGGTGCTGTCAAGTCAATTTTTGTGATGGAGCAGAACTGCCCATAGGGTCTTCTAGGATATAGTCTTTACAGAAGCAGATTGCCAGGTCTTTCTGCAAAGCTGCTGAGTGGCTTCAAACCACCTGCCTGTTGGTTCACAGCTGAGCTTCACTATGTGTCATCAGGGTTCTTCCTCAATGAGTTCAGAGATTCCAAAAGGCCAGAAGAGCTGTTGACTTCGGGCTTTTGATTCTTGGTCTTTCAGGTTAAAATCTCAGGAAGCAGAAATTACCCTTAAAGAGGTGGTTGGTGATAGAAAATGTAAGAACAAGTACTATTTAAATACACTACCCTGTCTGAAGTGCTATGGAGAAAAGGTACAGGGTGCTAGGAGAAGGTACAACACCTGAAACTCATGGCAAGTCCTTGTAGCAGGTGCACTATGCCCCACCACAGGACACAGGGGCAGTGAGGCCTAAACGAGGCTTTCTGGGGCAGGGTTCAGGCACACCTACTCTTTAACTGGAATAAGAAATTAATAATAACTTTATAATTTTGAAAAAACAATGTCATGACCCTAACATAATTATTCTCATTTGCCATATGTTCTCTTTGAAATTTGCAATGCTTACAGTTTTTCATGTGTATTTATATGTGGTGTTAGATTGGGTATGGTATTGTTTCAATCAGATAAGAGAGTACTTTTTTTCTTTCATTTGCTGTATTTTGATTCAATTGTAATCATGGTATATACCATGTGCTTTGGGAGTTTTCACCTAATGCATCCTCATTGGACTCTTCCCTTCATAGTCTTTTAGCTTGCCTTTTCAACAACCACAGAAGATGCTCATGTGATGGGCCAAGATTTGCTTAGCTGTTTTTCTGTGGTCGGGTTTTGGGTGTGTTCCACTTTTTAATTGTTGTAAGTAATGCCACAGCACATCTCTCTCTGAAGGTCTCTTAGCTGTTGCTGAGTCGTTTCCTTAATGATAAGTTCTTGGGGGGTGGAGATCACCTGGTGAGAAGCAATGTACTGGGACACCTTGGAGATACTGTGGGTTCAGTTCCAGACCACTGCAATAAAGTAAGTATCACAATGAAGTGAGTCACATGGATTTTTTGGTTTCAAGACAGTTATGTTTACACTACACTACATATAAAAGTTACATTTACATTCTACTGTAGTCTATTAGGAGCTCTGGTAGCGTAGTGCCTAAGGCACTTGGCTGCAAACCAGAAGCCTGGTGGTTCAAACCTGCCAGCCACTCCTCGGAAGGAAGGTTGGGCAATCTACTTCCGTAGTGATACTGCCTCAGGAAACCAAGGAGGGGTCGCTATGAGTCGGGGCTGCGACGGCATGTAACAGCAACAACAACATAGTCTATTAAGTGTGTAATAGAATTATAAAAATGTTTGAAATATTGAGAATTACTAAAGCGTGACACAGAAGCACAAGGTGAGCACATGCTGTTGGAAAAATGGCAGATTGACTTGCTCGCAGGGTTGCCACACACCTTTGATGTGTAAAATAAAGCACAATAAAACAAGGTATGCCTGCAGCAGGAAGAGCACGGGCTGGGGAGTAACAAGGAACGGGCCTGGGATTTGGGCTGCATTTCCTAGCAGGGCTTGGTCCTCAATTCAGTGTCTTGAGCTGTGGATCAAGACTTGTAAGTTGTTGTTTGTTGTTGTTATGTGCCGTCGAGTCGGACCCGACTCATAGCGACCCCTCCTTGGGTTTCCGAGGCAGTATCACTACGGAAGTAGGATTGCCCAACCTTCCTTCCGGGGGAGGGCTTGTGGGTTTGAACCCCCCGGCCGTCTGGTTAGCAGGCAAGTGTCTTAGCCACTATGCTACCAGAGCTCCCCAGACTTGTAAGTGGAACAAGTAAATCAGTCAGCATTTTTTTTTTCTTAAAAGAACACATTCATATAAAATTGTTTTGTTAAAATTCTATTTGTGTGTGTGTGTGTGTGCGCGCATGCATGCGCAGTGGGTTGTGATGTCAAATGCATGTTTTTACTCTGGGTTGTGGGCAAAAGGTTGCTGTTGTTGTTAGGTGCTGTTGAGTCGTCTCCGAGGCCTAGCAACCTTATGTACAACAGAATGAAACACTGCCCAGTCCTAAGCCATCCTCACAATCACTGCTATGGTTGAATTCATCGTTGCAGACACTGTCAGTCCATCTTGTTGAGAGTCTTCCTCTTTTTTGCAGACTTTCTACTTTACCAAAGAGCTCTGGTAGCGTAGTGCCTAAGGCATTTGACTGCTAATCAGAAGGCTGGTGGTTCAAACCCACCAGCCACTCCTCGGAAAGAATGTTGGGCAATCTACTTCCATAGGGATATTGCTTCGGAAACCCAAGGAGGGGTCGCTATGAGTTGATGGCAGTGAGTTTGTTTTTTTGGTTTTCCACTTTACCAAGCATGGTTTCTTTCTCCAGGGATTGGTCCCTTCTGATAACATGACCAAAGTACCACAGATGAAGAATGGCCCATTCTCACTTCTAAGGAGCATTCCAGTTATGCTGCTTCCATGATAGACTTGTTCATTCTTCTGACAGTCCGTGGGATTTTCAGTATTCCTCACCAACACCACAATTCAAAAGCATCAGTTCTTCTGGGATCTTCCTTATTCGTTGTCTGGCTTTCACATGCACACGAGGCTACTGAAAATACCATGGATTGCGTAAGGTGCACCTTAGTCTTCAAAGTGACATCTATGCCTTTTAACACTTTGAAAAGGTCTTTTGCCGATTTTCCCAGGGCAGTACATCATTTGATTTTTTTTCACTGCTGCTTCCATGGGTGTGGATACAAGAAAAATGAAATCCTTGTTAACTTCAATCTTTTCTCCATTTATTATGATGTTGCTTATTAGTCCAGTTGCGAAGATTTTTGTTTAATGTTGAGGTGTAAACCATACTGCAGGCTGTAGTCTTTGATTTTCATCAGTAAGTGCTTCAAGTTTTTTTCACTTTCTGCAAGCAAGGTTGTGTCATCTGCATGCTGTAGGTTGTTAATGAGTCTTTCTCCAATCCTCATGCCACATTCTTCAGATAGTCCAGCTTCTTGGATTATTTGCTCAGCATACAAATTGAATAATTATGCTGAAAGAATACAGCTCTGACACACACCCTTCTTGATTTTAAACCATGCAGTATTCCCCTGTTCAGTTTGAATGGCTCTTGGTCTATGCACAGGCTCTGCATGAGCTCAATTAAGTGTTCTGGAATTCCCACTCTTCACAATAATCTGTGTATGACCCACATAGTCGAATGCCTTTGCAAAATCAGTAAAGCACAGGTAAACATCTTTTTGGAATTGTTTTCAGCCAAGATACATCTTACTTACATCAGCAATGATCTCTCTTGTTCCAAGTCTTCTTCTGAAAGCAGCTTGAATTTTTGGCAGTTTCCTGTCAATATACTGCTGTGATTGTTTTTAAATTATTTTCAGCAAAATTTTACTTGTGTGTGATAGTAATGATATTGTTTGATAATTTTGGCATTCTGTTGGACACCTTTCTTTGGAATGGGTACAAATAGCGATGTCTTCCATTCAATTGGTCAGGTAACTGTCTTCAAACTTCCTTGGCATAAACAAGTGCGTGCTTCCAGGGTTGCATCCATTTCTTGAAACATCTCAATGGAAATCCCTTCAATTCCGGGAGCCTTGTTTTTTGCCAATTACTTCAGTGCATCTAGGGCTCCTTCCTTCAATGCCATTGGTTCTTGATCATATTCTGCCTCCTGAAATGGTTGAATGTTGAACCAATTCTTTCTAGTACAGTGACTCTGTGTATTCCTCCCAACTTCTTTTGATGCTTCCTGCATTGTTCAATATTTTTGCCCATAGTATCCTTCACTATTGCAACTCAAGGCTTGCATTTTTTTCTTCAGCTCTTTGCTTCTGAGAAATGGTAAGTATATTCTTCCCTTTTGGTTTTTTAACTCTGGGTCTTTGAACATTTCATTGTAATACTTTGTCTTCTTGAGGCACCCTTTGAAATTTTCTCTTCATTTAATCATTTCTTTCCTTTGTTTTCACGATTCTACTTTTAAGAGCAAGTTTCAGAGTCTCTTCTGACATCCATTTTGCTCTTTTCTTTCTTTCCTGTGTTTTCAGTAACTTCTGGCTTCTTTATGTATGATGTCCTTGATGTCATCCCACAACTCATTTGGTCTTCAGTCATTGCCTAACCTTTTATGTTGTTGAAAAAAGGTACGTGCAATGAATAAGTTATTGGTCTTGCAAAATTCTATCATGCGATCTCCTGTGTCATTTCTATCACAAAGGCCCTACTTTCCAATGACTGATGTTTCTTTGTTCCCAACATTCACATTCCAAACACTCCTGTAACTATTAATGCATCCTGTTTGCACATTTGGTCAATTTCAAACTGCAGAAGTTGGTAAAAATCTTCAATTTCTTCATTTTGTTTATGGTTAGTGTGTAAATTTGAGTAATAATAGGATTAACTAGTCTTCTTTGTTGGTGTATGGGTATTATTCTGACACCGACAGCATTTTACTTCAAGATAGATCTTGAAATGTTCTTCTTGATGATAAATGCAATGCCAGTCTCCTATTTCAGCTCACTAATGCCTAAGACATTGGTCTTTATATGTTCCATTTCATTTTTGACAAATTCCAATTTTCCTAGATTCATACTTTGTACATTCCACATTCTGATTATGAATGGATGTTTGCAGCTGTTTCACCTCATTTTGAGTCATGCCACATGAGCAAATGAAGGCCCTGAAAACTTTACTCCATTGACTTCAATAAGGTTACTCCACTGATATCACTAAGGTCATCTCTACTTTGAGGAGGCTGCTCTTCCCCAGTTGTATTTTGAGTGCCTTCCAACCTGAGAGGGTCATCTTTCGACCCTGTATCAGATAATGGTTTATTGCTGTTCACTGGGTTTTCTGGCATTTTATCAGACAGTGTTTCCCCACTATTCACAATCTTTTTAGTGGTCAATTTTTTCAGATGTGGACTGTCACATCCTTCTCCCTAGTCTGTCTTACTCTGGAAGCTCTGCTGAAACCTGTCCACTATGGGTGACCCTGCTGGTACTTGAGACACTGGTATCATAGCTTCCAACATCACAGCAACACACAAGCCATCCCAGAATGACAAACAGACAGATGAGTGGTGCTGTGGGCAAAGTAAGTAAGCAAAATATTCCTTTAGGCTTTCTGAGTCTCTTTTCCTGAGTCTGTAAAATGGGTCAATAACCTGAACTTCATAAGGTTTTTGTGAACATATAACATATGTCTTTATCCTCAATCCATCCACCTTCATCTCCACTATCACCGTCCAGCCCTGGCACTACTATGTTTTGCCTGGACAACTGCAACAGTCCCCTAACCAGATGTCACTTATCTACCCCATCCCACTACAGTTCTTTCTCATTACAGGAATAGCGAGCATCTTAAAACCTAATTCATATTGTGTCAATCTGCTGCCTAATTTCCGCTCCCCCCCAAACTTTTTATTGTGATTTGGGTGAAATTCTACAGAGCAGATTCATTTTCCATTCAACAGTTTGGGTGAAATTTTGCAGAAAAGATTCGTTTTCCATTCTACAGTTTATACACATTTTGTTTGGTGACATTGATCACAACCTTCACAACATAACAGCTCTCTTCCCACTTCCTGCCTGTGGTTACCTTTTCCTTGTGGCCTTCTTTCCTATGCATTCCTGTCTCCCTAGCTTTCTCCTTGTGCAAATGCTGCCCTTCTGAACTCCCTGGTGGACTGTTCTCAGGAGCACATCTCCCTGGTGTAATTAATTGTTCATCTCCAAGCTCTATTATTTGGCTGAAAGTTAAGCCACAGGAGTGAGTTCAATCCCAGACCTGAAGGGTGGGTAGGGGCCATAATCTTAAGGGTTTCATCAGTCTCTATCTGACCAGTAACCCTAGTCTTTTTCATGTTTTTGAATTTTGTTCAACATCTTTCTTCCACTTTATCCAGGATCTCCAATTCTGATCTCTAAGTGGCTGGCATTGGTAGCCGGGCACCATCTAGTTCTTCTGGTCTCATTAGTCCCGTGGGCTAATTTTCTGCATGCGTCTTTGCTTTCCTTCACTTCCCTTTTTTTCTGGAAGAGGAGAGACCAATAGGTGCATCTTAGAAGCCTAAATTCTTGCACTGATCTCCCACTGAAGTAAGAAAAGTCCAGACTTCCTACCATGTCCTGCCCTCGTGGTCTGGCCCCGCACCCGCCTGTTGGGCCCATTCTTTCGCATTAACCCCCTCCCACTCACCCTCTGGTTTACCCGGCGCTGCGGAACCCCCAGAGGCCCCTGGCAACCGGCACAGGTATGTGGCGTGCCCCAAGCCCCCAGGACACGGCGGCGCTGGTGTTTACGTTCCGGGTTGGGGGGCGGGACCAGGACGGCGGCGCTTTACTTCCGGGGCGCGGTGGGGCTGGGCGGGCTCCTGGTCTCCTGGCCTGTGCGGAGCTCCGCGGCGGCAGTGGCGGCGGCGGCGGAGGCGCGGCGCGGCGCGGGCGTCGGTCCGGGGAGCGGCATCATGAGCGGTGAGTGGCGGCCCCGCCGCTGTCACTTGCCCCGGTCGCCCCGGCTCCCGCCGCTCCAGTGACACATTGCGGAGCCTGAGTGCTCGCATCCCGCTCGCTCCCAGACCCCCGCCTCATCGCCGGCAGCGTCCTGGCCGCCGGGACGCCGGGTTCCTGGCCCCGGTCACTTCCAGTTCTGGGACTGCCCGAGTCCAGGCACGCCCAGTCTGCGGATCCCTGTGCACTAGTGACAGCGGGCGCCCGGTGCCCCAGTCCCTCCCAGCGCTCCGACCACGTTGCCCGGTTGCCGGAGCCTGGTGCTCACGGTCTCGTCTGGCTTCCAGACGCCCGAGTCCCCGCTCAGTCATTCCCGGGACCCCTGTCTCCAGTCACTCCGTTTTGCACACAGGCGAAGGGTGGCTCTCGATGGCCCTGAAGCCTGGTGTCCCAGGAGCCCCCAGCCCCCAAAGGACTGTCAGTTCCTCAACCCCTTTGTCTCTCGCTCGTCTTAGTCCCCCTGCGCCCCTGTGCTGTGCTGTCCCGGTCGCCACCGTCCCAGGTGCCGTCCCCGCCTCCCTTCTCGGTCCCGGGCTCTCACACCGCGCTCATGCCTTCTGGCCCAGCGCCTGCCATTGCTTTCTTTGCCTCCTGCGAGGTCTCTCTTGCCCTGCCCTGCAACCCTCTTTCTTGCCCAGGGCTGAGCCCATCTGGGGACCCCGCTTCGCCCTCCTCCCTCCCACCCGGGAGAGGGGTGGTTCTGGCGGGGAGGCTGGCAGGGGAGGCAGGTGGGTGTACACAGCTTGTCCTCAGTGTTTCCGAAGTTTGGTCCCTTGGTTCTGACTCGCTGTCCACAGCCCTTTCCTATGAAGAGTGCTATTGGTGTCTTGGTGCTAAGTCATTCCCGGGTCTTCTAAGTGGAGATGGCAGTGACTCAGGGAAGCTTCTGGGCTCGCCTCTGACTGCCTTTCCGGCCACTCTGGGATCTGGACTTGCTTGGCAGGAACCGCCTAGCCTCGGAGTGCTTGTTCCCCTCACTGTGCAGTTGCTTCTGAAGGACCCTGCGTGCAGCCCCTCGGCCCTGGCGTGGAGAATTTCTGGAGATTGAGAGTGGGGCAAGGTGACAGGGCTGCTCCTCTCTTTCTAACTTTTATCTCTGTGGACTCTTTTCCCCCAAGTTACTGCTGTGCAAGAGCCAGATTTGTGAAACCATGGTCCTTATGGTTCGTGGCGGAGGAGGAAGGTTGCTGTGAGATTGTCCGTCTTCTGTCGCCAAAATGATGGATTAGTTAAGGGTTCTTGAACATTAGTGATACCACAACAGAGGTTTGATGAGCTGCCTTACCAACAGGGCAAAAATAGCCATTGAGATCACACTAGCTGACTGTCCTAGAAGTCCCAGCATAATGGGGAGAAATAATAGTATCTGTCTCCTAAACCCATTTCTATTGACTGTGTGCTGACTCACAGAGACCCTATAGAACAGGGTAGAACTGCCCCATAGGGTTTCTAATGCAGTAAATGTTTATGGAAGCAGACTGTCTCGTCTTTCTCCTGCAGAGTGGCTGGTGGGTTTGAACTGCTGACCTTCGGGTTAGCGGCTGAATGCTTTAACCACTATACCACCAGAGATCTTACCTACCTCCTAGGGTTGTTGTAATGACTCAATAGTACTTTTTAGGAAAAGTGATTGTTACTGTGCATCTCACATGGTATATGAGATCTGTTATTGATTCCATAGGACCCATATGGGGTTGGGAGGGGGCTGGTTTCTTGGCCTAGCTTTGGGATAAGGGCTGGGGCTAGGCACACCCTGGAAATCTCTTCCTTTTAATGTGACCAAGGAGTCCTTGCCAGCAGCTCACAGTTAGGGACCATTCTTTCTTCTGTGTTCATCACAAGAGGAAGTGAAATTGCCTAGCCAAGGGGGAGTCCATCAGTGTATCTTTCAGGGGCCAGTTTAATATCAAAGCTAAGGAATTTTCCGTTTTGAGTTTTAATCATTAGGTCAAAGACCAAACAGATTCCAGAAGGAAAGCAATAAAGGGCTATTTAGGGAAGAAGCACTAAGGGTGAGACTTCTTGTGGAAAGATTGGAGTTGAGGCAGAAAAAGTGGTTGCTGAGGATGGAAGGGGAATTCCCGGGTATTTTCAATCCTTTGTTGATAGCACCGTTGAGGGGACTTTCCCACCTGTGGGACTAAACTCGGGCACACAATAAAATAAGGCATAGAAGTTTTTCCTCTCTTCTTCTTTAATAGAACATTTCAAACATCACAGAAGCAAAGAGAATAGTATGATAACCCCACATGGTACCTACCAGGTGGATTCCACAATTACCCACTCATTTAATCTGTTCTCCTACTTACTCCCCTCCCCTGCGCAGATTATTTGGAAGCAAATCCCAGACACCATTTCATCTCACCTGTAACTGTTTCAGAATGTATCCCTAAAATACAGGGATTCCTTCTTTCATAACTGAATTCCATTATCAACCCTGTGAGAAAATAAGAATAATTCCCTAATATCATCACAAGTCCAGGGAATGCAGATTTCCACAGTTGTCTTATAAGTTTTAGTTTATTTGTTAAACTCAGGATGTAAATAAGATTTAAACACCGTGAGCTGGTTATCTGTCTTTTTGTATCTATCTTCTTACAGCCCAGTAGCGTTGAATACATTCACACTGCTGGGCTGTCCTCGCTGCTGTCTCTTGTTGTTGTTATGTGCCATCGGCCGACTCAAAGTGACCCCTCCTTGGGTTTCCGAGGCAGTCTGGTAGCACAGTGCCTAAGGCACTTGAATGCTAACCAGAAGGCTGGCGGTTCGAACCCACCAGCCACTCCTTGGAAGGAAGGCTGGGCAATCTACTTCCATAGTGATACTGCCTCAGAAACCCAAGGAGGGGTCGCTATGAGTCGGGGCCAACTTGACGGCACATAACAACAACAACATCTCCACGGAAGTAGATTGCCCAACCTTCCTTCCGAGGAGTGGCTGGTGGGTTTGAACCGCCAGCCTTCTGGTTAGCAGTCAAGTGCCTTAGGCACTATGCTTCCAGAGCTCTTTCCACCACTGCCCAGTTCTGTGTATTTCCATCACCATACTCCCTCCTTTACTACGCATTTCCATCACCATATTCCCTCCTCCTTGTAGCCCCTGGCAGCCACTCATCTGCTTTCTGTCAGTATGGATTTGCCTATTTTGGACATTCATTCCGTACACATGGAGTCATATGCTATGTAGCCTTATGTGTCTGGCTTCTTAGCATGTTTTCAGGGTTCACCTGTGTTGTAGCCTGTGTCAGTACTTCATTCCTTTTTATGGCCTAGTAATATCCCACTTTATATATCTTTCACATTTTGTTTGCACAGTCATTTTGATGGATATTGAATTGTTTCTACCTTTTGGCTGTTTTGAATAGTGCTACTTTGGACAGTTATTCACAAGTATTTGTTTGAACACCTGTTTTCAGTTCTTTTGGGTATACAGTGAAGGGGGTCATTGTTGTTGTTGTTGTTATGTGCCGTCGAGTCGGCCCCGACTCATAGCGACCCCTCCTTGGGTTTCCGAGGCAGTATCACTATGGAAGTAGGATTGCCCAACCTTCCTTCCGAGGAGTGGCTGGTGGGTTTGAACCGCCAGCCGTCTGGTTAGCAGGCAAGTGTCTTAGCCACTATGCTACCAGAGCTCCTCATATGATAACTCTATGTTTACTTGTTTGAGGAGCTGTCGGACTGTTTTCCAAAGCAACCACACTATTTTTTATTTCCACCAGCAGTATATGAGTGTTCCAGTTTCTCTGTATCCTTGCAAACACTTTGATTTGTCTGTCTTTATGGTTATGGCCAGCCTAGTGGATTAGAAGTAGTATCTCACTGTGGTTTTGGTTTGCATTTCCCTTTTGCTGATGGCATTGTTCATCTTTTCATGTGTGTATTGGCCATTTATAGGTCTCTGGAGAAGTGTGTGTTGAGAGTCTTTGCTGATTTTTTAATTTGGTTATTTGCCCCTTAATTGTTGAGCTGTAAGAATTCTTTGCATATTCTGTGTACAAGTCCCTTATCAGATACATGATTTGCAATTCTTTTCTCCATTTCCATAGGTTGTCTTTTCAATTTCTTGATGATTTCATTTGAAGCACAAAGTTAAGTCTTTTTTAAATTCCAAGTTCCCCTTTCATCTCTGTCTTTTCCTCCCCTTGCAATTGTCGTTGAAGGAAACATCATCATCGTCATCTATCTGGTAAGGTTTCCTTCTGGGATTTTGTTGATTGGATTCTTTTGGTGCAGTGTGTTTTGTTGACCCTGGTATAGCCTATAAATTACGAATTAGAGTCTGCTGGGTTTTCTTTCTTTTCTTTTTTTTTTTTTTGAGTTGAAAATGTTTGAGTAGAGTCCGAGGTCACATGGGTTCAAGGCTGAGTACATTAAGTGCAGATAACCAGGAAGTGGAATGGCATTAGGTAAAACACATACAAGATAAATGGGTATCATGAGGCTAGTAGCAACTGAAATGACCATTAATAGGGAAGTGGGTATAGTGGTATAGTCACCTGCTAAAAAACCTCAGAGATGATAAGAGGAGTAAAACGGATTGATACACATTACTGTGCTGTATCAGCAACGTCAGTGTTGTGTGAAAAAATCAAGGGTGCATTATACCTGCAATATAAGCCTTGATGCCAATGAGAGCATGCTCACCAAACAGGGTGTGTGGATTCATCTATGTGTGTGTTGTTGCTGGCTGCCTCACGTTGGCCCCCAGTGCATTGTGACCCCATGCACAATGGAACAAAATGTTGCCCAGCCCTGCGCTACCCCATGATGGGGTGCTATCACATCATTGTGATCCACAGGAGTTTTATTGGCTGATTCTTGGAAGTTGACAGCCAGGCCTTTCTTTCTAGTCTGTCTTCGTCTGGAAGTTCGGCTAAAACCTGTTCCTCATCATAGCAACACACAACCTCCACTGACAGATGAGGGGCGTTGGCTGGACTTGTACCTGGGTCCCCCGCAGCAGGCTGAGGATTCCACCATCAACCACTGGTGCCCCTTACGTGATGTGTGCAGAAGTAAATGAATGGTTGGGAAGAAAGATGTCTACCAGATAGGGGCAGGCGGTTGTCTTAGGGTGGTGGTCGGAGGCCCTTCAGCTTGATGGTAATCGGTTTGATTTGTTTTCCTTTAGTGCATGCAGTAGGTAGGAACCTTGTTTACCTCTCTCTTCAAGTTAAGGAATTCTGATTTCCAGATAATGCTGTTGCTTTTACTGAGAAAGTAGAACTCATAGGGCTACAAAGTCATTCTTTTCAAGAATTTTCTCCTGTAAGACTTTCTACTTGACGTCCTTGATGCTCATTTCTATCAGTAATTATTCTGTTACAAATCTTTCTGAAGTTCAGCAGACACTGTTGATCCCTGTTTTGCGGGTGGGAAAAGCCCGGCCCAGAGAGGTCCAATACCCCTAGAACAGGGAGCTCAAAGGGCCTAATGCACCAGCGTGTGGGCTTGGTGGGTAATTTACTGCAGTTTCTTGCCTGATGTTTGTGTACATTCTAGCAGCTCTCACTTCTTTTTCTGGAATGTTGAAGGTCAGGGTTTTCTGCATTGACTGGCCATCTCTGGCTGTGGCTTGTCCTGGGAATAAAGAATCAGTTGAAATGAGTGAATAGAAAAAAGAATATTTGTGGTTTTATACAAAGCAGGTAAGTGATGATATTGACTTTTTTTTGTTGTTATTGTTCCTGATGAAAGCAGTGGGTTGTTCTGCTCTGGTAGAAAGTAAGAGTAAGTGCCCACTGTCAGCAAACCGTTGACCACCTCCCATGTTAGCAGGTGGCAGTGGAGTGAATCCTACAGCCATTGACTCTCCCTCTCCCTTGTTGCATGACTCTGCCTCGGTAACCTGTTGGAAGTCAAGTTCTTAACATTTGGAACTAACATTCTTCATTCTAGATAGAGCACCTTCCAACCTGGCCGCTGTCTAGTCTATTAAAAATAAAACAAAATGAGACAAAAACCCCAGACCTGCTGCTATGCAGTCAGTTTTGATGGATGGTGGCCCCACTGTGAGTGTTTTCAGTGGCTCCGATCCCTTCAAAGTCTGTACACTACCAGGCCTCTCTCTTGTGGCGCCGCTTGGTGAATTGGAAACACAGCCTTTTGGTTAGTGTTGCTTGGTGTCATCTTGTCAGTTCTGACTCGGCAACCATGTGGATAACAGACCGAAACGTTGCCCAGTCCCATGCTGTCCTTAACAGTCCTTGCTGCCTTTCTGTCCATTGTTGCAGGCCCTGTGTCAGCATTTAGTAGTAGGGTTCTAACTGTGCCACCCAGGGTCCTGTCTCGCCTCTATAACCACAAAACCAAGCCAGTTGCTGTTGATTCCGATTCCTGGTGACCCCTTGTGTAGAACTGTTCCATAGGGTTTTCAGTGACTGCTTTTTCAGAAGTGAGTTGCCAGGCCTTTTTACCGAGGCACTCTGGGTAGACTTGAACTGCCAGTCTTTCAGTTAGTGGCTGAGTGCTTAACCATTTGCATCACTCTCTGCCTATATGTAGGTAGTCCCCAACTTATACGACATACTTGAGTTACAGTGACCCACACTTACGACCACCTTTTTTTTTTTTGTACATTTTATGGTTAGTAACATGAACTGCATACAGTGTTGCACTGTGTAATTTGCTAATGTTAATATTTTCAGATGTAATATTTCCAATCCCCAAAGGCAAAGATTGGCTTTATAAAGATACTGATAATAAAGGGCAACAATAATGAGGGGGAAAAAAAAAAAAGAGATACTTAAATTATGTTAGAACTGACTTCGGATGGAGTCACCGGAACCCCCTCATAAGTCGGGGACGACCTGCATGGGCTGCAGTTTCTCAGCAGGATGATCTCACTCCCAAGGGGGTGGAAGTCTGTTCTCAAGGGGAGGGAAAGAGTGTTCTCTTCTTACGTATAAAGCACTGGTTTATGTGGGTACATAAGCGGATGCACGATGTATCTGTGGTGTTAAAATGTCATGAAAGGGTCGATTAGAAAAAAAAAAGTCTAAAAAGGCGCCATAGAGGGAAAAGAATAATAATAAAAAATATTGGGAAACACTGGTACAAGCTGAAAGGAGCTCAGGTGGTGTAGTGGTTCAGGCATGTGGCTGTTAACCAAAAGGTCGGTGGTTTGAACCCACCAACTGCTCAATGGAGAAGATGAGAGGATCTGCTTCCATAAAGATTGACAGCCTTGGAAACCCAATGGGGGTCACTATGTGTCAGAATCGACTCAATGGCAGCGGATGAGTGAGTGTGTGAATATAGGCTGAAGTAATTTTGTCATTGTTTAAATTTACATTTTGCTTTCACCTTTAACATTTCAGGATAAAACATTGCTATGTGCTTCATACTGATCAAGTTTATGGAGTGTACAGTTCATCATGAATCCGTTATTAATTAATCTGTTGTTCTGAATGTAGCTTAATTTTTAAACTGTAGAAATTTACGTTCTCTCCCCTCCTTATTCTCTTCTATACTAAATAATGGTGCAGTGAACATTTTTGTGAAGATAGTCTTCTTCCTTTTAGATTATTTCTTTGGATGATTTCCCAGATGAAGCATTAACATCAAATTGTTTATGGTTCTTAATTGCTTTTTTTTTTTGCCAAAGTGGTTGTACTAGTTCAAAACACTGCCAGAAAGTCCGAGGGCTCCAGTGACGTGGAGCCTGGCCGGAAAGTCTGAGTTCAGTATTCAGCGAACGTTTCTTGGACAGCACTTTGGACCATCCTCTGTCACTTAATAAAAGGCTGTGTTGTTGATGTCTTTTGAAGCAAATTGAATGAATGTACCAGAAAATGTTTTGTTGGAGTATTGAGCGTGGCAGCCAGGACTGTTTTCGATTGTATGTGGCAGAAACAAATCCCATCCATTTCAATCAAGGGCATTAATAGAATGGAAACGTCTAGTGATAGGGTGGGCTTCAGGCTCAGCTGGATTCAGGTGCTTAGCTAGTGATTAGGACTGTGGCTGACCCGCTCTCCATTCCTCATTCCTCTCTGTGACATCATCTTCAGGCAGCCTCTTTTTCATGCAGACAAGGTGGCTACCAGCAGTGCTTGGGTCACATCCTTCTTTGCTCAAGGCTGGTGGTGTTTGCTGTCTCTACTACAGCAGCACCAGGCTCTCGCGTTCTTCAGGGAACCTTGTTCACTCACGTCATGTTTTTTTTTTTTTTTTTAATTTTTAATAATTTTTTTTATTGTCGTTGGGAATATACATAGCAGAAAATACACCAACAGTTTTTACATAACTTGGATGACATTCTTCAAATTGTGCAACCATTCTCACCCCCTTTTCTGAGTTGTTCCTCCCCCATTAACATACACTCACTGCCCCCTGAGGTTCCTCTCTAATATTTGAGTTGCTGTTGGCCATTTGACCCCATGTAGCTGGTTCTTAAAAGATCACAATGCTTAAGGCACACTGTCTTCACTAGTGAAGTTAAACTCTTGCCTGGCAAAAAACTTCGGGGGCTATTTTTGGTTTAAGGTTTAAAAGTGATCTCAGGACAGTAGTTTCAGGATTTCATCTAGCTTCCAGGGCTCCAGAAAATCTAGATTCTGTGAGACTTTTAAAATTCTGTTCTGCATTTATCTCCCTTTTGATCAGGATTATGCTATCGTATCTTTTATCACAATTGCATAATGTTTTTTTTTACTTGGGTCTGTGTATCTTAGAATCTGCTTTTTCCTCCCCCAACTTAAAAAAAAAAAAACCAGTGATAAAGCAAAACATCAAAATAATATTAAGGAGTATTGTGAAAACATAGATTATTCCTTTAACTATACCTCCCTAGCACATAAAATATTTACATTTTTAAGCATTCCATTGCTGTCTCTGTTCAAAGCATATGCATTTACATAATTGCATGAAGAGTCCACATTTGAATTAGTGTTTCCACTTGCATTATAGCATTTATCCACATTCCTTCCCTTTACAATGATTAAAAATGGCTACAATTGGTAATATGCTACCAAATTGATGTACCAGTTATTTAGTTCTTTCATTGTAGAAAAAGAAAATTTCCATTTATGATGTTCTAGGATGGGATTGACGAAAGTTTTCTGTTAAAGGCCAGATAGTAAATATTTTGGCTTTGCAGGCCATATGGGCCCCATCCCAACAACTCAGTGCTGCCATTGTAGTATGAAAGCAGCTGCAGACAATGTGTAAATGAAGGGATGTGGCTGTGTTCCAATAAAACTTTATTTACACAAACAAGCAGCAGCTGAATTTGGCTTGCAGGCTGCAGTTGCCAGTGCTGGTTCAAGAGAACATGCAGTAAAGATCTCTGTCCCTCATACCTCATTTGTAGGCAGTCATTGTGTTGTAGCACGAAAAGGTTTGGTATTAGACAAACCTGATTCAGCTCCCTACTGTAGTAACTGTAGTACCTTAAAGGAGCTCTGGTGATGCAGTGGTTAAAGTGTATGGCTGGTAACCAGAAGGTTGGCAGTTCAAGCCCATCAGCCACTCCTTGGGAGAAAGATGTGGCAGTCTGCTTCCATAAAGAATAAAGCCCTGGAAACCCTGTGGGGTTCTGTAGGGTTGCTGTGAGTCAGCACTGACTTGATGGCAATGGGTTTTTTGGTTTTGTGCTAAACACTCTTAGGAACTCTGATGGCACAATGGTTAAGTGCTCAGCTGCTAACTGAAGGTTGGCAGTTCAAACCCTCCAGCTACTCTGTGGGAGAAAGATGTGGCAGTCAGCTCTGTAAAGAGTTACAGCCTTGGAAACCCTATGGGACCATTCTGTTCTGTCCTATAGGGTCACTAGGAGTCAAAATCGACTTGTTGGCAAGGGATATTGGATTTAGGTGTAGAAGTTTAGGCAAAAATTTTTAACTTCCCAGGCTCTTAATCCTGTTAAAATAAAATTCATATGAAGCCAATAATAGAAATTGATTGAAGTTTATTTAATATACAACTTAGGGTAACATTGGAGTAACATTTCAGTAACAAATTGATGTAACATTTCTACAAGAGTCAAAAATGTTCTCAAGATGAGAAGAACCTCCAAAATTCTTATACCAAATCTTATGGAAATGGGGAAGGGGGCAGACTTGTTTATATAGTAACAGTTCACCCAGCTTCCAGCCAGACCCTGAAGTTCCTACACATACAGAATTCTGCAAAAGAGCCCAGTGCCTGAGGCAAAATGGCCTCCGCTAGGCTGCTTACTGGGCTGTTGTTTGAGGGTGACATTAGGAAACCAGTGTCTTCAAGGCTCAAGATTCCAAAGGGCACCCAAGGGCGGGTGGCCTGGGTGGGTCACCCCAACTCCATGGACCCAGAATCTGGATTCCAGGAGAATTAAAACCGATTCTTGATTCCCTTGTTGGAAAATGGAAATTGAAGCCAGTGCCTTCCTCAGTGCCTGGAAGATAGAGACTGAAGAGATAGTTATTTCTGCCTTGTCTCACTTCCTTCATTCCTCTTCAGGTTAATGTCTACGGTGTAAAAAGATATCTTGATATCCATGTGTCTTTTGGTATGCGCTGCCATGTTGCTTTTCAGAACTTGTCTGCTATTGAATTGATTATAACTCACAGAGACCCTACAGGATGAAGTAGAACTGCCCCACAGAGTTTCTGAGGCTGTAAATTTTTATGAGCACAGACCACCAGGTCTAACTGCCAACCTTTTAGTTAGTAGCTTAGTACTTAACCATTGTGTCACCAGGGCTCACTTTTCAGAGCTGACGGTACCATATTGTTACCAATGATATGTACCTGTTACACCATAGCTTTACCAACACTGGGGGATTTTATTTTTTTATTATTTTTTTAAAATCCATTTTACTGAAGTATAATTTATGTATAGTGAAATACACAAAACTAAAGTGACATGGGTCAATGCACTTTTTTTTTTTGCAGTGTTCCCTCCCCTCCCCTTCCACCCCTAGTAACCAACAAAGAAAGTTTCCCTCCATATATAACCTTTTCTTGAAACTCCACAACAATGAACTAATACTATATTTGCCCTTCTGTGATTGACTTATTTCACTCAGCATAATGTCCTCCAAGTTCATCCATATTATGTAGTGTTTTGCAGACTCTACATTATTCTTTAGTGCTGCATAGCATCCCATTATGTGTATGTACCATAGTTTGATCATCCAGTCTTCTGCTGATGAGCACGTAGGTTGTTTCCATCTTTTTGCTATTGTAAATAGTGCGATGAACATGAGTGTGCATATATCTTGTTCCTGTCCTGGCTCTCACCTCTCTAGGATATATACCTAGTAATGGGATTGCTGGGTCAAATGGTATCTGCAATCCCAGCTTTCTAAGGAATGGCAATATTGCTTTCCAGAATGGTTGTATCACTTCACAGTCCCACCAGCAGTGAATGAGAATCCCAATCTCTCCACGTCCCTGCCAGCGTTTGTTATTTTATGTCTTGTTGAACCTTGCCATCAGTGCTGGGGTGAAACGGTATCTCATTGTTGTTTTGATCTGCATCTCGCTGATGGCCAATGATTGTGAGCATCTTTTCATGTACTAGCTGGCCACCTGAATATCCTCTGTGGTGAAGTGTCTATTCATGTCTTCTGCCCATTTTTCAATTGGATTGTTAGTTCCTTTGGTGTTGAGGCATTGGAGTTTTCTATACATCTTAGAGATAAGTCCCTTGCCAGATATGTAATTATCAGCAAATATGAATTTGTTGCTGTCATTTTTATCATTTGCTTTTTCATTGTGTCGATTTCTTTGTTCCATATAATTTTCTGTGCTGAGCTCATTTTGTTTATGTATTGTGTTATCACTTCCTTTGTTGCTCTTGTTGTAGTATTTGCTAAATATTTGTCCTCTTTTTTATTTTGATGTGAAGATTTATCATTTTCTTTTGAGGTTACCCTGTGATTTATAGTTTTCTTCCCAAGTTTAGAACAGTCCATTCTATCTTGTAGTTGTCTTGAGTTCCCTACCATCTGGAAGTTCTGTAACGACACAGTTTATTTCCTCTTTTTGGTTTGTAGTTGTCCTCATTTGTCAATTGATGTTTTTGGTTCCCTTTTCACAATCTTGTAGGCTTATTTACTTTGGATACTTCCATAGCTGTTTTTTTTTTTTTTCTGGGTTTTATCATTATGTGTGTTAATGATCAGTCATTGTTGGCTGTTGTTGTTTCTTTGTCCAAAGGGCTCCCTTTAGCATCTCTTGTAAGGTTGGTCTGGTTTTAACAAATTCCCTTAATTTCTGCTTATCTGGAAATGTCCTAATTTCACCATCAT
>NW_006921648.1:11706705-11717835 GCF_000298275.1 Orycteropus afer afer
CTTCCGAGGAGTGGCTGGTGGGTTTGAACCACCAGCCTTCTGGTTAGCAGTCAAGTGCTTTAGCCACTATGCTACTGACCTTAACTACCACACCACTCCAAATAGGCATGGATAATGAGATTTACAAAACATCACAGAATGGAGGACAATGGCTAGAAGGGCCACATCAAGCCATTCACTGCACCATCCCATTGTCTTCTCGCTTGCATGGTTTCTGTTGAGAAATCTGAGCTTAGTCTTATTGGTTGCCACTTGTAGATAATTTTTTGTTTTTCCCGCGCTGCTCTCTTGATTCTTTCTTTGTCTTTGGTTTTGGTGAGTTTGATGATGATATGTCTTGGTGATTTTATTTTGGGATCTATCCTGTTTGGGGTTTGTTGGATTTCCTGAATGGATACATATTCATCTTTCATCATTTCAGTGAAGTTCTCCTTCAACAAATCTTGGACAATTTTCTCAGTGGTTTTGTTTTTCTCTTCCTGTTCTGGAATTCCAATGACATGTAGGTTATTCCTTTTGATGGTATCCCACATGAACCTTAGGCTTTCTTCATTTTGTTTTGATCTTTTTTCTGATTGATCCCTTTCCAAAGAAGTATTCAGGTATTTTTCTTCCATCTCATTAATTCTGTCTTCCATCGCATCAATTCTACTTTGTCCTTTCAATGTGTTATCTATTTCTGACCAATTTAGTATTAATCTTTTGGATTTCTATCTGTAGATTTAGAATCATTTCTAATTTTTCATTTATTTTGTCATTTTGTTCTTGTGTTATCTTTTGAAATTGTTCTAGGGTTTTGTCTGTGTTTTCCTTGGTCTGTCTCTTAGTCCTTTGAAGATACCTAAATATTTGAATTCCTTATCAGGGAGTTCCAGTGCTGTGTCTTCTCAGGGATGTGTTTTGGGTCTATATCTTGGTCCCTTGTTTCTCCTGCTTTATCTTGCTTCTTTGTGTGGACTGTGATGCTCTGTTGTCTCCAAAGCATTGTGACATTTTTGTGTTTATATTTAATTGGTGATTGTGTGTTGGAGTGACTTGCCTATGATTTTCATTTTCTTTGTTTTGTTTGTATGTTATCTACGCAAGCAGGTTACTGGGTGATGCTCCTCTATGCACTAGTTGACAGCGCTTATACACACACCACTAGTCTCCTTTCCTGTTGTCAGCCTCTAGTATGTCTCTGCTGACCTTGGCAAACAGAGCGTATTCTTAGGTCCCTGGAATCCGAATGAGAATACTATCACTTCAAAATCCAAAATGGTCGTCACTTGTACAGATTCAAAATGGCTGCACCCTCCGTCACTTTAAATATCCAAATTGGCTGCCCTGTGTAAACAGTCAAAATGGCTGTGCCCTCCGGACAGTGGAAAGTCAACAGCTCAGGTTGTCTCCCTCTGTGCTGTTCCCCTTCCTAGTCATTGGCCACCAGCACAGTTGTCCCTGCAGCCGTTGGTGACCAGGGCTGATGTTTGGGTCAATTCTCAGGTCCCAACACCACTTGGAAATATTCAGGCTGTTTGTTTCATCAGAGTAGCTGACAGTCTTCAGCTCTGACCATCTCTGTACTCACTGTTTTCTTTCAGGTTTTTCCACTAGTTGGTGCCTAATCCACTTCTGTATAGTTCCTTTCAAAGCTCAGGGCTCCAGGATTATCTTCTGTATCTCTGTCAATTGGTTTTTCTTTTCTTTTTTGAGGAGCGTCTGTGTTGCTTGTCTGCCTAGTCCTCCATCTTATCGGAAGTCGGGGATTTTATTTTAAATGTTTTTTTGGTTGATTCAGTAGTTATATAAAGAGCTCTGGTGGTATAGTGGTAAAGACATTTGACTGTTAACCACAAGGTCAGTGGTAAGAACCCACCATCTACTCCATGGAAGAAAGATGAGGCAGTCTGCTTCTATAGAGATTTACAGCCTTGGAAACCCAAAGGAGGTCGCTATGAGTTGGAATTGACTTGATGGCATTGAGTTTGAGTAGTTATATAATGGTACTACTATGTGGTAGTTAATTTACTAAGTATATAGTTTACATTTCTTCAACCACGAGGGAAGATATACTTCGTTTTCAGAGTGCATACTGCTGTTGTACTGTTTTATCAAGTCTAGCAGTTGGCAAACTGTGGCCTATGGGCCTACCGACTGTTTTATGCATAAAGTTTTATTGGAACATAGCCATGCCTGTTTGTTTATATATTGTCTGTGGCTTGTGTTTTAGTATGATGCTGAACGGGTTTCAGTGGAGCTTCCAGACTAAGATGGAGTAGGAGGAAAGGCCTGGCAGTCTACTTCTGAAGATCAGCCGGTGGAGATGCTGTGGCTCACGACAGTCTGATCTGCAGCTGATCATAGGGTGGCGCAGGACGGAGCAGCGTTTTGTCCTGTTGTGCATGGGGTCTCTGTGACTCGGCAGCAGCTAACCGCAACCAGGTGCTGCTTTCGTGTTACAAGGGTAGGTTGGTGTGGCTGTGACAGAGACCGTGTAGCCCTCAGAGCCTAAAATATTTACTGTCTGGGTCTTCACTGAAGACGTGTGCTGACACGTGCTCTGGAGCACTCGAGGGTCCCAGTTCTTTGCCTGTGTGTGAATCTGCTGTTGCCTTGGTCTTGGGTCTTAGACATCGTAAGCTCCCATGGACAGCCTGAGCCCTTTGTCTGGTAGCAGAGCCTGCTTCTCCCCATTGTGTGGTGGACAGTCTGCCCGTTGTTCTGGCCCAGCTGTGCCACTTCACCTCACGGTTCTAGAACCAGCACCCTGCCTTGGGGAAGGAATGA
Organism: Orycteropus afer afer; assembly: GCF_000298275.1. NCBI lineage: Eukaryota > Metazoa > Chordata > Mammalia > Tubulidentata > Orycteropodidae > Orycteropus > Orycteropus afer. The sequence goes on from NW_006921648.1 coordinate 11,709,475, forward strand.
TTGTCCATCTGATCTCCTCCTGCCCCAGTGCTTGAGCGGACAAGCCCACCGCCTTCCTCTGGCCTTACAAGCACAAGGCTGCTGCTGTGCCGTGGCCCATTCTGGTCTCTCTATTTAAAGCAGCCACTTGGGGACCCATGGAACCGAACACCATAGGAGTCATGGTTCAACAAATGTTGAGTTCCTCTGTGAGATAGGCTTCAGTAAAATGCAGTTCTTTCCCTGAGGGGGCTCATGATCCAGGGCAGGAGCAGGGAGCTGGCTTCTGAGGCACCACAGTCCTTTCTGTGATAGGGTGTATAGGGTTATATCAGGGCTGGGTGTGGCTGGAGGGCCGAGAGAGCACAGTCAGTTATGCACATGGAGGGCTGTCAGTGGAAATGTTTCTTACAGAAGGTAACATCTAAGTCAGCCACTGGGAAGCTGGTTTTTCTTTGGTGATGCTTTGCAGAGGGAATCCACTTTCTTCTGCACTGAAATTGACCCACCCAATAGATTAGCCTGGTTTTCTGGTCTTGTGGAAGTTGGATGGGCTTTGGAGTACAATGTTGGGTCTGTCACCTCTGAGCTGGTCCTTGGGCAAGTGACCCATTGTCTCCCAGTCTCAGTTCTTCCATCTGTTACAATGGCTCCAGCACCCACCTGATTGGGTAATGTGAATGTTGACTATGTAGCTCAGAATGGCAGATTGATGGCAGGTCTGGCCCCAGCCTGTTGCATGTGATGTGGCTGAAACAGTGCTCTCAGGAGATTATAATTAGGTGGCAGCTGACTGACATGAAAAAACCCAGTGGTTGGGCCACACTGGGCTGGCACTGCTGGGGCTCGCGGCTGCTACCTCGAAAGTGGTCTCTGTCTTGGTTCATATAGTCCTCACTTTGCCCTGTTGTCTTCCCTGCCCACCCCACTTATTTCCATTCTCCACCTGACCCTGTAGCCATTAGAAGGCTCAGACCCTGATCTCGTATACACCCCTGGCACCTGTTGGGCAATCCCTTCTGTCTCCCCCTCACCTTTCTTCCCTTCTGCTTTCTTTCCACTTCTTTGCTTGAAATGGGGAGGGGGGGATTTTTGTTGTTGTTGTTGGAATGGGAATTAAACACCACCACCACTACTGAACTCATCATTGGGCTGATAGTGCCAACCATCCCAGGTACCTGCACGTAACTGTGGTACTTATGTTTATGTGTCACATTGGCCGGGCCTGGTTGAGTGGCTGGGCAGCTGGTGGTAGTTTTTCCCCATGATGAGACTGGCAATCAGCTCCATGGCGGGATCTACCACAAGCAGCTGAGTAGCTGCCTTTGGGACGTGGTCTACTTCCTGTATATAAGGAGAAGCCCTGGGGATGGTCTCTAGCCTGTGGCACGCTTGGACCCTGCATGTAGCCATGTCATTGTTCAGCAGCCTGCCATGCTCTGCCAACCTTGGGACTTACAAAAGACTCAAATTAATGGCCTGCCATGTGGTTTGTTAACATCGGGACTGTGCCTTTTTACTTGTCAACCTTGGGCTTCTCAGCCTCAGCAGCCAGCAGCTGTCTGAGTGAAGGAACGCCTTTAGCTTCAGTGGGCTGGGAGCTGGAGGCAGAGCTGAAGCTCAGGGCTGAGGGGCTTTCACCCAGCCCCTAGAGCCTGGCACTTTGAACTTGGACTTCTAGCCTCCAGAACTGTAAGAGAATAAACTCTTGTTTGTTAAGGCCATCTCATTTGTGGTATATTTCCTGTCAGAGCAGCAGTAGGTAACCAAAACCGTAATTGAGGATGAATTCTGACAGTTAGAACTTTCCATTCATTTCAACACAAGTTGATGCAGTATCTGTCCCTATAAGGCTCAGTATGTGGGGTGTTGGTCAAAAATGGGGAGGGGGGATGGGATCATGATTGTGATGTGGGCCTGCCTCCAGCCTGTGGGGATGTTGCATGTGTAACTTCCTAACTGCAGGGTGGCTGTGAAGTCTGGAAACATAGCCACTATTACGCTAGGAAGGAGCTCTGATGGCGTAGTGCCTAAGGCACTTGACTGCTAACCAGAAGGCTGGTGGTTCAAACCCACCAGCCGCTCCTCAGAAGGAAGACTGGGCAATCTACTCCTGTAGTGATACTGCCTCGGAAACCCAAGGAGGGGTCTCTATAAGTCGGATCTGACTTGACAGCAGTGGGTATTATGCTAGGGCAGGGGTTGGCAGATTCCAGCCTGTGGGCTAAATCTGGCCCCCTGCTTGTTTTGTGGGAGCTCTGGTGGGGTAGTGTCTAAGGCATTTGACTGCTAACCAGAAGGCTTGTTTTGTAAATAAAGTTTTATTGGGCCAACAACACCCATGCATTTGTATATTATCTATGGTAGCTCATACACTATGAAAGAAAGTTGTAGTGCAGAGATTTGGCAGAGACCGTGTGGCCAGTAAAGCTGAAAATATTTACGCTCTGGCCCTCTGTAGAAAACGTTTGCTGACCCTTGTTTTGGGGTCTGCTAAAGGCACAGGTTTATTCAGTGACAGTCACAAATGCAGGTCATCTGAGGCAGTGCACCTGAGGCAGGGCCTGGTGACAGTGCTGGCCTCCTTCCAGTTGTGCTGGGCACACTGAGTGTTTCACACACTCACTGAGTGTATCGTGTATTGTTGGCACGTCCCTTACTGTGTATCCCCCTGTGCTTCCAGATGTCATGGCCTTGGGTAGATACTCAGAGCAGCATGAAAGAGATGGGTGCGAAGGGGATTGGGGCCCAAGCTGGACCAGCAAATTTATTGAATTGGGGGTGATGGTACGACATACTCGCCTGAGGTGGGAATTGTGAGAGGGAGGAGGTGACAGTGTGGGAAGAGGGACGCTGCTGGAGCACATTCTCGAGCAGGTGAGAGGAGACTGGAGTCAGAGCCCAGGGCTGGGTTTATCATCTGTGACATAGGGAGACCTTAACTTAGTGTAGGGCAGAATTCCTCAACTGCAGGACTGTGTTGGGCTGCATTGTCCTTTGTTGTGGGACTGTCCTGTGTGTTGCAGGACGTTTACAGCACCCCTGGCTTCGACTTGCTGGATGCCAGTAGCACCTGCCAATTGTGACGACCAAGAATGTCTCCATAATTGTCATCCTCCCAGATGCCAGGGGCCCCTTTTCACTTCTTCACCACCCCGGGCACCAAAGGCAGAGGCCTGAAGTGGATCGTGTTGCCTGTGGTTCAGAGAGAAGGTACCAGTTGTTGTTGAGTTGATTTTGATGCTTGGCACTCCAGGTGTGTCAGAGCAGAACTGTGCTCCAGAGTGGGTCCAGTGGCTGATTTTTCGGCAGTAAATTGCCAAGCTTTTCTTGTTAAACACCTTTGGGTGGACTCCACCCTCCGGCCTTGTAGTTAGCAGCTGAGCATGTTAACCCTTTACATCACCCAGGGACTCCTGGAGAGGTTGCTGTTTGGTTCTGTCTGGTCTGTTTCCACCCATAGGACCCATGTGACAGAATGGAACTGCCCCACAGGGTTTTCTAGGCTACAACTTTCATGGAAGAAGCTGTGGTGGTGTAGTAGTGGTTAAGGCATTCGGCTGCTACATCAAAAGTTCACCCATTTGAACCCACTAGCTGCCCCATGGGAGAAAGATGAGGCAGTCTGCTTCCATAAAGATCTACAGTTCCATTCTGTCCTATAGAGTCACTTTGAGTTGGAATTGACTCGATGGCTATGGATTTGGTATGTTGTTTTTAATCTTTACGGGAGCAGATAGATTACCAGGCCTTTCTCCTCCTGAGCTTCTGGGTGGGTTTGAACCCCCAACCTCTCGGTTAGCAGCTGAGCTCTCAAGTGTTTGCACCACCAGGACTCCTTGGAGTGAAGACAGGTGAAAATACTCCTGAGTGCCATAGGTCTTGACGCCTCTGGGCTGTAGAGTTGCCAACAACAACGACAACAGCTAACATGTATAAAATGCTTGGCATGCACTAGGTACTGTTCTAGATGCAGGATACACATCCACTCACTTAATAGCCCTAGGAGGCAGTTCTCGGATCCCAGTTTTATGGATGAGGAACCCAAAGGAGAGAGTTTTATATCTTGCCCAAGATCATATAGCTGGTGGAGTGGGATTCAAACCCAGGCTCTTTCAGTCTGAACCTCTGCTCTGTCTCCTGACGAGGTTGCTGGGGCTTGACTGGAGACCCCAGGCAGAAAGCTGGGTTTGGGGTAAGAATCAGAGTACACTCCTGAGACTTTGAAATGCTGAGAACAAAGGACGACATAGGGATGCCCTAACCATGTGATTGCTTTGCTTGCGGATGTGGTATCTGAGAGCGTCAGGACAGCTGACCTTCTCAGACAGGTTTGTGCTCCCGGGTTCCCTTTGCATTTACTGTTTCCATTCTGAGGTGATCTGACGAGAAATTAGAAAGCCACCTGCTCTGGCTTAGCTGGTTGACAGTGTTTCCTGGAGGCTGCCCCGAGAAGGAAGGAAGCAGGGAGACAGCTTGGGTCACTCCTGCGCTGGGGCTGAGGGTTGAGCCAGTGCTTGCCTTTCCTGTGGCTGCCGTGACAAGTTACCACAAAGCAGGCGGCTGAAAGCAAGACATGGCTTCTTTCCAGAAGCCCGAGTTTAGGGGCTCTCTCCATTCTCTCTGCAGTGGCCCTAGGGGAAGATCCACCCGGCCTCTGCCAGCTTCTGGTGGTCGCAGGTGCTCCTTGGCTTGAGGCAGCAGAACCACTCCGCCCTCTGCCTCTGTCTTCACCTGGCCTCTTCCCTGTGTGCTTCTCTGTCTGTGTGTCTCTCCTTGTTTTGCAAGAACACCAGTCATATTGGATCAGGACCCACCCTGCCCCAGTATGACCTCATGTTAGCTAATGACAGCTGCATGGATGCTGTTTCCACATTAGCTCACAGTCACAGGTATCGGGGATCAGGACTTCATCATCTCTTTTTGGGGATGCAGCTCAGCCTCTGTGGGTTTAGCAGATGGCAAAGCCAGCAGCTGGTGGACTTGGACTTGAATCCCATCTTGACTCCTTCCTTGGGACTAGTCTTAGGTAAAGTTCTTTCCTCTTCTGAACCTCAGTTCTCTCTGTTTCTTTGTCAAGGATGAAATAAATCAGCCACTGAATGGCTTGGCTCATCAGTGGGAATCAGCTGGGCGTTGGCTCCCCGTTCCTCTCTGGAACGTTCCGTTGGGAATGCTCCTTGGGTGGTTGCAGCATTTGAGGCTGGAGGATTCTGCTTGGTCCTGGCAGGGGTGGTGTATTCTCCACTTGGTCTCCAGGAGAAGCTAAGAAGGACCAGTTTATGTCCATAGAATGGAATGTGTAGTTCATCTGTGAAGAGAAATGAAGTTCTGACACATGCTCTGACATAGAGGAGCACTGGCAGCAGTATGCTGAGAGAAGCAGATGCTGCGTCAGCCCACTTACATAAAATATGTAGGCTAGGCAGATGCAGGGAGACCAGAGTTTACTGGTGGTTCCCAGGGGCTGGGGCTGAGGGCTGAGGGGGACTTACCGCTGAAGGGAGCTGAGTTTCTGTGGAGGGGGTGAAAAAATTTAGAAACATAGTGGTGATGGTCATACAGCATAGTGAACATAATCAATGCCACTGAATTCTACACAAAAAAGTGGTTGAAATGGCAAATGTTACACACACACACACATTAAAAAAAAAAAACCCAAAAAAACCGAACTCAGTGCTGTCAAGTCGATCTGACTCATAGCGACCCCTTCTTGGGTTTCTGAGGTGGTATATCTACAGAAGTAGATCACCCAGTCTTCCTTCTGAGGAGTGGCTGGTGGGTTTGAACTGCCAGCCTTCTGGTTAGCAGTCAAATGCCTTAGGTACTATGCCACCAGAACTCCCATACATACATACCTACATATATATGTATGTATGTATAGACCAAACTCACTGCCATCAAGTCGATTCTGACTCATAGTGACCCCCTTTGGGCTTCCAAGGTGGTAAATCTTTATGGAAGTAGATTGCCCAGTCTTCCTTCTATGGAGTAGCTGGTGGGTTTGAACCGCCAGCCTTCTGGTTAACAGTCAGATGCCTTAGGCACTATGCCACCAGAGCTCTCTCTCTCTCTATATATATAACTACAATTAAAATAAAGAGACAGACAAACCAGTTGCACTGATTGCTTCTGTCTGGCTCCACAGAGTCCCCACTTGTGCAGACTTCAGAGCTGGAGGGCATGAGCTCATCCAGAAACCAGAGCCCAGAGAAGAAAGTGGCTGTCGCTGTCACATGGCCAGCACTGGGGAAGAGCTCGGGCCTGGTGACTCCTGCTCAGTCCCCCGTCCGCCGCTTAGGTGCTTAGGGCCGCAGGCCTCTCAGTCACTCGCAGTTGATGAGTTGGGATGCTGCCTGTGGTCGACCCACCCACCCACCTGCCCACCTTCTTGGACCCCTGCCCTCTTGCCCTGTTTAGGGCTAAGTTGGCAACGGGTGCCCTGTCTGGGGTCAGGACTGCCTGGCTTGCAGAGAGATTGCAGCTGGGGAGTGTAGCTTCTGGGCGGAGACCTGCACAACCTCAGGTTGTTTCTGTATAGAGAATAGGCTTTTTCCCTTCATGACAAGAGGCAAAGTAAGGCAGAGGAGGCTGCTGACACCTCATCTAGAAAAAGCAGCCGAGTGAAGCCCCAGGCAGTTACCTGGGAGCATGGTGCATGTCAGGGAGGGTGGGAACCACATCCTTGCTGTCGGTGTGTGGGCTGTGGACCAGCAGCATCAGCGGCACCTGGGAGCTTGTTAGGGACCCACAGTCTCAGGTCCCACCCCAACTTCTGGATCAGAGCCTGCATTTTAACATGGTCCCTGGGAGATTTCAGAGCACTGAAAAGTCTGAGAAGCCCTGCAGGAAGTATTATCAGTTGTGAGATGGAGATTGTAATTTTCTTGGTATGTGTTTTTTCCAGATCTTTTATTATTGTCATTGTTTTTCACATGAGCATGAATTACTTTTATGATTAAAAAAACAGCGAAGGTATCTCTGGGAGAAGCCCTGCAGCGTTTCCAGGTGCATTGCCCAGGGATAACCAGAGATGATGCCTGACTCTGTGTTGGTGTTGGAGAGAAGAGCAGAAATGAAACCCTCTGCTGAACAGAGAGCAGGCTTCACTGATGGACACAGGTGCCAGAAGAGCTGTTTGAGGGCCCTGGGCAGGTGAGGTCTGTGCAGGCTTTCTGAATGATGCTTTGTGATGGCCTCTTGTCTGGTGCATGGTGTGTAGGCTGTCTTTCATTGAAGCCTCTTCCAGAAAAAAATCATGATGGCAACTGTGGTAATGAAGGGTGTGTGTGTTGACTTGGCACACACATGGTTTTGAGTGGATGGGCAGCTGAATACCATTATTCCCCATGATGAGACTGGAATCAGCTCTGCTGTGGACTCTGCTGTGAGCAGCGAATTAGTTGCCTTTGGGGTGTGACCTGCTTCCAGTACATATGGGGAAGCTTGGGGATGGTGTCTAGCTTCTCGGCACATTTGGACAACCAGTAGTCTGCCGATCTTGAGATTGTTCCTGCACTTGAACCAGTGGCCTGGTTGTTTCCTGACGATCTTAGGACTGTGCCATTTTACCTGTTGATCTTGGGTTCGTTCATCCACCTTAGCGGCCAGCAGCTGTGTTGGTCACAAGAAGCCTTCAGCTTGCTCCAGTGGGCCTGGAACAAATACTGGAGCTGAAACCCAAGGTCGAGGGGCCTGCATCCGGCCTCTGGAGTTGGCACTCTGCATTTGGACTTGCAGCCTCGTAAGCTGTAAGAATCAATTCCTGTTTGCTGGCAAGGTTGTGGTGTCTCTGTTTCAGCTGCATCAGGAACCAGGATGGCAGTGGCCTTTGTTATGTGCTGCTGTGACAGTTGTCACCAGTGGGGGGCTTCAGTCAACAGAAAGTCATGGTCTTACAGCTGGGAGGCTGCATACCTGAGTCCGGGCCACTGGCTGTGAGGGAGGGCCTTCTCTCTGCCAGCTCCGGGGGAAGGAGGGCCCTTGTCTCAGCTCCTCCGGCCTCAGTGCGCCTCACTTCCTTGGAGATCTCCACATGGCGTCTGTCTTCCCCATTTGTGCTTCCTTGTCTCTGTCACAGTTGTTGGGTGCTGTCCAGTTGATTCCAACTCCTGAGGACCGCATGTGACAGAGCCGAGTGGAACTGCCCTGTAGGGTTTTTGAGGCTGTAACGTTTATGGAAGCAGACTGCCACATCTTTCTTTTCCAGAGTGGCTGGTGGGTTTGAACTGCTGACCATTTGGTTAGCAGCTGAGCACTTTAACCACTGCACTGTTTTTTGTTTTTTTTTTAATGACTTTTTTTTTTTTTTTTTTAAATTAGGATTTGGGTGAAGATTTACAGAGTAAATTCACTTTTCATATAGCAGTTCACATATACTTT
>NW_006921648.1:11731840-11732782 GCF_000298275.1 Orycteropus afer afer
GACAGCCCATTCCCAGATGGAATTATACACAGGGATGGAGGTTAGGATTTAGAACCCATATATTTTGAGGGCACAATTCAATCCATAACAGCTGGTTCTCAACTGGGGCTCGTTTTGCTTCCCAGGGGGGCCGTCTGGCAATATCTAGAGATGTTTGCATTGTTTTGACTCGGGTGTGTGTGTGCTAATGGCATCTAATGGGTAGAGGCCCAGGATGCAGCTGACTGTGCTGCAGTTTGTCAGCTAGATCTCCAACTACAAAGACCGATCTGGCCCAAAATATCAGTAACGGCAAGATTGCGAAACCCTCAGTTAGACCACACTAGACACATTCTTGATATTTGAGGACAGTTAGTTTAGCTGTGTCCTTGTGATGGTCAAACTTGAGGTGCCTAGTCTTGCTGTTTTGGAGTCCCTGGGTGGTGTAAAGGTTAAAGTGCTCCCCTGTTAACTGAAAGATTGAACGTTCAGGTCCACCCAGAAGCACCTTAGAAGAAAGGCCTGACTCCTTCCAGCTCTTAAAAACCTTTGGGAGCACAGTTCTACTCTGAGATACGTGAGGTTGCCATGAGTCGATTCCGATTAGATGGTACCTGGTTTGTCTTTCTGGTTTTAGTCTTGTTCCCTTACAGATTTTGTTAAAGAGGGGACTAATGCTAGTTGGGGACAACCATGTAATATAATGACAGAGAGTCTTGATGGAAGGCTAACCTCAAACAAAACTAATTAAGCCTTGCTTCATTTTAGGATCACAGAACAATGATATGAAAAGACAGTTTTTACTGGAGCGACTGCTGGATGCAGTGAAACAGGTAAGAGCTCTCGCTTGACTTTTGGGTCAATGATAGCGGCAAACCATGGGCATAAGCATCATGTCTGTGTGGCAGCAGGGGGACTGTTTTCATTCCCCACCCCAACTCTCTGTCTTGGAATAGTGAGGCC
>NW_006921648.1:11733147-11738467 GCF_000298275.1 Orycteropus afer afer
AAACCCAGTGGGGGTTGCTATGAGTTGTAAATGACTTGATGGCAGGGAGTTGTTTTTCTGAGGCTGCTTTTTAGGGTGCTGAGGTAGTGGTTTGGAGTTGGGACCCCATAAGCATGAGAACAGAAATAAGGAGGTGTGAGGCCAGGTGCAGGATAGTCAGCCTCTGGACCCTCCAGGTGGGCTCTGTACTCATTGATTGGTGCTGCTGCTGTTGCCGGCTTCTGGCCGGGCTTGGAAGCCAGCCTGGACACCAAGCTTCAGTCTTCCTGCCGGATCCCAGGCAGGCGAAGACACACAAGACTGGTTGTTCTCGTTTATCACACCTTCACTGTGCTGGGCTCTCTGCTAAGTGCTTGACAGTTAATCTTCCAGCCACCCTAGGAGATGGCTACTGTAATTACTTCCATTTTACTAATGAAGAAACTGAGGCTCAGAGGGGTTCAATAACTGGGTCAAGGCTTCATTAAGAAGTGGCAGAGTTAGATGCAACTAGGAGCTCATTTTTTGGAAGGAGCCACTGACAGTTACATGCGTGTAATTATAGGGATTTGACTGCTAACCAGGAGGTTGGCGGTTCAAACTCACCAGTCACTCTGGGGAAAAAAAGACTGAACAATCTACTTCCATAAAGATTTATTGCCTTAGAAACCCAAAGGGGGTTGCTATGAGTCGGAATCGACTTGATGGCAGTTTTTTTTTTTTTTTTTTTTGATTAATTATAATAACAGGAGATGAGTAATTTAACAGATGAGTGTGTATTAAGTGTTAAAGTGACCCCAGAGAATTTAGCCTCTTCCCAGATCTCAAGGTGCCATGGTGTAGTGGAAAGGACATGGCCTTTGGGCTCAGGCACACCTGGGGTTGAATGCCAGCTTCATCTCTTCACAGTTGTGTATTTTGGGGCAACTCATCTCATGTCTCTGAAGGTCTCTCTTCTCCTCTGTGACTGGGGTCACTTATCTCCGTAGGGCTCTTGAGGGAATTGCATTTATTTCAGTAGGTCAAAGCCGTGGTGCAAAAGATTAGAGTGCTCGGCTACTAACCAAAAGTTTGGTGGTTTGAGTCTACCCTGAGGCATCTCAGGAGCTCTGGTGGCATAGTGCCTAACATGTTTGACTGCTAATTAGAGGGCTGGTGGTTCAATCCCACCCGCTACTCCTCGGAAGGAAGGTTGGGCAATCAGCTTCCGTAGAGATACTGCCCCAGAAACCCAAGGAGGGGGTCACTGAGTCGGAGTCGACTTGATAGCAGTGAGTTTGATTTTTGGGTGAGGCATCTCAGAAGGGCCTGGTGATCTGCTTAAAAAAAAAACAGTCATTGAAAACCCCGTGGAGCACAGCTCTCCTGTGACACACGTGGGCTTGCTGGGAGCCCACATTGACTTGTAACAGCATCTGCTTTGTTGGAGTGGTACTGGCCTGGCCAGTGCCTGGTCGGTAGTAAATACGGAACCCACATTACTATATTGTTTGGTGGTAGCGGTTGTTAGTCGCCATCCAGTCAGTTCCGACTTATGGTGATGCCGTGTGTGCAGAGTAGAACTGCTCCATGGGGTTTGCAAGGCTGTGACCTTTTGGGAGCAGATGGCAGGCTGTCTTCTGAGGCCTCTGGGTGCGTTTGAACCACCTACCTTTTGGCCAGTAGTTGAGTGCTTAACCATTTCCACAACCCAGGGATTCCTCATGGAGCCCACATTACTAGTTTCTTCTTTCTTTGGTCCAGAAATGACAACTCTGACAAGAAGGTCAGGAGGCAGGTTGACCCTTTTTAAATGTAGCAGTTGGACAGAAATAAATTGGAGCCCTTGTCTGGAGCCCCCATTATTATGATTAGTTTGGGGGTGAAAGTGTTGTAAATGCCCTTAACAGTCAACTTTATTGACTGTATTTACACAGAATAAAACACACCAGTTTTAAATGTCCAAGCCCGTGAATTTTGACAAACATATTTGAGCTTTTGTATATGTTTTTTGATAGTAAGTTCAGGACCACTGCAAGCCTGCTACCCACTGTGGAGATCCTGCACCTTCAAAGAGAGTGTTTGCTGTCTTTATTCCCGACGGCTCGTTTGAAGTGATTTGTGCAGATGTAGTTTTAAAGTCCGTCACAACAACTTTGGGGCTTCGTCAGAGGGAAGCAGCATCACAGATTTGTGAACGTTTTTGTGATCGCCTGTTAAGGGCTCTGAGTTCCAGGCAGTCAGCTGCTGGCAGATGTGAGATACTTCTAAGTCATTTGCAGAAGGCTGGGTGGCTTGCTTTCCTCTCAGCTTTGTTTTCCCACGAGGCGCACTTCTGTAACAAGTGGGAGATAAGGGTTTCCTTTATGTGCAGCCGGAAGCCTGGGCTGTCCACGTCTTTAGTTCCTGGCCTGACACCCAGGGCACAGGGAAGCCCTGACTCGGCACCCGGGGTCTCTGGTACTGTGTCCTCCTCCTGACCCTGGAGGTTCACATGGACTGCTTTGTGACATTGCCTGTCCCATCCCAACAGCTGACCCCCGTGACTTCTTTTTCTGTGCAGTGCCAGATCCGCTTTGGAGGGAGAAAAGAGATCGCCTCCGATTCCGACAGCAGGTATGTGGATGGCTTCTTGAGCCCTTTACCCACAAGACCCAAAGGTGCAGAGAGCTGGAGCCTCCCTTTACCCTCTCTCCACTCGAAGGGGCAGCGAGTTGGAGCCAGCAGTTGCAGCGATTGGGTTGGTGACCTGTAGACTGTCTGGGCAGTGCCTGCTCCTCTCAAGTGTTTCTAGGTTCTTATCATCCTGCTTCCAGCAATCTGTTGAGAGGGAACTACCTGAAATACCTTCCTGCATAAAATTATTTTCAGGGTAGCTTATAATCGTGAAAACTCAGAAATCTAAGACCCCAGCAGTGGAGAAATGATTAATAAAGTGCAGTGTATCAGTTGGATGGAATGTTAATATTTATAATACTTATATTTTTATGTAATAAAAATGTTCCTATAGCACTTGTTTTAAGCTGAAAAATACATAATAATTATGACAGATACAAAGGGCAGGAAACAAAATTATATGGATGCATATTGTTGTTGTTAGGTGCCATTGAGTCAGCTCTGACTCAGTGACTCTCTGTACAACAGAACGAAACACTGCCCGGTCCTGTGCCAACCCCACAATTCTTTCTATACCTGAGCCCATCATTGCAGCCACTGTGTCAATCCATCTCATTGACAGTCTTGTGCTTTTTCACTGACCCTCCACTGTACCAAGCATGACATCCTTCTCCAGGGAATGATGCCTAATGACAACGTGACCAAAGAAGGTGAGATGAAGTCTGGCCATTCTTGCTCCCAAGGAGCATTCTGGCTGCACTTCCTCCAGGACAGATTTGTTAGTTCTTCTGGCAGTCCATGGTACTTTCAGCATTCTTTGCCAGCACCACAGGTGAAAAGTATCAACTCTCGTTTGGTCTTCCTTATTCATTGTCCTGCTTTCACACACACATCAGACTATTGAAAATACTATGGCTTGGGTTAGGCACGCCTTAGTCTTCAAAGAGATATCTTCGTCTTCAAAGTGACATCTTTGCTCTTCAACACTGTGAAGAGGTCCTTTGCAGCAGATTTGCCCAGTGCAAATCTGACCTCTGATCTCTTGACTGCTGCTTCCATGGGTGTTGATGGTGGATCCCAGTAATTAGGGACTTGTTTTAACCCCTGAAAGGTTCCTTGTCATTATCAGAGTCCTGTTCTTGTCTTTGAAGTGTGTTTGGCTAGAGGTGGACCACCTTTAAGTACGAAAGGCCACATCGGGGTCTCTGCTCAATGAGAAGGGTTGACCTCAGCAGGTAGCTTTGGTACACATTTAAAATACCTGTGTGGGACCTGAGAAACTAGACAAGCCCTGTCTCCTCTTCATCCCTGACAAGCGTTCTAGCCCTGGAATGAGTCTGTTTGCCCCTCCCCATCTCCTCTGTCTCACCCTGCCCCTGCCATCACTGTCTCTTGGGTGGCCGTGGTGACATTCATACTGTATCGGTGTTTGAGCTGGGCATTCTCCCCCTGCATTGAGAGAACCCTGCAGAATGCAGACTCCCTCACCCACCTCCCTATTAATGCCCCCCCTTCTCTTTGCTTTGGGATGAAGACCCACATCCCCACCCCCACATTTCTCTTGGCTCTCTGCTCCACCCACTTTTTTTTTTTTTTTTAAAAACCTCGATTCTTTTTCAAACCACTGATACCGTACCATTGGTAAGTGGGTCCCTTTTCCTTGCTCTCTACCAGGGCTCAGCATGCTTTTTCTGTAAAGGGCCAGATAGTAGGTATTTTGGGCTTTGTGGCCCTCCTCTGCTCTGCTGTTGTAGTGTAAAAGCAGCCATACACGGTATGTAAACAGATGGTTTATTTGCAGAAATAGACCGTGGGCCTGATTTGGCCTGCAGGCCTTAGTTTGCTGACTCCTGCTCTGTAGCATTCTAGTATTTAAATCTGTTGAATCGTGCATTTGTATGTGGGTTTGAATACACTTGTATCCTTAGGGTGGCAAGCTGGAATCATGCCTGTTTTGCTAACCACCCATACCACCCACCAACTATCCAACTAACCAACCAGTTGTCATCTAGTCGACTCCCTCTCACGGTGACTCCATTCATGTCACATTAGAACAGTGCCCTGCAGGGTTTGGAACGCCTGGCTTTTCAGAAGTAGATTGCCAGGCCTTTTTTCTGAGGTGCCTCTGGGCACCCACAACCTTTTGGTTAGAAGCTGAGCATGTTAACTGTACCACCACGTTGCCTGGCATATAGTGAGTGCTCGGTGAACACTTGTTGAATCATTCATTTGTTCGACGGTTAGATACTGAGTCCCTGCTTGGTGTCAGGCTCTGTGCGTCCTAGATGGTTCAGGCACGTTTCCGCCCCTTAGGTGCCTCTCTGTTCACTGGAGAGATGGTGCTATAAGACACTGATTACAGATTGGGCCGCTGAGAGCTCTCTCTCGGGCTGCCTCTGTGCCTCGACTAGGCTCACTAGAGTGCCTGGGCCCTCAAGGCCCTCTGAACCCCTCTCCACTTTGTGACCTGCCTGACCTCTCTGAGCCCGTGGATAGTTGTGAGGATTAATTGAGATACTGGGTGTAAAGTGCCAGACATATTAAAATTTAGTTTTCATTCTGTGTAAGGAGATAGCTCTGTTCATGAAGGAGATTCCTTGAGTAGTGGAAATGGTTAATGTGCATGGCTAGTCACCCACACGTTGAAGGTTCAAGTCCACCCAGACCTTGAAAGAAAGGCCTGGTGATCTACTCTGGAAAAATTGGCCATTGAAAACCCTATGGAGCACAGTTCACTCTGATACAC
>NW_006921648.1:11740082-11754761 GCF_000298275.1 Orycteropus afer afer
AGATTCTTGCATATGATCAAGAACTGGTGATATTGAAGGAAGAAGTCCAAGCTTCACTGAAGGAATTGGTGAAAAACAGGATTCCAGGAATTGACAGAATAGCCATTGAAATGTTTCAACAAACATATGGAACCTTGGAAGCACTCACTCATCTTTGCAAAGAAATTTGGAAGATAGCTACCTGGCCAACCAGCTAGAAGGAATCTCTGTGCCCATTCCAAAGAAAGGTGATCTAACAGAATGTGGACATTATCAAATAATATCATCAATATCATGTGCAAGTAAAATTTTGCTGAAGATAATTCAAAAACAGTTGTAGCAGTACATCAACAAGGAACTACCAGGAATTCCAGTCAATTTAGGAGAGGGTGTAAAAAACAAGGCATATAATTGCTGATGTCAGATGGTTCTTGGCTAAAAGCAGAGAATACCAGAAGATGTTTACCTGTGTTTTAGTGATTATGCAAAGGTATTTGTGTGGATCATTACAAATTATGGATAAAATCGCAAAGAATGGGAATTCCAGAACACTTCATCGTGCTCATGTGCAACGTGTATATAGACCAAGAAATCGTCATTCAGACAGAACAAGGGGATACTGCATGGTTTAAAATCAGGAAGGGTATGCATCGGGGTTTTATCCTTTCACCATACTTACTCAGTTCGTATGCAGAACACATAATCTGAAAAGCTGGACTATATAGGAAGAAGAACATGGCATCAGGTTTGGAGGAAGACTCATTAATATCCTGTGATATGCTTGCTGAAAGTGAAGAGTACTTAAAGCACTTACTGATGACAATCAATGACCACAATCTTCAGTATGGATTGTACTTCAACATAAAACAAAAACCCTACAAACTGGACCAATAAGCAACATCATGATAAAGTGAGAAAATACTGAAATTGTCAAGGATTTCATTTTAGTTGGATCCACAATCAATGCTTATGAAAGCAGCAGTCAGGAAACCCAATGACGTATTATACTGGGCAACAATGCCACAAAAGACCTCTTTAAGTGTTAAAAATCAAAGATGTCACCTGGAGGACTGACGTGTACCTGACTCAAGCCATGGTATTTTCAGTTGCCTCGTATGCATTCAAAAGGTGGATGATGTGTAAGGAAGCCTGAGGAAGGATTGATACCTTTGAACTACGATGTTGGGAAAGCATATTGAATATACCATGGATTTCTGGAAGAATGAACAGATCTGTCTTGGGAAAAGTACAGCCAGAGTATTTCTGGGAAGGGAGGATGGTGACACTTCGTCTCATGTGCTTTGGTCATGTTGTCGGGAGTGACCAGTCTCTGGAGAAGGACAGCATGCTCAGTTAAGTAGAGGGTCAGTGATGAGAGGAGGACCCGGAAGGAGGTGGATTGACACGGTGGCTGCAACGGTGGGCTCAAACACACAACAGTTATGAGGATGGCACAGAACTGGGCAGTGTTTTGTTCTCTTGTACGTGGGTTGCTGTGAGTTGGACACACTTGATGGCATCTAACAACAACCACCACCATCTTGAGAACAGTATCAGGCAGGATGTGAGGTGTTGCCTTGTGCTTGCAACTAGAGTCCAGCTTGTTGGCGTGAACATCATAGGAGTCTTGAAAGTGCGGTACACTACTAGGGCTCTGTGTTAACTTGCAGCAGAAATCTCCTCTTGGTACTGTGAATTTGGAGAATCAATGGCAGCCCAGGTTTGGGAAACGGAAGGAGTTGTCAGTCAGTGCCCTGCACATACCACCACCACCATCTGTCAGTGAAGCCTTGTGGGTTGCCGTGACACTGATCACATTTCAGGGAAGCTTCCAGACTGGGATGGACTAGAGAGAAGGGCCTGCTGATCTGCTTCTGACAGTCAGCTGGTAAAATACGTGTGGATCCCAGTAGTGCAGTCAATAGCTGATCATGGGAATGGCACAGCCTTTCTTTCTCTTGTGCATGGGGTTGGCATGAGTCGGGGCTCACTCGATGGCAGCTGATAGCAGCAGCAAAGCTGGAAGTAGGAGCTACAGGAATGTCTCTTAGCTGGAATGGGAGCCCAGAAGTAGTGTCACGGTGGGAATGGTGGAGGGAACACAGACAGTTTTCTGATTTTCTCCCATTCTACTCAAGACTGGCTTTCCAGGATTGACATTTCATGGAGAAAACAGCTTATAGGCTAAGCTCCGGCCACATGGCCACCTCCTGGCTGGGAGCAGAAGGATTTGGCTGAGGAGGCTTCCAGTGACCTTGCTGCCTTCACTAGTGAAAAGCTATCTGCTCAGGCTCACCATCCCACCCAGGCAGTACACTGAGAGGAAGAAATAAACCTTCAAAAAGAAATCTGGGTTCTTTTATGAAGGTAGAGTAAATATGGGCTGACCAAAATGCCTACTGCTGTCCCTGGTGGCTGCCAAATTACAATGAAACATCCTTGTGGGCTGAGTGCAGTTCCAGATCCTTACATTTAGTTCATCAGTCTCAGTGAACCCTTGCAAAGACCCCAGGCTGTAGGCAAGCGAAATGGGGGTAACCTCCCTGCTGTCATGTGTAAAAGCTTGCAGGCTGGTCACCTACACAATGTGTATTTATTGTCATTTCCTGAGTGTGGGTGCTGGAGACGAAGACTTAGGTTACGTGTCTCTCGTGGTTTGTAGGCGGTGGAATGGGGATTGGAGTACAGACTTGTGATTCCTGGCGTGGTTGTGTCAGCCTCTCACACTACCTCTCCTCCTGTGTTTCTAGTGTAGAGTTGCCCAGAATGAGCGGTTGTCACTGCAGGTACCTAAAATAATTTTAGATGTTAACCATTGTGAAATTACATTCCTTTGAATTGCCTAATGATTATGCTGTTCGTCTTTAAATTCTTTTGCAGGCCCAGTGACATTGACGAGAGAGGCTCAATTGAGTGTTAATATGAACTTGAACAAAAGGAAATTGCTGATATTTGATCGTTTTTGACCTACAAAAATGACAGTGTTGGATACATAGTTCAGAATAATGTGTCCAATGGCTGTCCCTTTTTTAACCAAAGCGAGAAGATGTCAGACTCAGGGTCTTCTCTGGCCGTGGCAAAGCGTCAGGATTGAATCCTTTCTCTGTTTGCGTTTACTTTCTGGGCTGCTCTGCTTATGGCACGTGATGCTTGTTTTCCACGTGCAATCGTGATCGTTGTTCTTTTAATACAGGCTTATTTAAGCGACAGGAGCTCTGGTGGCATAGTGCCTAAGGCGTTTGACTGCTAACCAGAAGGCTGGTGGTTCAAACCCACCAGCCACTCCTCAGAAGGAAGGCTAGGCAATCTACTTCCGTAGTGATACTGCCTCAGAAACCCAAGGAGGGGTCGTTCTGAGTCGGATCTGACTTGTTGGCAGTGAGTTTGGTGTTTTTTTGGTTTATTTAAGTGACGTTTCGTTCTGTTTATACATAAGGTCACTCTGAGCTGGATCTGACTTGAAGGCAACTAACAATAACATTTAAGTGAAAAAGTGGGTCAACTTCAAGAAAAAATAATAAGTAGACACTAGATATACCATCTGCAGATACGACAAAGTTGCCAAGGCGTTTGTGAATGACTGGCGTTTGGGCAATAACATGTTAATAGGCCTAAAGCTGCTGTTGGAGTTTTGGTCCTACATGAGACACAGGATTGTCTGCCCAAACCAAAAATCCAAAGTGAGTGACATTGTGTGTGTGTGTGTGTGTGTGTGTGTGTGGTGTGAAGGAGAAAATGGGAGAGAGCTTTTGTTATTTTGTTGTGAGATTAAAGGAAATTACAGGCAAGTCTTGTTTTTCCCCTCAGACTGTGTCCTTAGAAACTTCCTCGGGAAGGTGTGGTGGCCGTCATGGGGCTCTGTTGTGTGTATATCTCATCCTCACTGTCTGGTGGTGTTACTCCTTCACACTGATTTTTCCCCAAGAACAAAGATTCATTCTCCTGGTTCATTAAAACCATTCCATGTTCCCGTGATGGCACAGGCGTTGGTGTCACTCAGTGCCAGACCTCCTCTCATACCAGACTATACAGAATCCTTAGTGATGTTTACTGTCAGTTTTAATCATGGAGTAATGTATGTTAAGTATAGTTGTAAATTGCACACCTGTAATATTTCTTAGATTATAAGAACACTAAGCACAAAATTGTTTTGTAAAATCTTTCCACATGGGATTACAACATTAGTTACAGTATTATTAGTAACTGACAGAAACCTTTTTGGAGTTTTCTTTTTCCTTTAATTACTACTTCATTCTCAAAAAAGTTAATGATGTAAGTTCACAAATACAACTTACCACAATATTGTGGCTAAAACACCGGAAAATTTGACGAAACCAGCACCTGTCTAAACACTGGCGGCAACAAAAACAACAGTGTGTGCTTATAGCGTGAGAAGACAAAACGACGTGATTCAAAGTGTTGTAACTGAGTAATGATGACAGCTCTGACCGGAGTCCATCAGAAGGTTCAGAAAGTGAGTGAGCACAGAGTGTTAGCCTTGTAGGTGTACTGATGCATGGAAGCTGGGCTTAGGAAAAACATTTTTGTTGTTATAACTAACCATAGGGATATTTTTATGAAAAATAATAGATTTCTGCTGAAACACTGCACGAGAATTTTACAGACAGTCATTTTGGTGTCCCTCTTCTGACAGTGTAACTGAGTGTGGCCTTCCCTCCCCCCCCCCCACACCCCTGGTAACGCCACTGCCATGTTCTGCCATGAACTTGACCTGTGAAGAAGCTTTAAAATATCTGTGGACTATTTTGCCCTCTGGGAATAATGGTCCAGGAAGAACCCAGCAGGCGCTGGAAATTACCTCAAAGCCTAAGTGCGTTACTGTTCTACGGAAGCATCTTTGTCCCTTGTGAAGTTTCAGGACATAAGCGGGAAGTTTCCCTTTGGAATGAGAAATAGAAGAAGAAAACTGAGGGACGTGGATTTGGAGATCAGAGTTTGAATTCGAGTTTTGCCATTTCCAAAGGAGCTCTGGTGGTGCAGTGGTTAAGGCATTTGCCTGCTAACCAAAGCATCAGTGGTTCGAACTCACCTGCTCCTCTGCGGAAGAAGGATGAGGCAGTCTGCTTCCGTAAAGATAGACAACCTTGGAAACCCAGGGTGGCTGTCTATGAATCCGAATTGACCCAAAGGCAGGGAGTTTGGAATTTTTGGTTGCCATTTCCGAGCTGTATTGTGCCTTTGGGCAAGTTTTTGACTTTCTTGTGGCTTACTTTCCTCATGTGTAATGTGGGGAAGTAATAACAATATTTGGAGCTCTGGTGGCATAGCGCCTAGGGCATTTGACTGCTAACCAGAAGGCTGGTGGTTCAAACCCACCAGCCACTCCTCGGAAGGAAGATGGGGCAATCTACTTCTGTAGAGATACTGCCTTGGAAATCCAAGGAGGGGTTGCTATGAGTCGGGACTGACTTGATAGCAGTGAGTTTGTTTGTTTGTTTTTTTTTTTACTAATGACTTCACAGGATGAGTTAGTTCATGTGCAGCCCCTACAACAGTGCCTGGCAGGTTGTAGGTTTCCAGTAATTGTTAGCTGGCGCTGCTGTAATTGCATGTAAGGTATCATGACCCTTGGTAACCATTCACTGCCCGTTGGCACTTTTTGAACGTGGGTGGGGGTGAGGTGGTTTCAGGTCTGCTTTGCAGAATGTTCAGAAATTGTACAGTTTGTGTGCACCTTCAGCAAGAGGAAGCGTTTCTTCTCCTTTCAGAGCATGCCGGAAAAGGTGATTTGTTTTGGTGATTTTTCTAAGTGTCGAGGAATTAAAAATGTTTTGACCATTTCAGGAAACTGAAAACCAAGAAAGCACCTGCTCTCTGCCACCTCAAAACAGGGCCACTCATGAGCCTGATGGCTTCTGCAGCCAGTCCTTTTCCTTCTCTCAATATCCCTGAGTGTTCATCGTGGGATTTTTGTCTTTAATTCATCACAAAGACGTGTGTGGACGTGGACATCTATATGTGGACACACGTGGACACCTGTGTGTTTTACTTGAAAGCCCTGGTGCCATAATGACCAAGCACTTGGATGTTAACTGAAAGGTCAGCAATGTGAACCCGCCAGCCGCTAGCGAGGAAAAAAAAAAGTGATCTTCTGCTCCCATAAAGGTTGTTGTTGTTGTTGTTATGTGCCGTCGAGTCAGACCCAACTCATAGCAACCCCTCCTTGGGTTTCTGAGGCAGTATCACTACGGAAGTAGATTGCCCCATCTTCCTTCCGAGGAGTGGCTGGTGGGTTTGAACCGCCAGCCTTCTGGTTAGCAGTCAAGTGCCTTAGCCACTATGATACCAGAGCTCTTGAAGGTTACAGCCTTAAAAACCCTCTGGGGCGGTTCTCCTCTGTCCTCTAGGGGCTCTGTGAGTCAGAATTGACTTCATGGCAGTGGGTTTGCTTTGGGCTTTCATCCCACAAAGATGACAGCCTTGGAAACCCTATGGGGCAGTTCCACTCTGTCCTATAGGGTCACTGTGAGTCCGAATTGACTCAGCAGCAGCAGGTTATACTTTTTATTGTCATTGTTTTTTAAAAATGGAGTCATACATAATGTTCTGCTGCTTTATTTTCTTCCTTGGCACTGCCCTGCTGAGATACGTCCAGGTCCTGGTTCTAATCGGTCTTTTTAAACGGCTGCATTGCGGTGCCGGATGGGGATGCACACACAGTTGCCTACTAAGGAAGACTGGCTTTCTTACTTCTTACTATTGTGCAACAATGAAGCAATAAACTGTTTTTTTTTTTTTTTTAACTTTTTTATTGTGACTTGGGTGAAAGTTTACAGAGCAAATTGGTTTTCCACTCAGCAATTCTTACACATTTTGTTTGGTGACATTGACTGTAATCCCTTCAGTGTAACAGCTCTCTTCCCACTTCCTCCTTGTGATCTTCCTCCCTACCCCTCCCTGCCCTATGAGCTTCGACCTTGGGAGAACAGAACGCTGCCCTTTGGATCGTGGGTAGCTGATGGTTGTGAGGAGTGTGCACTTCCCTGGGGTTACTGTTCACCTTACAGACCTCTTGGTTGGCTGAAAGTTGAGCCATGGGGACAGGTTCAGTTCCAGGCTTGAAGGAGGTCTAAAGGCCACAGTCTGGGGTTCCACCAGTCTGTCTCGGACCAGGAGGCCTGTGTTTTTTTTTTTTTTTTTAAGTGAACTTGAGTTTTGTTCCACGTTTTTCTCCCACTCTGCTCAGGACCTGTTACTGTGACCCCCTTCACAGCGGTCAGCAGTGGGACCAGGAACAGCAATTAACATCTCTGAGCCTCTCTCCTTCCGTGCTGAGGATTTTCTTTCTTTTGAATGGTTTCCCGGGACTTGGGCTGCTGGTTCAAAGAGAATGTGTGTTTATTTTTGATGGTGTGGACAATCAGTTAACACATTTCTATCAGCAGCGTACATGACTTGACTTCTTGCTTGAGTCTTGAGTGTTGGAGTGTTGTCAGTCTGATAGGAGAAAGGGGGCGGCTCACTGCCCTTTCATTTGCATAGCGCTCATTGCCGGTGAATTTCAGGATCCGTGTTCTATGTTGGTTGGTTACTTTGACTTTGCTCATTTTTACAAAGCTTCATATTATTTGCTCATGTATCTTATTAGGTTACATTCTTGTTAGTGTGTGAGACTTCTGTGTATATAATAGCCATTAATCTCTCATCTGTTCTTGGCATTGTCAATATTTTTTCAAAGTCATTCATCTATTACCTATTAGAATACCAAACTTTAAAACTTTTACATCGTCAAATATCTTTTTACTGATTAATTTATCTACCTCCCTCCCAGTTTCTGGATTTTCTGTGTTGTTTAAGATCTTTGACAACCGTAGACTGTTTAATTTTCTTGTAAGGTTTTTATTGTTTACAGTGAAGTCTCTAATCCATCTGGAATTTATTTCCCTTGGTCTGTGGTATAGGACGTGGATCCAATTTTAGTTTCTTCCAGATGGTTGCCATCTTTCTCACAGATCTCTGGGCCCTTTCTCTGGGTTGCGGTTCATTATTGTTCCAGTTACTGAGCGCAGAGCTAGGATGCTCTGGGCCAAAGCAGGGGAGGCTAACTGAGACCTTGTGTGGATGTCTCCTCTGTTCCTGGGACCCTGGCAGCCGTTGCAGGCTGACCTCAGAGGCAGAGCGCCAGGTGCCCAGGCCTCATGGTCCCTGCTCAAGACGATTGTGACTGAATTTTCAAGTCCACTTATTTTAAGTCCTCCCAAATGATGGTTTGTTGTTGTTAGGTGCCATCGAGGCAGCTCTGACTCACAGTGACCCTGTGTACGACAGAACGAAACACTGTCCAGACCTGCACCAGTTTCACAGTCCTTGCTATACCTGGGCCTATTGTTACAGCCACCGTGTCAATCCATCCCTGGGCAAATGCTGCCCTTTTGATCTCATTTGGTTGGTCGCTCTAAGGAGTTTGTGCCTCCTTTGTGTTATTGTTCACCTTGGAGACCTGTCTATTGTTTGGCTGAAAATTGAGCCACAAGGGTGAGTTCAGTTCCAGGCCTGAAGGTGACTGAGGACCATCATTTCTGGGCTTCCACCAACCTCTCCCGTGTTCTCTTTACTGAGTGTCAGCAGTGGTAACACCTTTTAAAACCGTAGTACAATATCAGAGCCAGGATATCAACATTGATACAACCCACCCATGATTTTCAGATTTCCCTAGTTTCTGTATGTATCATTTCTGTCTCTCTCTGTATTTAGTTCTGTGCAGCTTTTATTACTTGTATAGGTTTGCGTAAGGAGCTCTGGTGCTGCTAAGCAGAGGGCCGGCAGTTCAAACCCACCAGCTGCTCTCCAGGAGAAAGATGAGGCATTCTGTTTCCATAAAGACTGCAGCCTTGGAAAACTTATGGCGCAGTTCTCTGTCTTGTGGGGTCACTGTGAGTCAGAATCAACTTGATAGCAGTTTTTTTTTTTTTTTTAAATAAGTAGAGTGTGCTTAGGAGCTCTGGTGATGCAAAGGTCAAGTGCTTGTCTGCTAATTGAAAGGTTGGTGGTTCGAAACTACTGGTTGCTCCACAGGAGAAAAGTCCTGGCGAGCTGCCCCCATGAAGATTGCAGCCTCAGAAACCCTATGGGGAATTCTCCTCTGTCCTGTAGGTCCCTGAGTCAGCGCTGACTCAGTGGCGACAGGTACAGGTTTGTGTACCCACCACTGTAGTCAAGATACAGAGCTGTGTCCTCACGCAAGGATTCCTTCAGCTGCCCTTGTACAGCCACACCTGCCTCTCTCCTGCTCCCCACTCCCCCAGATCCCTGACTGTTGGCCATCACTGATCTTCATTTCTGTAACTTTGTCATTTCTTGAATGGACTCATACTGTATGGAACCTTTGGGCATTTTTTCCCTCCCACTTGATGTAATTCCTTCAAGATTCATCCAGGGTGTTGCATGTAATGGTAGTATGTGCCTTTTTATTGCTGGGTAGAGTTCCATGGAAGGAGTCCTAGTGTTGCAGTGGTTAAGCTCTTGGCTGCTAACCAAAAGGTGAGGGGCTCGAACCCACCAGCCACTCCATGGGAGAAAGATGTGTCAGTCTGCTTCCATAAAGATTTGACAGCCTCGGAAACCGTATGAGGCAATTCTCCTCTGTCATATAAGGTTGCGATGAGTTGGAATTCACCATGAAGGTGATGGGTTAGTATTCCATGATAGGAGTGTACCACAGGTTGTTCTGATGTTCACTCAGTGGAGGACATGTAGATAGTTTTTGGACACAAATGATTGTGTGCTAACATTTAGATGTGGGATTTTTATGTGCAGACAGTGTTCATTTTTCTTGGACATATACTCAAGAGTGCCATTACTGGGTCATATGGTATTTGCACCATATGGTATTTGCAAAAGGAGCTTTGCTGGTGCAGAACCTAAGGTATTTGCCTCCTAACCAGAAGGTTGGCAGTTCAAACTCACCAGCAGCTCTGTGAAGGGAAGGTGAGGCCCTCTGCTTCTGTAAAGATTTACTGCCTTGGAAACCAGTGGGGGTCTCTATGAGTCAGAATCGACTTGATGGCAGTGAGTTTGGTTTTTTGTTTGGTTATGGTATTTGCATATTGCATTTTATAAAGAACTGCCAAGCCATTTTCTGCAGTGGCTATGCTGTTGTATTTCACATTTCCACCAGCAAGGTACGAGTGGTCAGTTTTTCAGCATCTTTGTCATCAGTTGGTATTGTCATGATTTTTTTGTTTTTGCCGTTCTGATAGGTGTACAGTGGTATCTCACTGTGGTTTTAATTTGCATTTCCCAAGAGCTAATGATGTTGAACATATTTTCATGTGTTTATTGGCCATTTGTATGTCTTTTTCAGTGAATATCTATTCCTGCCTTCTGCTCATTTTCCTCATTGGTAGTGCTTTTGTTTTTACAGGACAGATTCCTAGAGAGGGGGTTGCTGGGTCAAAGGGCATGGACATTTAAAACTTTTTTACTGCTAGATCCTTTTGTAATAAGATGGAGCAATTGATATTTATGTTTCTAGAAGAGTACCCATTCCTTCACAGCCTGGTTAGCGCTAGAGTGCGCTTTAAGGTAGATGGGTCTCTCTCAGCATCTTGGAATTGCTATACTTTTGGATACTGGTGAGGTTGTATCTTTCCTATGTGTTCTGGCCCATTGCATTTCCTCCTTTTGTAGTTTGTTCCTATTCCTTCGTTTTGATGTGTTTGTCTTCTTACCCATTTGTAGAAGCTCTTTGAGTACTGTGGATATTAACTCTTCCTCTGTTAGATGGGCTGTAAACGTTTCTCCAGTCTGTCACTTACTGTTTCATGGTACTTATGATATCTCTCACCATGCAGAAATTTAAAAATTTGAAATGATTAATTCTGTGAACCTTTGAAATTATTGACTTTAGATGATCTTGTCCTCAGAGTCTTCTGTATTTTCCTTTGTTCTTTTTACAGTTTTGTCTTTTCACGCTTACATCTTTCTTTGGTCTTGATCCATCAGGTGATCTTGATCTTGATCCAGTAGTTCTATTTGTGGTTTAAGGTAGAAATTTGTCTTTATTTATTTATTTTTCAGCTCTAGAGCCTCTTGTGTCAGTGCTATTGGTTAAACAGGCCATTCTTCCCCATCTGAATTGAATTGAAATATTTACTATTTTTATATATAAAATGTTTCCATATTTATTTGGATTTTGAAGGGCTTTCTATACCATTCCGTCAATTTGTTTTGTTTATGCTTGTACCCAAAAGCTGTAGTACACTGTGCCAAATCCTTATTCTGATTATTTCTGGGATTGTATTAAATTTATACATTAACTCAGGAAGAATTGACATTTTAATTTTAGTAAGTATTCCCATCTGAATATAGTATTTTTATTAATTTTTATCTTTTTTTTTAACATTACTATAGTTTTTTTTTTTTTTTTTTTGCAGTGTTCCCTCCCCATTAATTTTTATCTTTATACCCTTTTAATAAAATATTATAGTTTTCTTCATAGCGGACTTGCATCTTCCTTCAAAAATATGGTTTATTTAATTTTTGTTGCTATTGTGAGTAGACTTCTTCTCCCTCATTTTTGTCTACTTAAAAAATAAATAAATAAAGGAGCCCTGGTAATGCAATGGATAAAGTGCTTGGCTGCTGACCAAAAGGTTGGTGGTTTGAACCTACCATAGTTCTAGGGGAAGAAGATGAGGCAGTCTGCTTCCATGACGAAGATAGCTTTGGAAACCCGGTGGGGCAGTTCTGCTCTGTTCTGTAGGGTCGCTATGAGTTGGAATCAACTCAATGACAATGTTTTTTTTTTTTTTTTTTAAACGAATAAGTTTTAATGTCTTTTATTCAGTATTCTTTATAGCTTAGAAATATTTTTTGGATGTTCTTTTTATCATCTAGGAGTATAGTCTAAGCTTTTAAACTGTTATTTTCAAGCTCTCTATAAGTGTTTTAAATAGTTGCATGATTTTTACTCATCATATTTTAAACATATTTAAACCTCTAAACCACATTTCTCCATTTTTTAATCTATAGTGTGAGGTTACAGTATTTCTGGGTTTTGAGACATGAATTTTTTTTAATGCTTATTTTAGAAAATGAGATGAGTTCAGAAAAATATAAAGAAAGACGAATCACGAGTAGTTCTTTTACCAAGTGTCTCTTAATTGATTCACTTAATTCCCTTCTCAATCCTTTGTGAGTTTTTTTGTTTTAGCAGTTGAGAGCATCCTGCTTGTTTTTCGTTTTACATTATGTTGTAAACAAGTTGCCTTATCATCATAAGCTCTTGGTGAATATTTGTAAGCACTAAATAGCGTTTGATTATATCCTGTGTTAACATTTGTTTAACGAGTTCTCCAAGTGTTACTCATGTAGGTGGTTTCTAACTTTTTATTAGTGTCAATAATGTTTTGAGTATCTTTGTTCTTTTAAGAACAAAGAGGCTTGTCTGATGTGTAGGTTATTTCTGCCAGTGAAATTCATAGGGTAAAGGGTGTGAACCTTTTTGAAAACTTACTTTGTAAAATATAAATTTAGGGCATGATCCATTTGAAATGACTGTCATGTGATGGCCTTTCTTTAGCAATGCTGGTTGATTGCTGTACTGTCTTAAATCTGAGATTTACAATGATTTAATGATTTGAGATTAACAAATACAATGATTTGGCTGGTTTTTATGGGTATAATTGGCTTCACTTAAGGTGATGTTGTAGCTTTACATGGAGGAAAATCCAGTCCATTTTCATGATTGGACTTGGTTTTCTCAAAAAGACTACAGTACAGATGTACTGTGTAAAGTGTCTGTGTGAATTATGCCCTTCTGCCCAAGGTGAATTTGTTGCAGTTCATAAAAACTTATCATTTATTACTGATCCTGTCTGTTTTTCTAACATGTGCCATAAACAAGCCAGGGTTCTTAGAAATGTTGTTACAGATTAACGTGGCAGGTTAAGCAATCTTGAAATCTAGGACAAAACCCAGGAAAACAAATGCTTGCAGAATGTTTGCCGTAAACGTGTTAAGTGCGTGCAGAGTGCAGCAGTGCTCATGTTGGTGGACAGTTTAAAACTGAACAGAAGGACGTTATTTCATTTTCCCTTCACTCCTTTGTCATACTTTACCAAGCACCTTTGGAGCGGGTTTCTTTCTTTGTTTTTAATAAGCAGCTTTATTGTGATCTAATTGACATATAAAAATCTACCTGCTGGAGTGTACAGGAATAATTTCTCCCAGTGAAATCCATGGGGCAAGCAGGAAGAACATCATGTTTGGTAAAGTAGAGGGTCAGTGAGGAAGAGGAAGACCCTCAATGGATTGGATTGACACGGGGCCGTAGCAGTGAGCTTACACGTGATAATGTTGGTGAGAATGGCGCAGGACCAAGCAGTGTTTGGTTCTAGTCTAATTTTTCATTGTTCCTTCTGACTGATGGACATGGGAGTTGCCTCCGGTTTTCGGTTTTTATGAATAGTCCTGCATAGCTGTTGCATTTTATGTAAGTTTGAAACTGTGAGGTATAAAATATGAATAAAATCACACTGGGAAATTATAGAAATCCTCCTGTATTAAAAAGAACAAATAGATTACCTTCATGTCATTTGAAAACCGGTGGGCTGGATTGTAAACTGTCTGTTCTGTTGGCATGTGGCAGGACCATTAACTGGTAAATAGCTGTATTCATGAAAATGCAGAGTGATGTTGTTGGTTGGTGCTTTGTTATGTTAGTTTTTAAACATTCACTATTATTCAAGTGCTTCGTTTAATTAAAAATATACCCCCCCCAATTCAATAACTTGGAATAAGAGATGTAAAATGCCACAACAGGCAGCCAGTTTAGCACTGTGATGATGCCTTGGGCTGTGTCCTTAGTGGAGAGCATTCCGGGAAATTGTGGAGAGTGAGCTGAGGAAGTAAAGAGCTACACTGAAGCAGGTGCCTCTTTGATCTTGCAGGAATTACCACTTAACTGAGTAAAGATGAGAAGAAAGAGAAGTCCTGAGGGTGACAGTTCATAAATCAGTGTTATATGCTGGGGTGGGTGTGCTCTCCTTGCTTCACTAGTCTTAACTGACGTTGGAGTTACAAATCATATGAGGTCTTCTGAAATGCATCTCTCACCTAAGGGTACGTCGGTTCCATACCCTGAGTTCCCCGAGGGGAGGGGTCTTATTAGGCTTGTCCACCGCAGTCCCTAGTTCATGGTGGGTGTTAATAAATACTTGTTTTGTTAGTGAATGGATGGTGGGATGCCAGGCATCATGCTAGGTGCAAGGGCAACCAAGATGAGTGAAGCGTGATCCTTGCTGTCAGGGAGCTCACAGTTAGCAAGGGGACGTGGCCATGGAAATGAGATAATTGATGCTCCAGGAGAAAGAAGCTCAGAATGAGGAAGCACTCAGGGAGGCTTCCTGGAGGAGGGGGACACTGGGACTAAGTAAGGGTAAGCTCAGGTTAAATGGGGACATGATTAAAAAGACATGATGAGGGTAGAGCTTAAGTAGAAAGCAGGTGTCATAATGAGCTAATTCCAGGATCATTGCCTGCTGGGGTTTCCTGCGGAGGTGACCTGTATCCTGCTGATGGGCTTGCACCCAAGGCTGTGTTGTTGGGATTTTACCCAGTTGGGTTTATGCCGTTCACCTGTGTTCCATTCCTTCTCAGGGGCCCTGTTTTATTGAGAACTGGCAGGGTGGGTACGGACCCAAGTGGCCCATCAGAGGCTGTGCCGGGGGTTTCACC
>NW_006921648.1:11757226-11761580 GCF_000298275.1 Orycteropus afer afer
TTTTTTTTTTCCCTTCCCGAGGTGGAGCCTTGGTCAAGTTAGTAAAATGAACTAAGCCTCTGTTTTGGTTACTGTGGAACTGAATAGTTTTGATGGATTTCTGACTTTCAGGAAGCCCTCCATGTGTTTGCTCTAATGCCTGTGGTATGTGTAGGGAGACTAACCCCATATGCACATCTAATATTTATGAGTGACAGGTGCCTAGCAAAGAAGCTTGTTTCAACAAAGGGGAGAGTTCTGGGACTTGTGGGTCATTGTCACTCATTTACTGACCCACAAAAAAGCATTTTTGTGGAGTGTGTGCTGTGTGCCAGACACTGAGCTAGGTTCCCAGATAACAGGAGAGACAAGATCGGAGTTGAGTGGAGTGTCTGGGAGGTGCAGACAGATAAGTGCTTGGCTACTAATGGAAAGGTTGGTGGTTTGACCTGCCCAGTGGTGCCTCGGGTTCCAAAAGGTCGCAGCCATTGAAAACCCTACACAGCTCTGCTCTGACACATACGGGGTCACCGTGAAGCAGAATCGACTCGAGAGCAGGTTTTTATTTTTTTAGTTAGGTTTGGATGCCAAATAGTCTTTCTTCCTGTGGAATGCTGACCTGGGTCATTGGCAGTGTCAGCCTAGAAGCTGAGATGGATTAGTGATGTCTGCCACGGGCAGTGAAGGGAGAGTAAAGGCACGTGCCGTGAATTTGCTGAGGCTGTCTGAGGATTTCTGTGTAAGTGGGACGGCTTGAGTAAAGATTGGGTAGTGAGAAGACTTATATCTTAGAAGAAAGGATGCTGAGTTGCTGGTGTGGCTTGTAGTGAAAACTGCCTTGGATCGGCTTGGAGGGGTGGGGCTCAAGTACGAGGCTGCTGCTTATTATGTAAGCTTCATTTGTCCAGGTATAAAATGGAGGTAATAACACCTGCGTCACATGTATCTGAGTGTTGAGGGGAGGAGCTAATGAAACAATGACTGAAAACGGTTACCGCCCACAGAGTGATAAAACACTGGGCCATCATTACTACAGGTGTGGGTGTGGGGAAGTGGGGCAGGAGATGCCTGAAGTTGGGCAAGGTTGTGGCAGATGATGGTGGCCTTGGGGGCTTTGCACTGGGGCCCTCTGCCTCACCTGCTGCTGCTTGTCATATCCAGGTTATAGCTGGAAGGTCACCTCTGTTCAAGCCACATAGTCTAAGCCAGTCCTCAGTCTAAACCACATCACCTCATTCTGTTTTATTATCTTAAATTGCTCATCAACTGAACCAGATTCTTTGTGTATCGCTCTCTAGTTGTTGGGTACCCTAGAGTCATTTTTGATTCACAGTGACCCCATGTGATGGGAGTAGAACTGCTGCATAAGGTTTTCTGGGCTGTAGTCTTTATGGGAACAGATCGGCAGGTCTGGCTGGCTAGGTTCGAACTGCCAGCCTTCTGTGTAGCAGCCAAGCACTTAAGTGTTGGGCTACTAAAGAGTGCTTTCTAAACCAAGACCAAACCAGTGCCATGGAGTCAATTCCAACTTATAGTGATCCTGTAGGACAGGGTAGAATTGCCTCCAGAGGGTTCCCAAGGCTGTAAATCTTTATGAGAGCAGACTGCCTCGTCTTTTTTCCTGTGGGGTGGCTGGTGGGTTTGAACTGCCGACCTTTTGGTTAGCAGCCCAGTGCTTTAACCATAGTGCTACCAGAGCTCCTTCTAGAACCATGCAAGTGTGTAGTGAGGCAGAGACCTGCCTGTCTCACTCTCGCCTTTGTATCCTCAGAGCCTGGAACAGTGCCTGGCACATGGGACACGCTCAGCAAACAGTAGAGGAATGAGTGAAGGGAAGACCCCCTGAAGTCCACAGCCCTGACGGCACCCAAGCCCAGGGCCCTGCGAGGACTGTTAAGAATCCAGTGAGGTAGCTGTGACCTTTCTTGTGAACGTGCGTGCTCTGTATCTCCTGCGTCTTTGGTTTTGTAGAGAGAAATTCAATTACAGGCACAGTGATTGTAGCTTAATTGAAAATTCCATCAGCTCTGGTTCTGGCTTTACAATATAATCCTTTACAACAAAATCAAGAACAAGAAGCAGAATTCGTATTATTTTTCAATGTATGTAACAAGCCATGAAATTACACAATGTTTCCAATTTGGCAGGCTGGTGAGTTCCATCTCTGAAAATACAATCTTATTCTTTAAACTATGTGATATGAATTGGAGTTGCAGCTTCTGAGTTGGATACAATTAATACTCAACCCCTCCCCACCTCAAACCCATTTATTTTTAAATTGGCTTTTTTTTTTTTAAATCCCCTGCTGGCTGGCACTGAGTCCCTTTTCCTTTGTCCCTGTGAGCTGTTATGTTACTCTGCCTGCAGGATTCTGATGACTGGGGGTTGAATGAGGGGCTTCCTGTGTTATGTGAAACACACATCAGCGGAGGGAGGTTGTGGAACCGTTACCCAAGGCCCTGCCGGAACTGCCGTGGTCCCTGGGTGGTGTAGACAGTTAAGTGCTCATCTACCAGCAGGAAGGTCAGAGGTCCGTGGGGGGAGTCCTGGAGACCTTCTCAAAGATCACACCTTGAAAACCCCACAGAGCAGTTCTGCTCTGCACACCTGGGGTGGCCATGAGTCAGCACCAACTCCACGGCAGCCAACACCTGTCCTTGTAGGCGTCTCCTATCCATCTTCACCCTGACGTTGGCACCTGAGCCTGCTCCCAGGAGACGCTGGCTGCCGCTTGCTTCCCAGGTGCATTGATGGATCGCTGATTCTCTCGCAGGGTGACTTGCCTGTGCGCCCAGTTTGAAGCCGTCCTGCAGCATGGCTTGAAGAGGAGTCGGGGATTGGCGCTCACAGCGGCGGCGATCAAACAGGCGGCCGGCTTCGCCAGCAGAACCGAGACAGGTACGGCTCTGTCTGAGTGTGGCGGGAGGCGGCCACCTTCTCTTTCGGCCTCCTGCCCTCTTTTGAGTCTTCTTCTTTTTAATAGACAATGCAGTTGTTGTGTGCAGTTAGGGGAAGAGGGGCAGAAATCCAGGTGTAAGGATGTCTCCTCTGAGACAGGACAAGATTTGTGTGATCATCATTGTCACGAGGTCACGCATGGTACAGAATTTTCAGCCCCGTGCTACAGCCTCTGCAGGGTCCAGGGGCCCTCAGCCAAGGTGCTCATTCCGCACATGTTTCATGACAGTTACCGGGAGATTGGTCATCTGTTTTAATTTTACGCATGGGCAGAGCGCGGCATTTCATAATGAAATGTGTTCCACGGTGTCAGCAGAAACCCCTCAGGCCTCTGAGCTGCTGCTGGTGCCGTCACCGTTAAAAGCGTTTCCTTGTGTCAGGCTCCAGGGTCTCCAGTGATGGTGCTGGAGCTAATAATAACTGTTAATGTGCTCCGCGTACTTAGCGCCAGCCCGACACTTTGTTAGTCTTCCATGTCTGTTAACTCATTCAGTCCTCATGGCAGCTCTGTGTAGT
This sequence comes from Orycteropus afer afer, assembly GCF_000298275.1. Classification (NCBI taxonomy): domain Eukaryota; kingdom Metazoa; phylum Chordata; class Mammalia; order Tubulidentata; family Orycteropodidae; genus Orycteropus; species Orycteropus afer. The sequence goes on from NW_006921648.1 coordinate 11,760,680, forward strand.
AGTAACCAAAACAACCCAGACACTTGCAGGTGAGTCAATTCAGATTCATTAACCCTGTAGGACAAAGGAGAACTGCCCCATAGAGTTTCCAAGGCCGTCTTCTTTACGGAAGCAGACTGCCTCATCTTTTCCCCCTGCAGAGTGGCTGGTGGATTCAAAACACCAACCTTTCCATTAGCAGCTGAGTGCTAAACCACTGTGCTACCAGGGCTTCTTTAGTGAGCCTCAAGGAAGATTGAAGGGAGCTCTGGTAGCATAGTGGCTAAAGCACTTGACTGCTAACCAGAAGGCTGGCGGTTCAAACCCACCAGCCACTCCTCGGAAGGAAGGTTGTGGCAATCCTACTTCTGTAGTGATACTGCCTCGGAAACCCAAGGAGGGGTCGCTATGAGTCGGGTTTGACTCGACGGCACATAACAACAACAACAACAACAAGGAAGATTGAATAGTGGAATAGAGCTGAAAAACATGAAAGCATCAGGCGGGTGGAGGGGGAAAAATGAATGTGTTATTGGTTCACAGCCAACACAGAAAGTGGCCCAGTGGGAGGGTGAAAGAATTGGAGCAGGGGGTGGGAGAGGTAGGGGTGGGGACGGGAAATAAGGCTGAGTTGATAAGGAGGAGAGTTCCTGGTGGTGCAAAGGGTTAACACCCACACCTGCTAACAGAAAGGCTGGTGGTTTGACCACACAATCCTCATCACCAAGTGGATTCCGACTCTCAGTGCCCCTGGGGGACAGAGTAGAACCACCCCATATGGTTTCTCAAGACCAAAAACCAAACTCATTGCCATTGAGTCATATCCATCTCATAGCGACCCCTCCTTGGGTTTCCGAGGCAGTATCACTACAGAAGTAGATTGCCCAATCTTCTTTCCGAGGAGTAGCTAGTGGGTTTGAAC
>NW_006921648.1:11762014-11763967 GCF_000298275.1 Orycteropus afer afer
GACTGCTAACCAGAAGGCTGGCGGTTGGTTCAAGCCCACCACCTCCTCCTCGGAAGGAAGACTGGGCAATCTACTTCTGTAGAGATACCGCTTCAGAAACCCAAGGAGGGGTTGCTGTGAGTCGAACTGACATGTGAGTTTGGTTTGGTTTTAGTCTTTATGGGAGCAGATCCCCCAGGTCTCTCAAACAGAGTGGTTGGTGAATGTGAAGCACTGACCTTTCAGTTAGCAGCCAAACACTTAACTAAGGTGCTACCAGAGCGTCTGTGCGACTAGACCTCCAATGCTGTATTAGCTCCACCATACGTGTGAGGAAACTGTTGAGAGTGAGGAGCTGAACCCTGAACTGTGTTGTGTTGTATTAAAATGTTCCATGATCACCTCTTCCCTTCGGGTTTTTTTTTTTTTTTTTAATTTTTGGATTTAAACAGGTTTACTTTCTGCTGAGCTTCTCAAGGCTTTTATTTTTCAGACTTTTAAAAAAATTATTATTGTTATTGGAATAAAAGGGACATTTACTTTGTAAAAGATTAAAAACTTGCAACAGAAGTCTAAGTAATGAAAGTATGTTTCTGTCCCATCACAAAAATACTAACCTTTTCCTGCTCTTAAGTCTGAAATACTCTTTCTAGATTTTATGTTTTTTATAGACTTGGGACCAGATTATTCACCCTATTTACTGTTTTTTTTCCCCAGACTCTCTTTTTTCCCCTTATAAGCATGTACAGAAGGAGCTTTGGTAGCACAGTGGCTGAAGCATTCAGCTGCTAACCAAAAGGTCGGCGGGTCGAACCCACCAGCTGCTCTGTATCCGCCCTCCAAGTTTTAATGAGCATATTCTCGGACCATGCTGTGGTTGCCGCCCAAGGTGCTAAATCTTTGTTATTGAATAATGTCAGTGTCACTGCTGAGCAAAATTGTGTTCTTTCTTGAGAGTTCCCTGCTTTCCAGCTGAAAACCAGTCCTCCTCATGCTTGGTGGGGCGTCGGTGAGATTTCTTAGCTTCCCCTCACGTTGCCCTACCTTCAGCCTTTTCCTTCAGCGGGCCTTTGACCCCTGTTGCTCATCTCACCAGCGGCTCATTTTCAGGACGGAGGGTCTCTGTCACTGTTGATTTCCCTTCTGTGCTATGGGCCCTCCTTTCAAAGCCTGAGCCGGCTCGGCTCAGAGCAGAGCCAGCGTCCAGGGCCTCGGTCCTTGTAGAAGTTGCTGCCTCACTGCCCTGGCCACTGAGTGTGTTTCAGTGGCTTCTCATTGAAGTGTCACCGCCCGATGCCCTGCAGGGAGGTGGCTTATGTCACGGGCTGGTTGGTGAACGCTCACATGAGCTTTTCCCCGAGCCCCCCAAGGCTTGTTGGGCCTTTGTATTTCTTCTTGTTTCCACCTCAGTGTCTTCTGGGGGCTCTGCTTTAGAGAAACTGGTGTGGACTAAACCCCGGGGTTCTCACTCTGCTTTCATCCAGGCCACGGGCAGCTGCCGGGCCTGGCAGAGGCAGCCCTGGCTTTGGAGTCAGTGAGGAGGTAAGTCTTGTGCGGCCTTGGGGAGGCTTCCTTCTCTGAGCCTCAGGTTTTCCGCCTGTGATGGGGGAGCGCGAGCATTGTCTCTGTCAGGAGGCCTCGAGGGAAGCACCTGCTCCAGTTCATAGCAACCGAGAAATGCGTAACCCTTCCTCCCCTCTCCCCCACCCTTTTACCTGCGGACCTCCTCCTCCACCTCATCCACTGTTGAGAATCTGACCTTTTGGCAGTGAAAAAAGGCCCTTTCTGTTCCCACCCCATCTGGACTCGCTGTCTTTTTGTTCCTCGGCACGTCTGTGTTGGGACGGCGTCCCCAGCCTTTGCTGCTTGCCTCTGTCTCGGCATGGCCTGGACACTGAAGCCCCCGGAGCCTGATGGCCAGCAGAGGCTCTGGTTGGTGGCCTCCTGGCTGATGAGAAACGGAAAAGCACACAG
>NW_006921648.1:11764562-11782754 GCF_000298275.1 Orycteropus afer afer
AGGCCCCCAAAAGTTAAGTTGCCCAGGTTTTCACAGCTGGTAAAGGCAGTAGAGTTGAAGATTTGAATCCAGGTCAAAACAAAAAACCCGTTGCCATCGGGTCGATTCTAACTCATGCAACCCTGTAGGACAGAGTCGAATTTCCAAGGCAATCTTTATGAAAGCATACTGCCGCCTCTTTTTCCCTGCAGGGTGGCTGGTGGTTAGAACTGCCAGTGTTTTGGTTAGCAGCCCAGTGCTTTAACCACAGAACCACCAGGGTTCCTTGTTGGTGTTGTTAGGTGTTGGGGCAGTTTCAACTCATGGCCACCTTGTGTACAGTGGAACAAAACACTGCCCAGTCCTGTAACTCCTTACCCAGGTCGAACTGCCTCCAACTTTCTGTCTGTCTCTTCTCAGCTACCCTGCCTTGGGCAGTGGGCTGCATGCCCACTTTTACTCCTCTGTAGACTACTCTAGCTTGGTTAACTAAATTGAAAGTGACAAAAGAGAACACATAATGGCCAACTAATCCACCAGGCTTTTGCATTAGCTCTGTTTACAGATGAGTAACACTGCCCTTTAACGAGAGACAAGCTCACAGTAACCATACTGAACAAAATACTATTGTTAAAATAACAATGGAGAGTGTTGTGTGTCCACCAGGGGCATGGCTGCATTTGGTCCTCAGGGGCTAGAGTGCATGTAGGACCCAGTTTGGAAACTGGTTTGGAAACTCTAAACAATGTGCTTAAAAGAAAAAAAGTGCCAGCATTTACACGTTGTGAGATGTCATGTGAAAGTGGGATTTGTAGCTTTTCTTCAGCCGGGAGATCTGTGCCTCTGGGGTGGTGTTGACCTTGGCTGGAGTGCGCACTGCTGCCTCTAGTTCACCACGGTCTCTCCCTCTTGCTGTCGTGCCCCCGACCCGACACACAGTGTCAGTTGCCATTGTTGGGTTTATGCTGTCGCTTTTCTGTTGGTGGAACCAAGAGGAAAATACTTCCTGTCCCTTTATGTTGATGTTTTACTTTGGTTTTTTGGGACCGTGGTCCATGATAAGTGAAATAATTTTTTGAGCATGTCAACTTTGTGACAGCTCACCTTCAGAATTCCTGTTGTCACCTTTCTGGGTACTGAATGAGGGCAATAATGCTTTTTTTTTTTTTTTTTTAATTTAGCTTTCATTGATTTATTCACAGATAATGCAGACATCATCAGTGAACTATTGCAGAGTGCATCCACTCATTAGGATTAAGGACCGAACCTTGCCAGCTCCCCACCCTCTTTCTAGTTACTTTGCCTCAGCTCCTCCTCCAAGATAGCCACTCCTCTGCCTTCTCTCAGCATGGGTAGCTGATTTCACTTATTTATTTTGTTTCTTTGTGTCTGTCTTCTTTAACTCAACAACTCTATTGCTGCTTGTGTCAGTAGGCCATTCATCTCCACTGATGTTTAGTATTTTACATTTGATCCATTTTACTACTGACGGTAATTGGATTGTTTCCAGATTGGGGCTATTGTAAGTAGGGGTGCTGTGACTGTTGCTGTACATGTGTTTGGTGATAGTATATATGCATTTCAGTTGATGTCTTAGGCTCGGTTCTCTAGAGAAGCAAAACCTGTGAAGCTTATATATAGAGAGAGAGGGAGGAGGGGAGAGAGAGAGAACGAGCGAGATAGATTTATTTTAGGGAAATGGCTCATGCATTTGTAAAGGTTGGCAACTCCCAAGTAAGTGGGTCAAAAGTCAAGCTGGAATGGTCCCTAGCTGCCCTTCAGGTCTGGAATTGAACCCACAACTGTGGTTTCCAGCCAACAAAGTACAGGCATGTGAGTTAAACATTTACCTCAAGTAGACACACGCCCTGGAGAGAACAATCATGGGAGAAGGAAGGGCTGCTTATGCACAGGGAGATAGCTCAGGGTGCAGAAGAGTATGAAGGGATGGACACTGGGAGGAGGTAACTATGGGGAGGAAGTGGGAGGGGAGCTGCTGCATTGTAAATTTTTGTCAATGTCATGAGACAAAGTATATGTGAACTGCTGTATGAAAAGTGAATTTACTCTGTAAATCTTTACCCAAATCCTAATTAAAAAAAAAAAAAAGTAAAGCTGAAGCTGGAGGCGCCTCTTGACACTCACAGGTGCAGGGGCTGATGAACTGAAGGTTGGCAGGCAGTATTGTGGGCTGCTGGTTTTGGAGGCTGATGAAGCCAAGATCTGCAGGTAAAATGGCAGATTGTTGGCGCACAGGCTGTGAAGGCAACTATCCCAAGATCGAAAGGCAGTTCAGCAGGACCCTGGTTCAAGTTCAGAAATCAGAGGTGATGGTGAGTCAGAGGCAGGATCCAGATCCGGCAGAAGCCATAGAACTTTGCCATGATGTCCATGCATATGTGTTGGAAGCAGGCCACACCCCTGAGGAAACTCCCTTTCAGCTGATTGGCTGCTCACAGCGTATCTCATTATGGAGGTAATTACATTACATCAGATCTTGTCATGGGGGATGGCTACATCATAACTGCTAAGTAACAGCGAATCATTCTGTGTCAAGGTGACACACAACATTAACTATTGCAGTTGGAGTGGAATTGTTGAGTCATGGGATATGTGTATGCTGAGTTTTGGTAAAGATTGTGGTTAGATCAGTTCACGTTTCCAGCAGCAGTTCATAAGGGTTGTGGTTACCCCACCTCCTTGCTAACCCTGTGATTGAACTACATGGTGTATAGTTGTATTTCACTGTGGTTTTGGTTGTCTTTTCCTGCTGACTAATAATATTGAGCCCCTTTTCTTAGACTGTTGGCCATTCAGATAGCCTCTTTTGTAAAGTGGCTGTTCAAATCTTTTGCCTGTTTTTCTGTTGGATTGCTTTCTTTTTCTTAGTGATTTGCAGGAGTTCTTCATATATTCTAGATAAGACATCTCCCTAGGATACATGCATTGCAAACATATTTTCCTATTCACTCTGTGACTTATTTCACTCCTTTAAAGATGTCCTTTGATTAACAGATGTACTTAATTTTAGTCCGATTTATGAGTTGCCTAGGAGCCCGGGTGGCTTAGTAGTTCAGAGTTCAGCTGCAAACTTAAAGGTGGTAGTTCAAACCCACCAGCCACTCTGCGGGAGAAAGATGTGGCAGTCTGCTTCCGAAAAGATTACAGCCTTGGAAACCCGCAATTCTACTCTGTCCTATAGGATTGCTGTAAGTCAGAATCAACTTGATGGCAGTGGGTTTGGTTGGTTCAGGTATCAGTCTTTATTGTTACCACTCCTATGTTCTGTTTAAGAAGTGTTTGCCTGTTCCACGGTCCTGAAGGTAGTCTATGCTGATTTTAATAGTTTTGGTTTACCTTTCATTTTGAGATCTGTGGTTACCTGGGGTTTATTTTGTGTGTGGTGTGAGGTGGAGAGTCAGTGTTTCTTCTGCTGTGTCACCATCCACATGACCCGCAGCGTTTACTGAGTACTCTTTCAACTGTCTTGTAGGACCTCTTTTGTCATAAGTCTGATGTCCATGGATTTTTAGGTCTTTTTATGACTTCCTACTATATATGTCGGTTTTTGTGCCAGTGACACATTGCCTTAATTACTGTATTGTTATGAAAAATCTTTGAATGTGCAAAGTGTAAGTGTATCAGTTTTGTTCTCTCAGATTGTTTTGGCTGTTCTTGGCGTTTTTCATTTTCATGTGCATTTTGAGCTATGTTATCAATTTATACACACACCCCAACACCCCAACTTGCTGGGATTTTGATTGGCATTCCACTGAATCAGTAGATGAATTGGGGAAGGATTCATATTTGCACCATACTGGATATTTCAGCCCAGGAACGTGGTATATGCCTCCTTTATTGAAGCCCTGTCTAATATCTCTCAGAAATATTTTGTAGGTTTCCGGGAACATCTTTTTTTTTTTTTTAATTTTGTATTTGAATTTTTGAGGAACTCTTCAAACTATCACACAGTGGCTGCACCGCTTCACATTCACACCAGCAATTCGTGAGGGTCCCCATTTCACCACATCTTTGCCAATGCTTGTTTTTTTCTGTTCTTTATAATTTTTTATTATTATAGTTGTCTTGGTGGGTGTGAAGTGGTATTGATTTAGATTTCCCTAGCCATAAAAGAGGAGCGCTGGTGGCGTAGTGCCTAAGGCATTTGACTGCTGACCAGAAGGCTGCCAGTTCAAATCCTCCAGCTACTGTGGAAGGAAGTCTGGGCAGTATACTTCCGTAAAGATTTACAGTCTTGGAAACCCAAGAAGGGGTCGTTATGAGTCGGAACTGACTTGGTGGCAGTGAGTTTGGTTTTTTTCGGACCATTAAAGATGCTGAGCCTCTTTTCATGTATGTGTTGTCCGTTTGAATATCTTCTTTGGAGAAATATCTCCCCAAGTCTTTAGCCCATTTTCTAGTTGAGTGGTTTATCTTCTTGTTACTGAGTTCTGTGAGTTCTTTATATATTTTGGATACTAGACCCCTATCCAATACATGATTTGTGTGTGTTTTCTCCCATTCTGAAGATTATATCTTCAGTTCTCTTAATAGCATCTTTTGATGCCTAAAAGGTGTTTTAACTTTGGTAAAGTCCAGTTTATTTTTTTTTTCTGTGTATGTGGGTTGTCCTTTTGATGACATATTTAAGAGACTATTACCACACCCAAGCATGTCATAAAGATTGACTCCTATGTCTTCTTTTAAGAGGTTTTTGTTTTTAAAATAGTTTTTCCTCTTCTGTTTAGGCCTTTGATCCATTTTTAGTGGGTTTCTGTTCACAGTGTAAAGTAGGGGTCAAACCTCCTTTTTCACATGTGAATATCCGAGTGTCACAGCACCATTTGTTGAAGACACTGTCCTTCCCTTATGGACTCCTTTTGGCACTCTTGCTGAAAGCAGTTGGTTCGGGCGTCATCATGGTGTTCCACTTGTCTAATAAGCAGCCTTGTGCCAGAACCATACTTTTTATTACTGAAGCTTTCTAATAAAATTTGAAATTGAACAGTGTGGGTCCTCTGTTTTCTTCCTGTTCAAGATTGTTTTTGCAGTTCAGTGTCCTTGTAGTTTCCTATGAATTTTAGAGTCAGCATTTTCATTTCTTTTGTCCAGTTGTCTGTGTCCACTGGCTGTTAACTGGTGGCCACTCCCGACATGGCCCATGGAAGGAGAGACACTGTCTGCTAAGGCCACAGATAAATTCATTCGCCATTTTCATCTTCCAGATGGGACTGCAGGGCTCCCTGGGAGGGTCCAGTCCTTCTCTCAGGTCTGTCTCACCATCACCTGGATGTCCTTTGCTCGCAGATGGGAGGCAGGGACTAGTGGAAGGTATCAGGGTGATCGTAGCTGTCCGTTGTCCCCAAAGTCCCGGTCTGGTGATTGAGAATACGATTCTTGCTGTATTACCCCTCAGCGTTTGCAATGGGTTTCAAGAGATCCCAACTGGGAAGAAACCCTTCTCGTCTCTCTGTCCCGTTGCCTCGGGGCACTTCTGACTGGTTTCATATTTGGCAGAATCTTCAAAGGAAACAGCCATCTCCTTTTCCTCCAGCTCCCTCCACAGGCTTCTTCATTTCCCCTTTCAAGTTCGGCTCTGCATGGGAGAGGTGAGAGCAGGCCTCCCTCACCCAGCAGGGCACCGGGGGTTCCTGGAGGAGGGGTGGGCTGCAGCGGTATGGCCAGGACTTTGAACATTTTTTGTTAGATTTATTCCCAGGTGTTTGTGATTTTTGATGTTGTTAAAAATGGTATTTAAAAAAAAATTCTTTTTTTCTGATATATTTTTAAAAAGCTTTCGATTGTGATTTGGGTAAAAGTTTACAAAACAAATTCATTTTCCTTTTGTTATCGAGGTTATTCTGGCCTCTTAAAATAAGTTGGGGTATATATCCTTTTTTTTTCTTTCTGTTTCTTCATGAGTTTGTTTGCAGTTGGTGCTTTTCTTTAAATGGAAAAATTGACTGATGAAGGCAGAACCAGAGAGTTCTTTATAGAAAGGTTATATATTGTTATGTCAGGTGCCATCTAGTTGCTTCTGACTCATGGCACCTGACATATGAGAGGACGGCACACTGCCCACTCGTGCACCTTCCTCACGGCTGTTGCTGTGTTTGAGCCCATTGTTGGAGCCACTGGGTCATTCCACGTCCTAGAGGATCTTCCTCTTTTTTGCTGCCCGCCTACGTTACCAGGCATAAGTCCTCCTCTATGGACTGGCCCTCCTTAATGACCTGTCCAAAGTGTGTGACTCGGAGTCTGGCCGTCCTTGCTTCTAGCTAGCATTCTGGCTGTGCTTCTTCCAAGATAGATTTGTTCTTGTGGCAGTCCGTGGTGTGTACTCATTATTCTTCAAAGGCATTAATTCTTGTTCTGTCTTCTTATTCATTGTCCCACTTTCACTTGTGCAGGAGACAATTGAAAATCCTGCGGCTTGGGTCAGGCACACCTTAGTGTTGTAGGTGACATCTTTGCTTTTTACCACTTGAAAGAAGTATTTTGCAGCATATTTGCCCAATACAGTAAGTCTGAGTTCTTGGCATGCTACTTCCATGGGTTGATTTTTGACCCAAATAAAATGAAGTCCTTGACTACTTCACAGTCTTCTTCGCACAGGTCACCGAAGGACTGTGCTCAACATAATGACTCAAGAACGCTGACTTAGAGCATGTGGGTCGTTCTCCTGTGAGGCCTAGCGTTCACGCTGCTCTCTGCCTCTGGTCGCGGTTAGTTGCAAGCAGGTGGGATTAATATAGCCCAGCAGTAAAGTGAGAGACACTGACTTCCTTCGTTCTCTTTGGGGATTTTTGAAAGTGGGTTGTTGGCATTTAAGTCAGCCAAGGCAAACTCTGTGTTTTGCTTCATTGGGTCACCAAGGGCAACAGTGTCGTTTCTGTAGAAAATTAATTTTGGAGGAAGCTGCACATGCCAGGAGGAGATGGGTCCTTGGCCTTTGATGGTGAGGGGAAGCCCACTCCCCGTCCCTGCCACCGCAGTGGGGGTTTCAGTTCCCTCTCTGTGCTCCTCTGCTGTGTCCACGAACATGCAAATCAGCTGCTCCTGGTGGAGGAGCTCTTGGAAGAGTGTCTGCTGAGGGCGCAGAGCAGATGCATCCATTTCTGCCCCGTGGTCCAGCGTGGCCTAAGTGATTAGACTTTGGGACCCCCCCTGTGTTAGCCCAGGTCTCAGGTTGGAATACTGAAGAACTTGTTTGGTCTTAGCTTCCTGGAATGATTGATAGCATCTGTGGCCAACTCTCCCATTTGCTACCTGAAATCCATTCCCCTTTTCTTCTTCATGGAGCTCTGGTGGCCTTGTAGTTAAAGCATTGGGTTGCTAACCAAAAGGTTGGCAGTTTGAACCTACCAGCCACTCTGTGGGAGAAAGATGGTAGCCTTGCAGACTCAGTGGGGGCAGTTCTGCTATTTCCTTATTGTTAAGATTTGAAGTCAGCTCAGTGGCAGTGGGTGGGTGTCTTCTTTGCTTGAACAAAACCCTGGTTTTGTTTGGGGCTGTAGTATGTCCTCCTCTGTGTGATGGGTGATGAGTGATGAAGACAGTCTGGCATTTTGTTCCCCACCCTCTCAACTCCCTTGTGGTTTTCTGGAATTCCTGAAATACCTGATGAAAGGGCAACAGCTGACTTTTTCCCTTCCGCACTCTTTCTTCCTGCTCAGCTTGCACATGTGATGTCCAGACTCGTGACAGCCAGCTGCGACCAGGAGATTCTGGCCATGATGGAGCCTTTGAACCAGCTGCCTACCTGCAGATTAATTATGCAAGGAAAACGAACCCTTCTTTGTTTATCAGATGGAGCTCCGGTGGCACTGTGGTTCAACCATTGGCCTGCTAACCAGAAGGTTGGCAGTTGGAACCTACCAGCCTCTCCACAGAAAAAGATGAAGCAGCCTGCTTCTGTAAAGATTTATAGCCTTGGAAACTCTCTGGGGGCAGTCCTCTGTCCTGTGGGGTCACTATGAGTTGGAGTTGACTCCATGGTAGTGTGTTCGGTTTGTTTACCAGGAGCCCTACTGTGTGTAGGGGGGTTTCTGTCTCTTGTTGGGCGATGCCTGGCATTTGGCTCTGATGAGGATGCACTGCTCTGCATGGCCTTGCAGGACAGGTACTGCTCAGGGCCTAGTGTGTTCTTGACTATTGATACATGATGCCAGAGCTTTATAGAACATTCCTTATCTCACTGCATTAGACTTGTTCTGGCTGCAAGTGACAGCAACCCCTTCAAACTGACTTAGCAAACAAAGAAGGATATTAATTCACTTGAATGGGAAATCTAGGGGTTAGGTTGGATTAAGGGACTGCAATAGAGTTTGACAAACATCTACCATTTTCATCACAGCTTCTATCTGGAGGTGTCTTTCCCATGTGAGCTCTTTTTAGCTGATAGGGAAAGTGGCCCCAGGCAGCTCCAGGTTCACGTGGCTCTTAGAGTTCCCACTCTAGAGCAAAGATCAGCAGGTTTCTCCTGTAAATGGCCAGATAGTAAATATTTTAGACCGTGTGGGCCTTAAGGCTCTGTCGTAGTCACTCAGCTCTCCTGCTGTAGTTTGAAAGCAGCCACAAATAATATGTAAGCAATTAGATGTGGCCGTGTATCAATAAAACGTTATTTATCAAAGCAGGTGACAGGCCTGATTTGGCCCACAGATAGTTTGCTGACCCCATCTAGAAGAATAGAGGGCCTCTGACCCCACTAGAAGAATAGAGGGCCTCTGTCCCAGTGGTTCACGTAGAACTTGGAGGAGAACCCTGTGGTCCAGAGCAGAGACTAGGGTGGATCAAGTGATGCACTTTCTGGGTATAATATTTAAGGGAGTACCAAAAAAACTCAGCAGTTGAGGTAAATATTTTCATGCAGTGTTTTAAAAATCAAAATTAGTGGAAAAAAAAAATCACAAGAGAATATCAGGATGTTACATGATTCGACAGGGCTGGGATCACAATGAGGTGAGTGATGTGGTGTGTGGCCAGGTGTGGCCGCCCACCTCGGACAGGTAGTGCTGCAGGCAGCTTCATGAAGGAACCAGATGGCATATGTTTCTCATAGAACAGAAGGTGCTTTTGGCCTGTGTCAGTGCCTTGGCTTTTGGTTCCAGTGTAATATGACATTAATCGCTGTTTTTCACCGAGCACCAATTCTACGCCAGTTATGTTAATAACAACCATTATGCTGTTGTTAGGTGCTGCTGAGTTGGCTCTGACTCCCGGCGACCCTGTGTCTGAATGAATGAACTGCCTGGTCCTGCGCCATCCTCACATCCTTGCAGTGCGTGAGCCGTTGTTGCAGCCGCTGTGTAATAAGTGTAGCTGGCATTTCTTGACTGCATTTATTGGAAGCCCTGAACGTATATTCATATAGTCTCAGTTTTCCCTCGTAGCAAACCCTGGTGGGTAGTTTCTGTTATCCTCATTTTACAGACGAGGAAAATAGAGAACCAAATAAGTTACCTAAAGTCACACAATGCCTGAACTGGAATCAGAGCCAAGGTTTTGTCCTGCTTCTGGTCCCTAGAGTCTCAATTCTTGGCATCAGTGAACGTTGAGGCCTATCATACACTCTGCCAAAAACTCTGTGCTGTTTGTCGTCTTCTGCTAACTTTGGTCATGTTGCCAGAAGGGACCGGTTCCCTGGAGAAGGATGTCATGCTTGGTGAAAAAGGGGAAGACCGTCAACAAGATGGACTGACACAGTGGCTGCCATTGATGGGCTCAAACAGAGCAAGGATTGTGAGGATGACGCAGGACCAGCCCGTGTTTCGTTGGTCTGGGAACGCTCAGAAATTTTCCCCGTATAGATTGGTGGCCATTGCTTCTCCGCTTTATGCCATCTCAGCTTGTGCAAGTTTTCATAGACATGCTGTGCTTTCAGGTAGTGGGAGAAACCTGTACAGGGGGTTGGTCTTGTGTGTGTCATGATTAAGTTACTGACTGGCTGGTCCAGGGTGTGGCTGTGGTCAGATATAGTCAGATGTGGTCCTGGCTTCGGAGAGAGGAAAGGCTGTTGTACCCTTTTGGTGGGCTGGGCCCATGGGCTGGGCAGGGGTCACTTTGGTATTTAGGGATTGAGAGGGAGAGTAGTTCTGGGTGAGGTGCCCTGCTGGTATTTTTTGTCAGTCATCCCTGGGAACCTTATCTACAGGAGTGCAAAGTTTGGCTTGATCCACAGATACGCACATATGCACACACACTCCAATGTGTATATACAGTTTTCACCGTTGTTAGGTTGGTTTTGACTCGTAATGACCCTGCAGGTCAGAGAAGGACTGCCCCATAGGGTTTCCAGGCTGTAATCTTTACAGGAGCAGGTCACCAGGTCTGTTCTCCCACAAACTGCCGACCTTTTGGTTAGCAGCTGAGCGAGCACTTAACCACTGCATCACCAGGGTGCCTTGCATGTACATGTAGACGCTGTTGACTGGAGAGGAAGAGGAGGAAAGAAGACAAATAACTGAAGCAGAAGGTGCTTACTGAGCAAGCGGTGCTCAGGCCTCGTGCTGAGCGCTGTACTTGGCTTCATGCCCGTTTCCTCTAATCACCCATGAACTCGTCAGTCACTGACACCCCCCATGGACAGAGGCTGTTACCCTGGTGTCCAGTTGATGGAGATGGGATGTAGTGCATCCTTCGGGAGGCAGCCTCAAAGACTTGGTCCGTGAGCATCTTCAACACCTGGATTGGAACCCAGGTCTGACACAGAGGTTGGCCTTTTCTGTCCTGCGGTATCCGTGTGAACAGGATAGTTTTGCAGGCAGAGCCCCTCCAGAACTGCAAGAGAAGCAATGTGCATTATTGTCAGCACCAATGTTGTGGTAATTTATTATAGCAGCCATAGGAAAGTAATACATCATTACCCCTTACCCACTGTCTTCAAGTCGGTTCTGACTCAGAGCAACCCTATAGGACAGAGAACTGCCCCGTAGGATTTCCATAAATCTTTATGGACGCAGCCTGCCACATCGTTCTCCTGCAGGGTGGCTGGTGGATTTGAACCTCCAACCTTTTGGTTAGCAGTTGGATGCTTTAACGACTGTGCCACCAGAGTTCCTCAGTACATCATAGTGTATGTATATGTACGTAAGGCAGTGAGATTTAGTGGTTTGGGATTAGACAGCTCTGAGGTCCCATTCCACTCTGCTGGGTGTTAACTGTGTAGCTTTGGGTGAGTTCCTTCACTCACCTCACCTCCATCCTTTCTTTGAGTTGGAGGTAGCGTTGGCTGTTACGAAGACAGGGGCCATGTGGACAGTGTTCCTGTAGTGGCTGGTACAGAGTTAAAGCTCATGAAATAGTGACTCCTGTTATTGCTGTTATTATTGGCCACGTGGAGAAGGTGTTCATGAGTCAATGATAAGTGAGGAAAATTGATCACAGAAATATATATACATTAGAATTCTGGTCTGTAAGAATCTGTGTGCATGTGGATCACAAACGCAGGCTGTGAAGAAAAATAAGTTGTAAGAATGACTATTTTATGGGTGAAAGTAAACTTTAAAACTTTCCCTTAAGGCCTTAAATCTGTTCTTATCCTCAGAGCTAGTAATTCAACATATAGAAGTCTCTTCTAAACAACAACGACAAAAAGCCAGGTGCCGTCTCATTGATTCTGACTCATGGTGAGCCTTCTAGGGCAGAGCAGAGCCGCCCTGGAGGGTTTCCAAGGCTGACAGTCTTTGCAGAAGTGGACTGCCTCTTCTTCGTCCCACAGAGCGGCTGGGGGGTTTAAACCTCTGACCTTTTGGATAGCGGCCGAATGCTTTAAGCACTGTGCTGCCAGGGCTCCTTTGGGAGGGCTCTTCCCTGGAACTGGAAAAGAGGACGACAGTTACTTAGGTACAAGGATGTTCATTGCTTTGTTTAGGGAAAAATGGACATAGGTCATATTCCCAGCAGCAGAGAAATATTTCAGTTATGTTGGACATCAAAGCACCAAAATCATGTTTTCAGAGACCTTTCAATGTTCTAGGAGAAAAATGTTCATAATTTAGACAAGAAAAGAAAGCAACCAGTGTAGTATGCACCATTATACATGTTCATGTATGTATGTGTCCATACACGTGTACACGCCCGCACACGTGTACATACACTCTGATGTATTAGCTTCCTGTGACTGTTTTAACAAATTTCCACACAGTGATGACCCAACGTAATGCACATTTCTTCTCTTATGGTTCCAGAGGCCAAATGCCCCACGTCAGTTCCATCTAAAGTCAAGGTAGTGGGATGGTTGTTTCCTTCCGGAGGCTCCAGGAAACAGTGTGCTGCTTGCCTTTCCCTGTTTCTGGAGGCTGCTGGCATTCCTTGGCCGGCCGCCGCCTCGCTCTAATCTGTGCTTCCCTGGCTACTACTGCCTTCTCCTCTTCTCTGTCCAATCCCCCTCTGCCTTTGTTTGTTATGAGGACACTAGTGATGACAGTGGGTCCACAGGGATAATCCAGTGTCGCCTCCCCATTTCAAGAGCCTTCATCACACCTGCACGGGCCCTTTTGCCATGTAAAGTGACCTGTGGTCTCCGGGCCTGGATTAAGATGTGGGCACCGGTGGGGGCTATAACTTAACTTACCGTAAGTGTCGACTTTTATATATGAAAAAGAAAATTTCGGGAAACCAGACCAGAAGGAAATAGTTACATGTTAGCAGTGGTCATCCTTGCATGACCAGTTTGGGGACCCTGTGCTGTGCGCACCTTTCCTGTGCTCAGCAGGGACTCTCTGGGTCTCCCGAGTATGGGGGGAATGCCACCCTAAAGCTGTTGGGCGGCCAGGCCCGAGTGACGCGCCGTCCCGTCTCTCCCCAGAGCCCGTGTTCTGGTTCTACGTGAAGGAGGTCCTCAACAAGCACGAGCTGCAGCGCTTCTCCGCCCTGCGCCACATCGCCTCGGACGTGGGCCGCGGCCGCGCCTGGCTGCGCTGTGCCCTCAACGAGCACTCCCTGGAGCGCTACCTGCACATGCTCCTGGCCGATCGCGGCAGGCTCAGGTACCGCGTGGGCCAGGGGCCCGGGAGGAGGCAGGTACCTGGGTGGTCTGGGCTGGGGCCTGGGAGGAGGTGTGGCAGGCTCAGGTAGCCACGTGGGTCGGGGTCCCAGGAGGAGGTGCGGCAGGCTCTGGTACCCATGTGGGTCGGGGTCCCGGAAGGAGCCAGGTACCGGGTGGTCTGGGCTGCGGCATGGGGGGAGGTGCAGCAGGCTCAGGTACCTGGGTGAGTCCGGGTCCCGCGAGGCAGTGTGGTTCAGACCTATGCTTTGTACTGGGCTGCCTGGCTCTATATCCCAGCCCCTCTACCTGGGGTAAGCCAGTTCCCCCAACAGCCTCTGTTTGTTCAGCTGTGCTGTGGGGATAGTTGGCTGAACGAATGAGAGAATCCTCACAAAGGGCTCAGCATGGCACTTGCATGCAGCAAGCACTCAATACATGTTTGCTATTATTAAGGCTTGGGCTGGGGAACAAACTGTGGTCTCAGGACACGGTCTGCTCTTGATTCCGTGGAAATTTAATTTGAGCTTCTTTCAGATGCCAAGTTTCTTCCTCTTTAGATGTTGGGTGGTTAGTGGCCAGTTTCATGTTCTGTTTTATCTCATGTGCTATGTTCTTCTGAGCTGCTTGTTTTCTGAAGTTAGTCAATTGCTAATTGACTTTTTTTTTTTTTTTTTGAAAAAAAAGGGAAGGTTTAAGTTGAGGAAAGAAGTTGTTTGCTGCTATTAAAAAAAAAAAAAAAAAAGCTTATTTGATGATAAACATACCGTTGATAGTACCAGTTAGTAGAGGCTGGGTTAAGGGCCTGTGGGTGGCAAAGAGGTTAAGCTGACTGTTAGCTGGAAGGTTGGTGGTTTAAACCCACTGAGAGGCACCTTGGAAACCAGGCCCGGTGATCTGCTGCTGACAACCTCATGGAGCGGCTCCACCGTGTGCACATGGGTTGCCATGAGTCGGATTCGAGTCTAAGGCAACCGACAATAACTACACAGGCCAGGTGATGCTGCAGAGTAACAAACACCGTGACAACCGCAATGGCTTGAAACAGCCGCAGTTATTTCTTCCTTGTGCTACATGTCTGTTATGGGTGAGCAGGGGGGTTCTCGTTTCGGGACCTAGGCTGATGAAGTGCCACCTCTACGTGTCCTTTGGTGATTGCCAAGGTGGGAAAAGGAGAATGGGTCCAGGTAAGCACTGGCTCTCCAAGCTTCTATCTGCAGTGGTACTTCCACTCACGTGCTATTGGCCAGTGCAAATCACATGTCCATACCCAACGTCAGGGTATCCACTGCTGTAGGATCAGGGATCCTGTAGGACAGATTAGAACTGCCCCACAGGGTTTCCAAGGCTGTTATCTTTACAGAAGCAGACTGCCACATTTTTCTCCCATGGAGTGGCTGGTGGGTTCAAACTGCCAATCTTCCTATTAACAACCAAGTGCTTAACCACTGTGCCACCAGGGCTCCTGTTCAGCAGGGTGGAGAGGTATGATTTTCCCACAGCAAAAGTAGGCGACCGAATATAAGCCAGTGATAGTATGGTCATTCATGTCAAAAACATGAAAATGCTGTTGAACCCACTGGAGTGGATAACTCAGATCACCATAATTTGTATAAAGATAATTTGTATAAAGGTAGCATGTCAGTCTGTTTTTTTCCTGCCATTTCCCTATACTGATGATGTTTGTGGTCTCTCTGGCTCTGGCTGGTTTCCCTCTGAGAGTGTTGGACTAGACAATGTTTTTTGAATCACCTGACGATACAAAAGGACAGTGCTCAGTCTTGCCCTGGTCTCTGGAATGACTTCCCCATCAGCAGTGCCCAGATGTCAACAGGGAAATTTCACCTAATCCAGTGAGATGTACCTCAGTGCAGTCCAGTAATTTCATTAGGGCTTTGAACTGCTTCATCCTGCTTCGACCTGCTACTGAGAATTTGCATTTCCACCCCAGATTTATTGAATCAGAATGTATGTTTTAACAAGACCCTCAGTTGATAAAAATAGTAAGATTATAGGATGATAAGGATAAGATAGGAGCTCTGGTAGCATAGTGCCTAAGGCACTTGCCTGCTAACCAGAAGGCTGGCGCTTCAAACCCACCAGCCACTCCTCGGAAGGAAGGTTGGGCAATCCTACTTCCGTAGTGATACTGCCTCGGAAACCCAAGGAGGGGTCGCTATGAGTCGGGGCTGACTTGACGGCAAATAACAACAACAACAACAACAACAAGGATAAGATTATCAGAATCACAAGATTATAAGAATTATTAAGAACCATCTAGAGATCTTGTTACAATGTTGATTCTGAGTCAGTATATCTGGGGTGGAAATGCGTGTTCTCAGCAGTGGAATGAATGTGTTCAAAGCCCTGGATTTCACTTCTCTCATTGCCTGGCTGCAGTCTCCTCCTCTGCCTCACCTTCTCACCGTAGTTTGTGGAGCCCTCTCTGGGACTGTGCGCCAGGGCTCTTTAAAATGCCCTGAAGTTCTCCCGTTGAAGAGTTCCCTCTGTTGGCTGGGGTGCCTTGTCCACTTGCTCCGTATTCCCGCAGGAGCCAGGACGACTGATGCTGACTGTATGTGTGTGCAGCGTGGGGTCTGAGTTGGGAGGCTGGGAATGTCTGGACCACCTGAGCATTAACCAGCTGTAGTTAAGGACATACTTAGGTTTCTTGAAATGAGTTTTTCTGAAGGCCTTTCCAGTGGACCGTTTGCAGGTAGCTCAGAGTGGCATCCACCACTGTCTGTTTCCTTTACTTCGGCGGCCTGTGTGTTGCTGTGATGCTGGACGCAGTACCCCTGGCATTTTAATACCAGCGGGGTCACCCACGGTGGAGAGGTTTTAGCAGAGCTACCAGATTAAGACAGACTAAGAAAAAGGATGTGGTGGTTTACTTCCAAAAAAATTAGCCACTGAAAACCTTCTGAATAGCAGGGAACCTTGTCTGATATAGTGCCAGAAGTCCCCGTAGGTTGGAAGGCACTCGAAACAGACTAGGGAAGAACTGCCTCCTCAGAGTGGAGTCGACCTTAATGACTGGATGGAGGAAAGCTTTTGGGACCTTTCTTTCTTGGTGTGGCGCAATTCAAAATGAGAAGAAATAGCTGCAAACGTCCATTAATAATCAGAACACAGAATGTACATTGTATGAATCTAGGAAAATTAAAGTTATCAAAAGTGAAGTGGAATGCATAAAGATGGATATCCTTGGCATTAGTGAATTGAAATGGGCTGGTATAGGGCATTTTGAACCAGACAATCATGTGCCAGTATGCTGGGAATGATGAAGAGGAATGGTGTCACAGTCACCATCAAAAAGAACATTTCAAGATCTATCCTGAAGTACAGTGCTGTCAGTGGTAGGATAATATCCATACACCTACAAGGAAGACCAGTTATTATGGCTATTAACAAATTTATGCACCAACCAATAAAGCCAGACAGGAAGAAATGTAAGATTTTTACCACCTTCTGAAGTCTTCAGTTGATCAAGAGTGCAGTCAGGATGCATTGATAATTAGTGCTGATTGGAATGCAGAAGTGGGAAACAGAGAAGGATCAGCAATCAGAAATATGGCCTTGGTGATAAATGACCCCAGAGACTGCATGGTAGCAGTTTGCAAAATCAACAACTTACTCGTTGCAAATTCATTTTTTTTTTAACAACATAGACAGTGACTATACATATGGACCTGTCCAGATGGAACGCACAGAAATCAAAGCTACTACATCTGTGAAAAGAGGCGGTGGAGAAGCTCAATATCATCAGTCAGAACAAGGACAGGGGCTGGCTGTGGAGCAGACCATCAACTGTTCCCGTGGAAGTTCAACTTGAAGCTGAAGAAAATGAAAACAGCAAGTCGAGAGAACCAAAAAAGGAACTTGAGTATATCCTACCTGAATTTAGAGAACATGTCAAGAATAGATTTGACATGTAGGACACAAATGACCAAAGATCAGAGGAGTTGTGGGATGACATCAAGACATCATACATGAAGAAAGCAAAAGGTTGTTAAATAAACAGGGAAGAAGGAAAAGACCAAAATAGATGCCAAAAGAGACTATGAAACTTGTATTGAACATAGAGTAGCTGAAGTGAATGGAAGAAATGATGAAGAGAGCTGAACAAAAGATTGCAAAGAGCAGCTCAAGCAGACAAAGCCAATTGCTATAATGAAATGTGCAAAGACCTGGAGTTAGAAAACTAAAAGGGAAGAACATGCTTGGCGTTTCTCAAGCTGAAGGAACTGAAGAAAAAATTCAAATCTCGAGTTGCAATATTGAAAGATTCTATGGACAAAATATGGAATGACATGGGAAGCATCAGAAGAAGGTGGAAGGAGTACAGAGTCACTGTACTGAAGAGAACTGGTTGGTGTTCAACCATTACAGGAGGTGGCGTAGGATTAAGAACCAACGGTTCTGAAGGAAGAAGTCCAAGCTGCAGTGAAAACAGGCAAAAAAAAAAAAGGCTCCAGGAACTCATGGAATACCAATGGAAGGTTGCACCACCAAGTGGATGCAATGCTGGAAGTGCTCACTTGTCTGTGCTGAGAAATTTGAAAGGCAGGTACCTGGCCAGCCGACTGGAAGACATCTATATTTGTGCTCATTCCAAAGAAAACTGCCCCAAACAGAATGCAGAAATAAATGCAGGTAGAATTTTTCTGATTTTTTTTTTTAAATTTTTATTGTGATTTGGGTGAAAGTTAATTCAGTTTCCATACATCACCTCACATACTTTGTCTCATGACATTGACTCCAATTTACCGCAGTACGACAGCTTCCCTCCCACTTGCTGAAAATATTTTAAAAACAGTTATAGTAGTACGTAGACAGGGAAGTGCTAGAAATTCAAGCTGGATTCAGAAGAGGGCATGGAACAAGAGATTCCATTGCTGATGTCAGATGGATCTTGACTGAAAGAAAAAACCATAAAGATATTTACCTGTATTCTGTTGACTGTGCAAAGGCATTTGACTGTGTGGATCATAACAAACAATGGATAACATGAAGAATGGGAATTCAGAACATTTATAATTGTGCTCATGTAGAACCTGTACATAGACCAAGAGATGGTTGTTCAAACAGAACAATGGGATACTGTGTGGTTCAAAATCAGGAAGGGTGTGTGGCAGGGTTATTTATATCCTATCACCATATTTATTCACTCAGTATTCTGAGTGAATAACATGAGAAGTTCGACTATATGAAGAGGAACATGG
>NW_006921648.1:11783946-11788567 GCF_000298275.1 Orycteropus afer afer
GTGAATTTAGAATTCCATGACCGGTCAGGAGAGTCATGGGGTGGAAGTTATTTGGTATTACTGCCTGGCACGGAGTCCTGTAAGGAGCTGGGGAATTGGACTCTGGGGACCTGCTTTTCCATCTTAGCTGCACCATTGATTGGCCAGGTGACCTTGGGCAGACCCTACAGGCTTCTTTGAGCCTTCCTCCTGCTGAATAGATTTCTGGCCTCTCTTAGCCCTTGCCAACAATAGCTTGGGCTTCCTGGTCTACAGCCCAAGCAGGTATTAGAAGTAAATACTCTTGTGGATGGAGCCATGGAGTGCTATAACTTAGTTCTGGGATTATGTCTTCTTCTATTAACCAAAGCAGGAGACCTCTGTTGGCCAGCCAGGATTTCCTGGTCTGTCTCCTGGAGACACAGTTTGAGTGGAACTCATCCCTCTGTTTGCCCCTTCTACGTTGTCACTTCATAAATGCTCCTTTTACATACCATGCCTATTTCAGTTCTCTAACACATGGGGTCTCAGGGGACTAACATGGAAGTTGTAGGATGGATGCATTCAGTCCCTTATTTAAAACCAGACAGTACAACACCAGAGACTTCAGACTGAATCCCCTATGAGATGACCAGGCATGGATTTTCCAGGAGCCACTGGATTGTGTGGCTGATGGACTCAGAGAAGCACTGTTCAGAACCTTCCCTCTCTCTTTTTCAATTGCAGCACTTTTTATGAAGACTGGTCCTTTGTGATGGATGAAGAGAGGTCTAGCATGCTTCCCACCATGGCAGCTGGTAAGCCTGGCCAAACCAGGAACAAAGGGTCCTGGGAAGTGTGGTGAGCAGAGGAGGCAGGCTGAGAATGATAACTCCAAGGGATGCCTTCCTTTTCCCTGTCTCTCACTGCCTTACGAGTCACTCGCCACTCTCCTTCCCTTGTGGCACTGAGCTTGTTTCTACTCCCATTATCCACTCTTTGATAACTTGGCAGAGAAAGCTTGGGGTGGAGAGATCCTTGTTGTGGCTTTGCTGGAGTAATATAAAGAGCCAGGAAATTGGACACAGAGCTGCCTCTGACTCCTGCTTTCCTCCTCACTGTCTGGGTGACATTGGGCAGGTCCCCTAAGCTCTCTTAGCTTTCCTGTCCCTCTGTTAGGTGGGAACCCTGCCTCCCAGCAATCACCTTTATAGGGCCTATGAGAGTGTCTTGTGTGATAAAGAATCATGGACAAGGTTTTATAAACGTGGAGGCCCTGGTGATGGTACCGGGTGGGTTGCTAAATTTGACTCTCACCCAGAGTAGGGAGGTGGAAATAACTGGAGAAGAGTGAGCAGCTCCTGTCTTTCTCTCAGATCATTTTTGCCTTTCTCTCCCTTTTTATTTTTCTTCTGGAAAATTCAGACTAAATCCCACAGGTTGTGTTAGTTTTCTTTCTTGAAGAGGCAAAGTCAGGTTGTCCATGGTTTCCTCTGTGAGCTGTTGGATGGCAGTGCACGTATTTGCCTAAAGTAAGGATAGTGCCACTGCTGTACACGTATTTTTGATTGCTTTTTGAGCTGAGTGTTTTTTGGTGGGTGAGAAAGATGCTGCTCCCATTTTACAGAGAAGGAAAGTAAAGCCCACAGGGGATATAAGTCTCTTGACCAGAGTCTTGAAGTTAGGAAGTGGTGGTGCTGGTAGCCCACCCCTGGAAGTCTGACCCTGATTAACCCACAGCTTCCTCCTGATTGACTCCTCCTATGGATAGGAAGAGGGAGCTCCGATTTTGGTTTTTATGGATAGGAAGAGCCACTTCTGTTGGAAAGATTGACATCCAATGACCCCAGTTTTGTAGAAAGGTTCTTTTTTTAAACATCATATGTGTTTTTGGTGAAGGTTTTCATAGCGGTTTGGGTTCCCATTCAGCAATTTCTGCACGAGTTGTTCAGTGACATTGGTTATATTCGTCACGATGTGTGAACATTCTCATTACTTCCATTTTGGTTGTTCCTTTTCCGTTCATCTAGTTGTCCTGCCCCCTTGTGTTCTTATATTTGTTTTAAAGTCATTGTTGACTGTTGGTCTCCTGTTGGTGATTTTTCAAAGAAGCACAGTAGTTACAGGTGATACAGGGTGATAACCAAAAAAAAAAAAACCAAAAAAAACCAAACTCATTGCCATCGAGTTGTTTCCAACTCATAGCAACTCCCATTGGGTTTCTGAGGCTGTAAATCTTTTCAGAAGTAGATTGCTGCATCTTCCTTCCATGGAGCAGCTGGGCTTGAACCACTGACTTTCTGGTTAGCAGTCAAGTGCCTCATCCACTATGCCACCAGAGCTCCTGGGTAATAGTCATTGTTTTTTTTTGAGCTAATTTGTTACTTAGCTACAACGTGACCTTGGGGTTTAGTTTCAGTTCCAAGTTTAAGGAGCATCTCAGGGCAGTGGTTTCAGGGGTGCCCCAATCTCAACCAGTCCAGTAGGTCTGGTTTTTCAGGCTTGGGGAGGGTTTCTCATGGGCGTTTCCGGTCAGTGTGTGTGCTCTGGGTGCTGTAACATCTGCCGTGTGTGTATCCTGCTGGTGGTGTGACTGCCCCCCAGCAAGCATGGTGGATATTCCCCTGTTCTGGTTTCCTAGGGCCGCTCTAACAGAAATACCACAAATGGATAGCTTTAACAAGTGGGTTTATTTTCTTACAGTGTGGAGGCTAGCAGTCCAGGGTCAAAGTGCCAGGCTCTAGGGGCTGGGTGAAAGCCCCTCGAGCTTGGGCTTCAGCTCTGCCTCCTACTCCCGGCCCACTCAGGCAGCTGCTGGCTGCTGAGGCGGACAGACCCAAGGTTGACAAGTGAAAAGGCACATTCCCAATGTTACCAAACAACACAACAGGCCACTAATTCAAGTCCAGAAGAAGATTGGCAGGGCATGGCAGGCTGTTGAACAATGACTTGGCTACAGGCATGCCAAAAAGCTGGACACCTTCCTCAGAGCTGCTGCTTATGTACTGGAAGCGGCCCACCTTCCCGAAGCCGCTACTCAGCTGCTCCAGTAGATTCCACCATGGACTTAATTACCAATCTCACCGTGGGGAATAACATCCAGCTGCCCAGCCACTCACCAGGCCCAGCCACGCTGACACACAGCCTTATCCCACACCCTCCTTTTGGCAGGTCTGAACTCCATACTCTTTGCCATCAACATTGACAACAAGGATCTGAATGGGCAGAGTAAGTTTGCTCCTACCGTCTCAGACCTCTTAAAGGAATCCACGCAGAATGTGACCTCCTTGCTGAAGGAATCCACGCAGGGTGTGAGCAGCCTTTTCAGGGAGATCACGGCATCCTCTGCGGTCTCCATCCTGATCAGACCTGACCAAGAGACCGACCCCCTGCCTGTCCTGTCCAGGAACGTCAGTGCCGGTGAGTGAAAATGGGCCCGCGGAGGGACAGGGGCCTTGATGGAAGGACCACAGACTGACCTGTAGTGGACACACCTTGTCACCTGACCTGAGGACACTGCCTGCTTCCAACAGGGCTGCTGGAGTGACATCTGACGTGCTTGCATTTTCAGTTAGTGTTGTGTTTATTTATTTGTACTTACCCATATCCACTCCAGAAGAGATTCGAGAGCCTTATCTGGATGTGGAAAAAGTAATAGAGCAGAAAAGCCAAGAGCTGTGGAGTTTGCATGCTCCCAGAGTGCTCTGGAAGAAAGGCCTGGAGATTGGTGGCTTAGCCTCTGAAAACCCTGTGGGGCAGGGCTCTAGGCTGACACATGTGGGGTGGCTATGGGTCACAGTCAACTCTACAGCACATTTTTTCCCCTCAAATTTAAAATCAAAGCAAAATGAGAGTGTGATAGTCACATAAAGCCAGATGAGACCGGATCTTCATTCATGTATTCCTTCACTCATTCACTCAGTTACTGCTTTCTAACAGCTAGATGAATAAGACAGATCACCAGCTTTCAGTCTGCAGTTTCCTTTGGGATGAGTGGGGGTAGCAGAGTATGTGAACAATTGATTATGCTTGTGACAAGTGGGATGAAAGCCTTGCTTTCCTGGGATGCTACGGAGAACGTACACTATAGGGCCTGCCTCTGCAGGATGTGCCTTTTACATTGAGGCTTGAGGGAGAGTGGAGGAGTTGGCCATTTTGACTCTAGGCTGTGGGGAGTCAAAGGAAATGGCTTCAGTTAAGATTAGTTTTGTGAGAAGCTTACAGTACTCCTTGAGCCTTCTTGGACTTCCACAAAGTGGCTACAGCAAGATTGGAAATTTTGGATGTAAAATCTTTGTCCTAGTTTCCCCAGATCCCTTAGACAAGACAGTCTTGGTGGCCATCCCTTTGGCATGTCAGTGATGGGGAACTCAGAAGACGTGGACCCTGGCGGGCACACGCTGGCTCTTTCTGTCTTGACCTTGTTCTCCAACAGAGCTCACATGTGTATGACGTGGGAGACGTGCCTGCCGAGGGCTTGCGTAACAGACACACAGTCTGTGTTCTCAGAAGCTTGGTTCCCATCCGTGTTTACAATTCTGCTTTTGAAACGATCTCAGAGCTATGGCACTTGGTGACATACTACCTTGTCAAGCTTCGGTCTGGATGGATTGGTGTCTGTAGAATTAGCTCAAAGTGTCTCACGCCCAAGTGTGATGATTAA